>NC_081408.1:200969283-201280265 GCF_030272615.1 Cryptomeria japonica | reverse complement strand
CAACAAATAATTGATGATCAAAATCCAAATCTAAAACAAGATCACAAAACACCTTCATCAAGACAAAAAGAGATCTATTCCCTAGATAGAAAATTTACACCTTTGGGGCAATCTATTGAGTCAGCTTTGGAAGAGATTTTTAAGAACAATCTTATCATATTGCCTAAAAAGACCACATGGGGATGTGCAGTTTTGAGTAGTTACTGTGTATATCATAGGCATAATAAACATAAGACTTCAATGTGTATGGAATTAAAACATACAATTCAAGATCTCCTTGATGATGGTGTCATTGAAATGGAAGATCATAATGACTCACCTAAAGAAAAAGAAGGAATTATTTCTAAGCATGATCAAAATCATGAACCTATGTCTAGCAAGGCTCTATATGTGGCCTCCATCCCTTCCATGATGCCTCCATCTCCTAAAAATTCTCAGAAATAATCCATACCATCTCCTTCAAACAATGAAACTTCTCATGTTGACCTTGAAGGGCTATCTCCTATGGTAATCCAAGTCAATGGAAATATTGATACAAGTTCCTCTAAAGATTTAAAAATCCTAGATCCTATACCATCATACACTTCAATTCCAAATGTACCCACTCCAGAGGGTCCAACTCAAAATGCTTCCCCATCATGCCAAAATATGGAGACCTTCCAAGAATCCCCTACCCTATGCTAAATCCTATCTCTTCCTTAGAAGTGGTTCCATGCCAAGAGGATAATTTGAAGAATAAAGAAACAATTCCTATCATAAATAAAGATCAAGACACCAAAATTCCTCAATCCCATCTAATGATTGAAAAAAATCCCATTTCACTAGAATCCCATGATGATCCCATTATACCTTTCAATTTCTTCCAAGATGATTCCCTTTCATCTCAAGAGCAAAGCATCCTTCCAAATCCCATTCCCAATCCACTTCCTAAGCAAGATCATGATGCCTCTTCCACCTTTTCAAATGATCCTATTCAAAATGAAGAGTCAAACACCCTTCCTACTCTATCCAATGGTCCTCTTCTTGTCAAGATCAAAGTATCCCTTCATCTTCTTGTCATAATCCTCCATGTTCACCTCAAGAGTCCATCATGCCTACAAATCCCTCTTGTGATCCTATCATTCCTTGCATTCCACCTCCGTCTCATAATAGACTCGTGCCTTCTTTCCAAAGAAAAGTGTATCCTTCAAGTCAAAATATTTATAAAGGCAAAGGGGTAGACTTTCACAAGCAAGAACCCCGCCATATTAAAGAAATTGTTAAAGGTCATGGCCTCAGGGACATTTCTCAAGATGTTGGTATCTCTCATAAATCCTACATTTCTCCAGTTAAATCCAAATGCATGCCTTCCCCATCATTGCTTCCATCCATTCTAGGTCCCTATATCCCTCCATCCCTTATGCAGGATCAATAAAGGCACATATCTTCGAGTACCTTTCATCCATCTAAAATACCTCCATATCATTCCTATCTATCACTGTATCTCTCTCCAAGCAATTTGGATGCCAAACATAAATGTCATAAGTCAAGTAATCCACATGTATTCAAGGATCAACATGTCCCATCTCATCGATATGTCAAAACAAACAAAAATATGATCCAAATAGAAAAAGAAAAATACAAAACGCTACAAAGGCCAACAAAGAAAGAAGAAAAGTCAAAAGTTATATGGATTCGTAAGGCACTTGTACAAACAATGTGCTCTAAGGAACTACAAAAGCATGAAAAATAAAAAACCATGTGGATCCCTAAGCAACTGCTTGAAGCACAACAATCTAAAGAAAAATCAAAATCGGCATCCAAAATTGTTGTTCCTCCATCCAAACCTTCCGAGTCTATTCCTCCATCACCTCCTTCATCCATTTTGGGTTCTTATGCCCCAAAATATATAACCTTTCCTCCATCCAAATCTCAAAATCTGAAATTCACTTCTCCTCCATATGTCCACCATCCCTCAAGGTGTATGGCAATGTTGATCTTTCTGACATTTCCATCTAACCATACACAATTCTTCCAACATCCCATCCATTATCCAACACCTCTTTTTCACCCTTCCCTCCCTCTTATCCAATCCTTTGCATAAATCCTTGGCCTAGTTTCATTTCATTATCCAGCCAACATCTTTGAGCATACCTTCATAGCCATGGTCTATTGCAACTCATATTCTAAGGGTACCATCCAAAGAAGTGAGATGATGGGGTCCTTATTCCATCCCCTATCATGCCTCCATTATCTTCCAAAAAAAAAAATGATGAAAGAAAAAAATAAAAATAAAAAGAAGTAAATTTGTGCACGAGTGAAAACCACTTCTTGTGGCACCTTGGGCAAGTACCATGATAAAAACCTGGCAAATAGGCATCATGCGTAATCCATTATTCTTTTTCACTTTACACTGGGGGCAAGTTCCATCAATGTACATCTATCTATTATCCTTCATCCTCTACTATCCCTCATTCGCTCTATCTATCTTCATATCCCTTTTCCACCTTTGATCTTGACAAGGTTAAGGATCTTTACAAGTTTTGTATGTCCTATATATTGCACTTGATCCAGATCCTTTAGCTCCTATCCATTTCTCTCTTACATCCTTCATTACCACCTTTGATCTTGATTATCCTATTTGTCCCCTATCCAAATCTATCCCCTGATCTTGATCAAGACTATGGACAAAATGCAAAAAACATGCTTTCCACAAACCTCTTGACATGGCCACTTATTTGGACCATATGGCTTTGTTATGCTATATCCTTTCTTTATATCGTTGTATCCTTGCTTTGCTGCATTATATCCTTCCTTTGCATTGCTAAAATCCTTGGTTTACATTGTTATATCTGGACCCTGTCCTTGGATTAACATTATGAGATAGTCCTTGAAAGTGTCCACCATCATTCTCTTATCCATTCATGTACTCAAAATCCCTTTTTCCTTGCTAGACACTAGGGGTAAACATTAAAAAAATCCTAAAAATTCTAAAATATTCTGAACAAAATCCTAATAATCAGAAAAAGACCTGAAGAAATTCAAAAAAAAAAAGACAGAGAAAATGCCTTGGTGAAAACTTGGTAAACATGCACCTTGGTAAAAAAAAGTGAATCTTTTCCAAGTAGGTGAAAACTTGGTAAACAGACGCCTCTTGCACTCAAGCGCTCCATCTATCAACACAACATTGACATTCTCTCTTTCCTACATATTTGCTTTCGCTTGTACATATTTTAGTCACTTTTGTGACATCCTGGTTCATTGGAACCCTCTTGGCTTGCAACTAATTAATGTCCTAGTCTTAGGTTAATTGACAGAGTGCATTACATGTCCTAAGAAACATCAACCAAGTCAAATTTGCGTCAGTGATACCCAGTCATTCACTCTGAATCAGTCACCTGTCTCCTGACTACTGAAGAGTTTTATCACTGAATACACAAGCAAAACAACATGATGGAAAACAATCACTAAACAGTTTGAGCTATGCATGAAAATTTTCTTTGTGTGTTGTCTTTTATATTGGTTTTCGATTTTATCCCTCTGAGTAACTCAAGGAAGTCTATTGTGACCAAGAGGAGCAAGGATTGGGGGTATAATATTTTCTTGTTTTCTGCTTGTAGGAATGATTTTCATGATCTGAAAACATCTAATCAGTTGGGTGTCTGTGATAAGAGCCTTCACATTAAGGTGAAATCACCACACATACCTCGACTCCGCTTATTTGTATGCTACAAGAACGTTCCCATCATTTCTTTGTCTATTTTGAGGGAATTTCTTTATCATGCAATCCAAGTCTCTGCAAAATCTGTCCAAGGATATGAATGAAAAAAGGGTCATTGCAGACAAGATAATTAATATTGCACATGAAAAGAAAGGAACTCTAATCTTCCTGCTATGTTTGTAAAATGCTCAATGATGAAAATTAAGTTGTTCAAATCTAGTGACTAGGTTTTGGTTGCATCTCATCTTGCATTTCATTCTGCATTTTGTGAATTTAGAGTGATTTCGGTATGGTAACACTGATTTCTTTATCTTCTGAATGAGAAGTTGGAAGCTTCATCATTTCTCAACTAAGTGGTTTCTTTTTCATCATCATTTCTCTGATCGAGTACTTGTGTATTGAGATGTTAGCTGCACACATAAGAAGTTTATATAGATTCATACACTTATTTGCATTCATATTATTGCATGAAGAAAAATAAACATTTGCATTACTAGTTACTCATTCTCCTCATTTATTTGCATAAAAAGAAACAAAAATAAACACCCATATTCCATTTGCATTCTTTCATCTATATTGAAAAGATATGCATACATATAGAATAAAGCATATAGAACAACATCTCATAATCAATCAACACGAGTACGATGAAATCAAATCAAGAGCTCATAAATTAGTTGTCCTGAGTCCATTTTCGAGATCGAAATCAAAATTCGAGATCATTCTGCTAGTCAATTTCATCAAAATTTGGACCACTTAGTGCCTTTTTTATTAGCTGTTCATTCTCTTCTTCAATTTGCACTCAATTTCTCATGAATCAACGCTGAATCTCAATTTAATTTCTACAAATCAACTTTGCGCTCAATTTCTTATCAATCAACCAAATTTTCAAAAATTCCTCAACATTATTCTTTGTGATCAAACAACTTATCATCGCTAAAAATTGCCTATCATCATGAACCCTCACTATCTTTTGATTTCACTCCCGAGGGGGCATACTCGTGATCTTATGACTTCACATCTTCAATGTCGAGAAAATTTTCAAATCTTCATCGAAAGTCGAGCAAAACATCTTTTTCAACTAAAGAAAATCAATCAAATCCTCATCGCTAGGGGCATCTCAACTTCATCGCTTTATATCAAGTTGAGATCTCTCGATCATCTGAATCAAATCAATCTCTAGGGGCATATCAGTTTTGTCGCCTCATATCAAGCTTATATTGTCTTTATCTGAATCAATCTCTTAACATTAATCAGTTTCATCGCTTTTCATCAAGCTGATTATTTGTTTAAACTCAATCAAGGGTTTAAAGAGTATCTTTGATCACACTCAATCTAAGTAGGTGTTCAGTATTCGTCACTTTGGATCAAGCTGGACAGTTTATCTTTGCTCATCATATCTTGATCACTCAAGTTCAAGATCGATTTTTATCATCACTCGCTTTGTCTAGATCAATCGAGTTCTAGATCGGTAAGATCCACTATTCGATCAATCAAGTTCAAGTTTGTTATCTTTTGTTTTCTATCATTCCTAAGTTCAATCAAGTTCGGGATCGGTATCACTTTAATCAGACTTCATTTAGCTTCATCGCTTCGAAACAAGCTAAACACCTCAGTTTTCATCTCGTTCGTGATCAATCAAGTTCAGAAGTGGTATCTCCTAGACATCAAATTTTCTTTGAACCAATGCACTACTCGCACATTAATTCAAAGAGGGGAAAATGTAATACCCTAAAAATGGTCATCTAAACCATGAGCCCCTAATCTCGACAACGTCACCAAGGTCCTAACCAAAGGCAATTAAATCAATCTTGAGAACACAATTAATTTCTAAAATCATCAAATGTCACATGGCAAATTAATAAACCAATATTAATTAAATATTTATTTAATTAATTAAATCATTCCAAGTAAATCATTTTAAACAATTATCTTATTTATTTTATTAAATATCCTAGAATATTTAATTAAATAAATCAATCTGCCATTAAATCATCAAAAAGAGGAATTAATTTGAAAAATAAATAAAAATTGTCACAAATCTTCAAAAAAGGAAACAAATAAAGAAAGAGGGATTGGAAATTATGAGCACAAATCTTCAAAAATGGAAATAAATCAAAAAAGGAATTAATTGACCAAAAAATAATTAAAAATTTGAGAAAAGAAATCAATTGGAGATAATCTTGAAAAAAAAAAATTAAAAATTGATAAATAATCTCAAAGAAAGCAATTAAAACAATTAAATATTAAAATTGAATGAAATAGAGAATAAATCAGTTTTTTCTTGATTTTATCTTAATTTTAGTTCAATTTCTTTTAAAACTGAGAAAAGCATCCAATCACATCAATTCACCTAGATTGTGCTTCCTCTTGGAAAATCTTGACCGCTCATCATCATTTGATCTCAGCCTTTGGTTTCTTTTTGAATTTTCTATAAATTCAATCTTTCATCTCTCATTCAAAACTCGTGGAGAATATATTGTTATTATGTTGTTTTTTCTCTAGGTTCATTGATAATTTGCATTGATATATTGCATATTAGTTATTTCATATTTCATTAAATCATTTAGATCATTTATCTCATTTATTGCTTAAATCATGTTAGATTAATCTTGCATCCATCTAGCATTAATATCATGCTCATATAGATTAAAATCATTTGTCTTGGTGTCGTTGAGTCACTGGTATTGCTTATACAAATCTGAGAGCAATCTTATACTTGCATCTTTTAGAAGGCAATGGGTCGATTTGTTATTTTTTTCATACTCATGCTTATATCTGACTTACCATGCATGTAATGACTTAATTGAAGTGTTGTGTCTTGTAGATACAGATTATAGGTCCACTTTTCACACACACAGGACCAACCCCCATCCTACTCCCAGTCCCTTCAACCTATGGTTGGGACATAATAAACCACCTATGAAGCCTGTCAGCAGTGATGGTAGAGGAGCATAATCCAAATCAAGGAACTCCTTCTAGGGGATCTCATATCCGCAAACCGTATCATCCTATAGAATCCGGTGAAGTGCCTTTGTCCCGCCCTCCTCTGTCTGCTCATACGGTAAAAGTGCACCTACCACAAGAATCCACAGAATCCTGTAGCAATCCTTAGGTGTCACTATGATCTCACCTATTGCCAAATAGAAGGTGTTGGTGTCACTATGCCACCTCTTGGACAACGCTCTCAATAAACCCTGGTTAATGATAAAATGGGGCATCTCTAACAAAGAGGATAGGCCACACCTCTCATTGATATCCCTATCTGCCTATGTCAATCGTGGTATCAATGACCATGGTCTCAGAAATTGCTCTCGCGACTGAACAACCCCAATGCACTCCTGTCACAAGCAAAACAAGTCTAATATCAGCTTCCTCATCAAATCATATCAACTTGTAAAACAACTCAAGTTCCACAATCATATCAACTTGTAACACAACTCAAGTTTCACAATCAAATCAGCTTGTAACACAACTCAAGTTTCACATTCATATCAACTTGTAAAACAACTCAAGTTCCACAATCATATCGGCTTGTAAAACAACTCAAGTTCCACATATATATCAACTTGAAACAATGCATATCAAATCAAGTTCATATCCAACATCCATATCAAAAACCACATCATATCAAATCAACATCAGATCAACATCAACTTGGAACATTGCAAATCAAATCAAGTTATCTATCCAAAAACCATATCAGAACTCATATTGGATAAATTATCAAAACAATGACAGCAAACACGCAGACTGACAATTCGCACCCATCGCGACAAAACTGGCAAAAACCTACCTATTTTTCTTCATCCAAAATCCTACTTTACCCAAATTTTTCCGCTCATGCGCTAAATAGTTTTATCTACATGCTAGCCTGCACCTATGCGCTACCTTGTACTATTGACGCACCACCTCAACTACCCTCTACGCCACTTCTAAGTTATGCAGTATCCTACTTGGTCCCTGTGCTATGAACCTAACCCTACGTGTTAGGTGATACCTACGCGCTATCCTACACTACCCATGTGAGCCCCTGCTAACCCTACGTGCTAGGTATTTCCTATGCGCTACCCTTTTTCCCCTGAGTGCTTCCCTATGCCCCCGATGTGCTAACCTATTTCTATGCACTACCCTAACACACCGCTGTGCTATCCTAATCTACCTAGACGCTACCCTACTTCATTAAATGCTATAGAACTCATCGTATGTGCTACGGTTTTTACCCGATGCACTAAACCATTGAATCCGGGTGGAAAAATTCAAAAACATGCCTAAAAATGACAAAACCAAAATCAAAAAGGGGTCAAAAATGATGATTTACCAGTGGTCCATACGTGGCGGGCCTCCGATACCTCCGAACGTGCTTGAATCGATGCGAAGCAAAAGGAATTGACATTTTGTCTTTTTCTCCAAGTGTCACTTTCTCCAAAGTAAACAAGCACAAATGAGACAAAATAAATCACTTTTTACCTTTTTATAAGGTAAATGAAAATTAGGGTTGCGTGGACAAGCACATAAATTGCTCATGGTCTCATTTCTAACCCTCACAAACATTATTATCCGAAGATGAATCAACTTATCGCATTCAACATAGACAAAAATTTAAAATGCAATCAAATTTATCAACATCATTTATCAAATCTAGGGCATGACATGAACATCTTGACATGACATCACATTGATCATAACCAAATCATCATGACACATCATTTTCTTTGAATCAACATGTGCACACACGTCACTTCAAAGAGGGGCTAAATGTAGACGTATAAAAATGACCATATTCCTAAATGAATATTTAATGTTCATTTTAATCTCATTCCTCTATTTTGTTAAATCTAATTTAATTAAATCACCCACATTCTTCTATTTAATTTATTTCTTTAAATTCACTTAAGCCCTTTACATCATTTAATTGTATAAATCATTTTATTTAATTAAATCCCTTCTCTCTACTTTTTAATTAAATTTACATCTCATTAAATAGTTTACCCCAATTAAATAAATCTAATTTATTTAAATCCCCAACTTTCAACCAAATTGAAATAAAGCAATTTATTTTAATTAAATCCTATTATCCCTCATCCACTTGAACTTTCCTACATCTCCCACTTGCATCCTAACCCTCTTCCTAATTTCTTCTAGAATCCATCTAATCCTAATCAATTAGCCTAAGCTCATCCATAATCCCCTTTTCCTAAATTTGAGGAGGTCACTTCTCAAATTTGGAGTTAATTCTTCACAAGGCATTAAAGCCTTTATGTCTTCAACAAGCTAACTTGTTGAATACCCCCAAATTTGGAAGGACTCTTACAAATTTGTCCCCAAAGTCTTCAAACCATTAATGGTTAACTAACCCTTAGTGGCATGGTTAGAGACTTTTTGCCTAACTTAACCTTCTTCTAACCCAGGGGTCTCATCAAGCATTCATTGCTTTGACCATGGTTATCCGTTTAACCTTTGCACAAGAGTTTACCCCTTGGGTAAAAGATTTATCCATTGGATAACCCTAACCTAACCTTAACCCTTACCTTCTAAGGTAACCATGAGGTCTTCTCAAGCATTTAATGCTTCTTACCTCTCCTCTCAAGCAGTCTTATGTTGACAATTGTCACCATTTCATTGGTGAAAATTGTAAACATGGATTGATAACTTTCAATCCTAACCCTTGATTAACTCCTCCAATCTTGACCATCCATTGTCCTATTTTCCCTATAAATAGAGCCCTCATTCCTCCATTTCAAGATCATCCAAGCTTTTAGTATCTCATTTATGCTCAATTTTATCAATACATCTAGCCTCTCTTTGTAATAGGAATTAATCTAATAAGCATTTTAGAATATTTTTTATTATCATTAGTTTAAATCATTAACTAGTATATCATGTTAGGATAGCATTGTTACTAACCTTGTCATCTTATCATCTAGTTTAACTCATTTGTAGAATCATGCATAAATAGGATGCATTCATGTTAAAATCAATCTAAAGAATCTCTCGTTCTTGCATTCGTTATCCCTAATTCACTTTGTTTAGTGATCTGAGAGGAAAGGCATTGGCTTGAGGGACCTTGTGAGATAGAGAACCATGGAACCTACCTTGGGAAGTTGAGTCATTCCTCATGACTCCATAACCTGCACCAAGAAGTCCTGTGGGTGTGTGGACAAGCCCTTTGAACAACATTTTTACATTTTGAGTTTCATCGACCTGCTTTTCTTGCATACAGTACCAGGTTAGGTACAAGGATGAGGGAAGGTATAGGGATAGAGAGGGGATGTACCTAAGTGGGCAGGGGGTGATCCTGGGGCTAGTAGAAGTAGGGTACCAACTGGAGCTAGAAAGCGATAGAGAGGCGAGGGTGGATCCTTAGGAGCTATTGGGGTTGAGGCTGGTGGTGCGAGGGCAGCAGAGGGTGGAGGTGAGGAGGAGAGAGAAGCTCGTAGGGAGGTTGGGCAGCAGAGAAATGAGCGGGGAATACCAGATATAGTACCGCGTTTGAGATTGAGGTTGATAGGTTTGTAGTCATAGTTGATAGTGGCATGGACGTATCTTACAAAGAGAGACCAAAAGCTTGCAGAGGTTAGAGTAGAGTGTGATGCTCTGCAGCAAGAGGTTTTGCATCAGACAAGCCGAGCAACCTATTATGTTGTATCTTATAGTATAGCAGTCCTAGTAGCACAGTAGGTTGTTCTGTATTCCCAGTATATGGCTTGATCTAAGGGAGCTAGGGTACCCAGATAGGACATTGGTCAATGAGCACCACCTCTTCCACTTGGCAATGAGGGAGAGGCAAAGAGCCAGCTTTGTTATGTCTCCTAGATTTTGTTATATACCCCATTTTTGTAGCCTATATGATTATTGCTACGATGAGACATTGTATATGACATTTGATATCATTTGTACTCTGAGACACTGAGATTATGATAATATACGAGCTCTTGATTTGATTTCATCGTACTTGTGTTGATTTATTATCAGATGTCTTTCTATATGCTTTATTATATATGCATGAATATATTTTCAGTATGGATGTATGTAATATGGATGTTTGTTTTTGTTTCTTTTTATGCAAATAAATGATGAGAATGAGTAAGTAGTAATGCAAATTTTTAGTTTTTTTATGCAATAATATGAATGCAAATAAATATATGAAATGTATGGATCTCTATAAGATGCTCATGTATGCAGTGAACATCTCAATACACAAGTACTCGATCAGAGAAACGATGATGAAAAAGAGACCACTTAGCTGATAAATGACAATTGCTTTAGACTCTCATTCAAAAGACAAAGAGATCATTGTTATCATGCCGAAATCGCTCAAAATGCATAAAATTTAGAATGAATGCAACCTAAACCTAGTCACTTGATTTGGTATGCTTAATTTTCATCACTAAGCATTTTACAAATACAATAGGAAACATAGAGTTCCTTTGTTTTCATATGCAATATTAATTATCTTGTCTACAATGACCTTTTTTCATTCATATCCTTGGACAAATTATGCATGCATTCAGATTGCACATTAAAGAAATTCTATCAAACAGACAAAGAAATGACTCCAACCTCCCTATAGCATATAAATAAGCGGAGTCGAGGTATGTGTGGTGATTTCACCTTGATGTGAAGGCACTTATCACATACACATAGCTGATTAGATGTTTCCAGATCATCAGATTCATTCCTACAAGCAGAAAACAAAGAAAAGTATTATGCCTCCAATCCTTGATCCTCTTAGTCAAGATAGACTTCCTCGAGTTACTTAGAGGGAATAATAATCAAAAACCAATTTAAAATACATCACACAAAGGTAATGTCAATCATATCTCAAATAGTTTAGTGCTTGTTTACTCAGCGATAAAACTCTTTAGTAGTTTGGAGATGGGCAACTGACTTAGAGTGGATGACATGGTACTACCGATAAAAAGAATACTTAGTTTAATTACTTAGGACATGAAAATTGATCAGTCAATTACCCTAAGACTAGGACATTGATCGGTTTCAAGCCATGAGGGTTCCAAAAGAACTAGGATGTCATAAAAGTGACTAGAAGTTATGTACAAGCAAAAGAAAAGATGCAGGAAAGTGGGAATGAGAATGAGAAATGCCAATTGTGCATTGATAGATGGAGTGCTTTAGTACAAGAGGCTCTTGTTTACCAAGTTTCACCTCCTTGGCAAAGATTTTTTTTCTCTTCTTTTTTTTTTTCTTTTTTTTTCAAGATATTTTATGATCTTTAGGATTTTTTAACGAAATTTTAGCTATACAGGTTGTTGGAGCAAAGAATACTAAGTGAAGAATTTCTTCAAGTGAATGGTATTGATCGGTTCACGAAGCTATTCTCATTTTGATGTTGAGATTTTATAGGCACTAGAGCCAAAGACTACAATAATGATGTAGGGACCCAGCCAGTTGGGTTCAAACTTCCCTTTCATGTCTCAAAACTATTGATTTTTAGGATTTTATCTCAAAACAATGTGACCAACCTAAAATTATCTTTGTCAAACTTTCTTGTTATAACCTCTAGACATTCTCTTTTGGTATGCTTTCAGATGATCAAACGCCACTTGTCAACATTCATCTAGCAACTCGAGTTCTTACAATCTAGATATTATGTAGTCTTCATCAATAACAAGACCTTTCAAAGAAACTCTCAAAGACGGTATTTCCACCTCAATAGGTAAGACTACTTTAGACCCATACACCAAATAAAAAGGTGTAGCCCCAGTAGGTGTTCTGATACTTGTTCTATAAGCCCATAGTGCATGATTGAGCTACAGATGCCAATCCTTTCTAGATTTGTTTAATGTTATGTGTAAGATAGTAAACAAATTTTTGTTAGAAGCTTCAACTTGTCCATTACCTTGAGGGTAGTATATGGATGACCAGTGTTGTTTGACTTTGAATTTTTTATAGAGCTCATCTAGATCTTTATTTTTGAACTGACCTCCACTGTCAGTCACAATTGACGAAGGTATCCCATACCTATAGATGATATAGTTAAGGATGAACAAAGATACTTGTTTACCGGCTGCTTTGATTAGTAGAACCACTTCTACCCACTTAGTGAAGTACTCAGTGGGAGTTATAATAAACTTATGTCCATTAGATGATGTAGGATAAATTTGGTCAATGAGGTCAAACACCCATTGTTGAGAAGGCCTATGTCTGATGAAAGGTATGAGATCCCTTGCTGGAGTATGTATGAGATTCCCATGTAGCTGACACTTCTCACAAGTTGTAGTAAGTTTTATATCATCTTTCTCCATTTTGGGCCAGTAGTAGCCAACCCTCAGTAGTTTTCGAGCTAAAGTTAGACTGTTTGAATGAGATCCACAAATATCTTCATGGACTTCAGATAACACGCATTGGAACTCTTGATTTTCTAGACACCTATGAAAAGTACTATCCAAACCTCACCTAAATAGATCGTTAGCGATGATGACATACGGTGAAGCATTTCGGATTAGGTTCCATTTCTCATTACGGGTAAGATTAGCATGAATAATTTGGTTGTGGCTATAGTGAGAAAAATCATGTCCAGTTATAGAACATACCATTTGGGACTCAAGGGAATCATAGACATGATAATGTAACTCTTCCAATAGGAATTCAAAGCAGAAGTTAGATTCTTGTAGTTGTGGTATAGACGCCAAGGTAGCCATAGTGTCTGCTACTCTATTTACTGATCTGGGAATCTGCTGAAAGATACAAAGGTAAAGTATTTATTGAGGTCATCAACCATTCTATTATAAGACATCACTTTCTCATTCTGAGTCTGATATACATCATTGATTTGGTTAATGATTAGCTGAGAGTCTCCATAGATGTGTAATTCAAAAACCTTCGATTTGATAGCCAACTTGATCCCATTTACCAAAGCTTCATTATTTGCAATATTGTTTATGCAAGGAAAGAAAATCTTGTAAGCCTTTGGGATTGAATATTTTTGAGGAGTGATAAAAAGTATTCTAGTACCAAAACCATGTTGAGTGAAAGACCCATGAAAGAACATTTTCCATGATCATTGAGTAAGGTGCATGATGGATTAATCCGAAAATTCTATGTGCAAAGGTTGATTGTCTTCAAGCAGAGCATCAACAAGTTGATCTGTAATGACCTACCCTTTGATAGCTTTGCAATCTATATATTCAATATCAAATTTTGTAAGAACCATGACCCATTTAGCCAATCTTCCTGTAAGTGTTTCTTTGTTGAGAAGGTATTTAAGTGGATAAATCTTAGCCACCAGCTTAATCAAATGTGCTAACATGTAGTGTCTTAATTTTTGTGATGCAAAACTAATGCCAAACAATATTTTTCTATGATAGTATAGTTCATCTCATAAGACACCAAGGTCCTGCTGACATAATATATAACTCATTCATTTTTATTCTCACCTTGTTGTGCTAGAAGTTCCCCCAGTGATGTATCTATAGCTAGTATGTAGAGAATCAATGATTTGCCTTGAATTGGTGGCATGAATATGGGTGGGTTTGAAAGATAATCCTTGATTTGTTTTAGATGTTGTTCACAATCTTTATCCCAGTTGTATTTGACTCCTTTCTATAATGCCTTTGTGAATGGTTGAGCTTTATCTACTAGCTGAGAAATAAAGCACCTTATTGATTGGAGGCTTCCTTGCAAACTTCTCATTTGATTGATATTCTTTGGAGGTAGCATTTCCATGATCACCTTAACCTTTTCTTGATCCACTTCAATTCCTTTCACTGAACCAATAAATCCTAGGAGCTTACCGGATGTAACTCCAAATGCACATTTCTTAGTGTTGTGCTCTATGAAGTGTACTTGTACCTAAAAACACAATGCACTCAATAAGTCATTACAAGCAATGGTTAGTGAATTAAAACAATGAAATGTAAAACCATAGCTAATCGACTTATTGCCTCTTAGTAAATGCGAGTATGAATTTTGCTCTTAGATCTTGTTAAGCAAATTTCAATGACTTGACTACACTTAGATGGAGGATTTGAATGATGACGATGCATGATCTAGCAAGAATAGCATGATTAAGATATATGATTTCATGATTATTCTAGAAAATAAGCTAGAATGAAGATGCAATTAAGCTACAATTGAGCATGATAACATTGCTAAGATGATAAACTAGAAGCTAGATGCCTATAGTAACGATGCATAAGATGAAAATGAGATGGGATCCATATTGCTCAAAAATGAGGTCTATTTATAGGATTTTCAAGGCTAGGGGTGAGGTGGTAGGAATCAACGATCAAGATTGATCTAAAGATATCAATGGTTAAATTGGAGGAGGTTGGCAAAGGGGGTTGGATTAAAGGGAACATCTCTCATCTCTATGGTGACAAGTGTCAAGAGGCTTCTAGAAGGGTTGGATGAAAGGGAACACTTAGTGACAAGTGTCACAAAGGTTATAGTAGAGGTTGGATGAAAGGGAACATGTGGGTAGGTAGAATGGGTTAGATTTAGGAGTGGTAAAAGTTAGGAGAATTTGAATTTAAAAATTTAAATAATAGGAAAAGGCTAATTAATGTCAACAACTCATGAATTTGATTTGTTTTAATTAATTAGTGGATTAGAAGAAATGATTTTGGTGGAGGGAATTAATTAATCAAAGGGGATGAAATGAACCTATTAAATAAATCCTTAGATTTATTAATAAGTAGATGAAAGGGGAAATTTAATCAAATTGCTTAGTGAATTCAATTAAATTGGGGAGGAGTATTAATTAAATAATTTCTTATTCAATTAATTATCTTCAGACCATTTTTAGGTGTATACATTTTGACCCTCTTTGAAGCGAGGTGTGATGACGCGTTGATTCAAAGAATAATCTCATTTTGATGATGATATTGATTTGATAGGATGCCCCAACTCTTGATTGCTAAATTCCAGTATCCCCCTTGGGATATCAATTGAGATAATTGATCTTTGGAGTTTTTGTGAAATTGATATCCCGATAGATTTGATTTGATTTCTGCAACTGTGTTTTGATGAAAGTACAAGTTCTTTGATTAGCTTGATTGCTTAGATTGATAAGACTGAAAAATCTTGATTGATTAGATTGATAAGATCGAGATTCAGTCTAGCTTCAGTAAGGATTCATCCTGTATAAGAGAACAATGATCAAAGCGTCTAGTTTCAGGAAGGATTCATCCTATATAAGACATGATTAGAACATCTGGTTTCAGGAAGGATACATCATGTATAAGACATGAATCAGAATCAGATCATCTGGTTTTAGGAAGGATTCATCATGTATAAGATGTGATAGAATCGATTAGGTTTGAATGATTGATTTGATTTGATAAGGTTGATAGATAAAGAACTGATAGTTTATTGATATCAAGTTGCAGAAAGATTTGGATATGTTGATGTTGATTTTGTTGAGAGAGATAGCATAAGAGTTGATAATATCATGAGTCATCATTCTGATTGCATATACACTTGTGATGATACTTTGATGATTCCCGCGATAGATTTAACCTTGGATAAAAGGAGCATGTAGGATCCCACGCCATAATAAAATGCAAGCTAAAATGCAAATGAAATGCAAAGCTACGACCGGACTGGTCACTGGATTATTTTGTGTTTTTGTCATCTTTGAGATTTTGAAATATGGGAAGTGAGTGCAAACATCGATGGTATAATTAAACTGTGATGACCTGAGCACTATCTTTCCTGGATTTTGATATAGCAAGTTAGCACAACCATTGAGGTATAATTGAACTGAGATGACCTGAGTGTTGTTTGCATTAAACAAGTAGTATTAATCATTTTAATACACAAATTGGAAATGTCTTCAATGATATTCTGATGATCATGTCCTGAGACAAATTTGCACATATTAATGATTAATTTTCAGACAACAGATAAGAAAAATATCATGTTCCTTCCTTGTTCCTCTAGTCAATGACATCCTAGAGTCACTCATAAATCATGATAGCAAAAAGCAATATAGAAGAGTTGAACAATCATGTTACAATCATTATCCAAAAAGATATTATCCACTGAAAAGTGTGTGATGTGCTTAGATTGACTTTGTGATAGCTTGATAGTTGATAGTTTGATCTTGTGTTCAATGTTGGATGTGTTTTAGTTTTCACTTGATAAGAGTTGTCTAACTATTTGTTCTACCTGTTTGATTAAGCTAAAAATGATCAAGAGTTTTTCCCTCAACTAGGTGAAGGTTTTTTTGCCAAGCCTAGAAACAAAGTCGTTATGATATATCCAATGATCCAAACCATGGCAAGAAGCCACCTAGGATGTCTGTGTATGTACAAAGGCTTATGATGCATATGAATAGCATTGATGGAAGAAGAATGCATGAACTAGTAGATGGAAGAGCTAGTCGACAGATAGTTCTTGTTTGCCAGGTTTTCATCGTCTATTTTGATTGCACTTTTTCTGATATTTGATTTTTTTTGGATTTTCTAGTTTTTCAATGTTTTTTGATTTTTCTGATTTTCCAGACATAGAATTTCTTCAGGTGCATGCTATTGATAGGTTCCTCAAGCTGATCTCTATCCTGTATTGATAGCCGATATGCTCCTATTCCAAATACCGTTGTGACCACAAACTGACCTAACCATTTTGGTTCAAACTTTCCTTTCTTTTCTCGATCTACCTGGTTGCATAGATTTTCCTTCAGCACTAGTTCTCCCACTTGAAATATTCATGGTTTGACCTTATGATTATAGCTTTGACACATTCTTTGTTGATATACCTTTAGATGATCAAAGCCATTTTGTCTTCGTTCATTGATCAGTTCCAACTCTTGTAATCTAGATACTCTTTGTTCTTCATCCGGGATGAGACCTTTTAGTGATACACGTAGAGAGGGTATCTCTTCTTCGATTGGCAATATGGCTTCTGATCCATATACAAGAGAGAAAGGTGTGGCACCTATTGGTGTGCGGATACTAGTGCGGTAAGCCCATAAAGAAGGGTTTATTTGAATATGCCAATCTCTTCCAGCATCGTTCACTATCTTTTTGAGAATTTTCAGAATAGTTTTGTTAGATGCTTCTACCTGCCCATTTTTTTGTGGATAATATGGTGTGGAGAATCTATGCTGGATTTTGAACTTCTCACATAGCTCTTGTATATCTTGATTCTTGAATGGTCACCCATTATCAGTGATAATGGTCATTGGTAATCTATAATGATAGATGATATAATTCAAGATAAATGCAACAATTTGTTTTCCTGTGATGTTTATGAGAGGTACTGCCTCAATCCATTTTGTGAAATATTCAGTAGCTACCAGGATGAATTTATGTCCATTAGATGAAGAAGGATTTATCTTTCCTACCATATCAAATCCCCATTGACAAAGGGCCAAGATGTTGTTAAAGCACGCAGTTCTTGTGCTAGTGCAAGAATCAAGTTCCCATGGATCTGACATTGTTTGCATGTTCTTGCTATTTTAAAAGAATCGCGTTCCATAGTCAGCCAATAATAGCCCAAGCATATGAGTTTTTTCGAAAGGGTAAGACCACTTGAATGAGTGCCACAAATGTCATTTATGGACTTCATGTAAGGCTTTCTCACATTCTTCTTATTCGAGACATCTTAAAAGAGTACCGTCTAGACCTCGTTTAAACAGGGTATCTGCGATGAGAGTAAAATGGGAGGATTGGTGAATAAAGTTTCTCTTCGGTTTTTTGATAAGTCAGGAGGTAGGATATTGTCCTTTAGGTATGTGTAAGTTTTGCCATAGTGGGAAGAATCATGTCCAATAAGTGGATAGATAGTTTGGGAATCAGGACAATTAAAGGTAGGATGAAACTACTCTTCAATCAGGAATTCATAACGTTGTTGATTTTCCTGTGTCTACAATAGAGAAGCAAGTCTAGCCATGGCATTTGCTGCTTTGTTATCATTTCTTGGAATATGTTCAAAAGTTATTTCTACAAAGTACTTCTTGATATCATCCACCATCTTTTTGTAAGGCATTAGTTTGTCATCTTTTGTCTGATAGTCATCATTGACTTGATTGGTGATGAGCTCAGAGTCTTTGAAGACTTGAAGTTGTTTAATATTCCATTCTATAGCCATTTTGATACCTGTTACTAATGCTTCATACTTTGATATATTGTTTGTGCATGAAAAGCTTAATTTGTATGTTTTCAGGATTGTATGACCTTGTGGTGTGATGAATAGAATTCCTACTCCTGATCCATGTTGTGTTCCTTTATTGATGTATGCTCCTGGACTGATATTTGGGTGATGTATTAGAAGATATGGATTGAACCCTGAAACGTCTATATATGAATAGGTAAAATTGACTTGCCATCTTTTCAATGGTTTCAAGTATTTTTTTCTTGCTATTTTTGATAGAGAAGTTGATGGATGTAGATTGGTTGTGCTAATGATAGTTTCCTTTGTTGGTGCTATTATGATAGATAACTTCTCTTGATAACATTCAGGTAAGGTGTCAAATCTCCCATCTTTCGGTGCCTCAAGGAGGTTTTCATCGTTAGATACGTCGTTTATTTTTACTTTTTCCTGATCTAATGTTGCCAATAAATGGTTTTCAACATTATACCTAATATTGTTTTCTTTATGTTTACTTTTGCGACTAGGAGATTTGACATCCATTTGACTTGAAGATGCATTGCTAAAATTCCTAGTTAAAGTTGTTACGGGTTTGATTTCATTAAGATATATAGATATGGCCTGGTCATTCAATAAGGTATCAATGGTGGTATGTCCTTCATTTTCCCAGTCCATAGGTTCAGGATAGCTTAAGGATAAAGGATCCTCATGTTCAATAGTTTCAAAGATGTTAGGGGTCATGATAGAGATGTCAGAGCTTTCAATATGTATTTCCATGTCTAGAACGATACTCTCATCAGAATGACCTCGTATAAGAAAATCTTGATCATCCTTAGTTAAGTCCATGTCAGTCAAATGTGATTCTAATTCAAGTAGACTAGTCCTTGACGTTTGTCCTACATACGTGTGAACTACATCAACTCCTACATCTGCTTCTTCTTCCCTCTCAATTTGAAGTTGCTCTTGTTTGTTTGTCCATGATAGCAAATATTCTTCGTTCCCTCGATCTTTTAGCTGCATTTGTTTTTCCATGTTTGAAAAAATTGATGCAAATGATTTTTCCTTGGATTGTGTGCTTGAATATGTTGCCTCTCTATTATGTGGAATAATGATCTCTTGAGCTGATTTCAGATTATTACCCTGCAATAGATTTGAGTCTGCTCAAGTTATGATTTCCAGTCCATTGTATGGAAATTTGACACATTGATGATAGGTTGATGGGACAACTTGCAAGTCATGTATCCATGGTCTCCCCAAGAGTATATTGTATGGTAGGTCCACGTCTAGAACTTGGCATGCTATGTCCTTCTACAATGGTGCCACTATGATGGGTAATATCACCATTCCTTTAGATGAATGCTCTTCTTTATTATGTGCTTTGATTTTTATCTTTTTTTGAGGATCAACTACATCTTGTGAATAGCCTAGAGCACGGACAAGATTCATAGAGCAAATGTTCAGGCCAACTCCCCCATCTATTAGGACACATTTAACAAGCATTCTATGAATGAGGACTTCAATTTTCAAGGGAGCACTATGGGGATTTTGCAATGACTTAATGCTTGGATATGAAGGAGATGAGCTTTGAATAGGATCCTCTAAAATAGGTTTGATAGCAATTTTGGATATCCCTTGGGGAACTTCATCTTTGGATGTATTCTTTGGTGATGATGGTATGGAAGATTCTTGCAAGATTTCAAGAGGTGTAGGAATAGATGCCTTTGGAGCGTCAATTTGCTTATGGGGGGATGAGCCATTGCTAGACATAGGTGTACAATTTTGATCTTCTTTAGCCAAATCCTTTAGAAATCTCTTTAAGAGGTGCATAAAAGAGCCACCTTTCTTTTGAAATGTATTTAAATCCTTGTGAGGTTTTAACATAGTTGGATTTTGATTTTGGATTTGTTTGATTTCTCTGATATGTTGGCTTGTTACTTGTATTTTTCTTTGGTATGTCATGTTGATATGATTTTCAGCTATTTCAAATGTTTTTGTTTCCATTTTAGGGGTTTGATTGTCTAAAAGTTGTTTTGATAAGTGATCAATTGTCAAGGTAGATACGATAGAGTGATATGACACTAAAAGAGGATTCAAGTTTTTAAAGGTTTGCTAGTTTTTCAAGCTTCGGTTTTGGAGTGCAATGGTGGTGATTTGATAAGAACCAAGTCCAGTAGGAACGATATATCCTACGATGTGGGACAATATTATCCTGACCAAATGGTTCAGTTTCATGATAAAGGATGATTGATCCTGATGAGAAACTATGTTTGAGTGATCAGTTTACCAAAGAGGGTGATAATGCACTTTGAGATGTTTAGATTTTGAGCTTGTTGAGGATGAGCACTTGAAAATCTTGAGGTGTTTATCTTCTAGAGTCTAATTTTGATGGGTGATAACTTGACCAAGCAAACCAAGTAAACAATTTAAGCACAGAATAATAGATAACAGGTGTTTATGTTTACCTCAAATTGATCAAGCATAAATGATAAATCTAAAACAAGCATGCATGACATGACTCGGGACTAACAAATGTAGAGTTTCGTATGGTAGATTATAAAGCCTAAAATGACAAGAGATATACTATAGAATGACAAACTAGTGATTTCATGTGGAAAGTAGTGTTTCGTACGACATAGAATCTTGACTCGTATGATAAAAGATCAAGTAATATGACCAAGACTCCTGACTCGTATGACAGGTATTTGAATAGTGATAAAAATTGTTTGCTTGTTTGAGTTTTTGATCACTGAATTCTGATATTTTGCTTTGGTTTTCCAGTTTTAAGTGTCTGATTTTTCAATTTAGGGATGAATACACAGCAAACACATGATGTGATAAATGACTCCCAATCAAGCTAAACCCTAAGGAAGTTGGCTGAGAATGAAAACATTTTCTTGCTGACTTAGGTACACACCCAATAGTTAATCAGAACACGGCCGCTGAGTCTCACACAATGGATTCTCAACACCGTATAATCTGACTCCAAATGCTAATGGGGGCACAATATGGCAAGTGTCTTGGGAGAGTTACTATCTCTCTTGCACAAAGATTATCACCCTTTTAGAGGTGAATCGGGTAGATTCTATTTTAACTGACACTAGTAAGGGATCCATTCGACGCGTCGGGGTATAAACTCAAAAAAGAGGTCTCCTAGCCTTGAAAACCAAGGTTTGATATACCTGAAGGTACGGAGGAGAGCTATTCCTGAGCACTGTTGTTGCTTTGATTTTCATAAAAACACATTTATTTTATAGTGGGTTGGATTACTTAGCATTAGCCATTCCCACTTAGGTCGTTCCCCTCTCACCGACCTTAAGGGCTAAGAGTTATTACTCCTCAGGAGGGAAGGCCTACTAAAGAAATGCACTAATGAAAGAAAAAGATGAGTCTAACTTTCTGATCACCTAAGAAAGGTGAGAGCATACTTTCCTATCATCAAAGACACGAAAGACATAATTGTTTATTTCTTTAAGCCCAAATTGAAGTGTTCCTAGAAAACTTTCATGAATATAGAAAGTTTAGTAAAATTCATAGGCAACCTGCAAAATAGATCCATTAGTAGTCATGATTATGTTTTTGAAATTTGTCTTTGACAAGTGTTTCTTCTTAAATCATCCTACAGGAAAGAGTTAGGCTGCCAACAATCTCACAAACCTGTCAGGGTTAGCATTAGTGAAGTTTGAATTAAAATCAGAAAACCCTAACATGTAGTCTGTTAAAAAATTATAGAGATAGAGACTCATACAAAACAAATTTCCAGTTAGTGCGACACAAATTTAGATTTCACACATGAATACAAATAGGCTCGTACAACATAGGAATGAGCTAGAACAAATCAGAAAATTCTAAAGCAGAAACTGGTACGATAAATATTTTGCTCCTGTATGACAATGAAAAGGATCTCATACGACACCAGATCAACCATTTGTAATGAGTAAAAGGGTGTCGTACGAAAGAAGAATCACCTTGTACAAGTTAGAATTTCTCGTCATCCTATGCTGAAAGGAAGTTTGTACGATCTGGAAAAGCAACTCGTACAAATTTCTAAAACAGAGTCGGACATAGATGAAGTTTGCTGAAGATTAAGAGGCCAAAAGAGATGATTTCGGCCCCATGGTGGGTGCCAAAATGTCGTGCTCTGTGAAGTGTACCTGTAACTACAAACACAATGCACTCAATAAGTCATTACAAGCAACAGTTAGTGAATTAAAACAATGAAATGTAAAATTATAGCTAATCGACCTATTGCCTCCTAGTAAATGCAAGTATGAATTTTGCTATCAAATCTTGTTATGCAAATTCCAATGACTTGAATACACTTAGATGGAGGATTTGAATGATGAAGATGCATGATCTAGCAAGAATAGAATGATGAAGCTATATGATTTCATGATTATTCTAGAAAATAAGCTAGAATGAAGATGCATTTAAGCTACAATTGAGCATGATAACATTGCTAAGATGATTAACTAGAAGCTAGATGCCTATAGTAACGATGCATAAGATGAGAATGAGATGGGATCCATATTGCTCCAAAATGAGGTCTATTTATAGGATTTTTAAGGCTAGGGGTGAGGTGCCAGGAATCAAAAGTCAAGATTGATTTGAAGATATCAATGGTTAAATTGGAGGAGGTTGGGAAAGGGGGTTGGATTAAAGGGAACATCTATCAACTCTATGGTGACAAGTGTCAAGAGGCTTCTAGAAGGGTTGGATGAAAGGAAACACTTAGTGACAAGTGTCACAATGGTTCTAGGAGAGGTTGGATGAAAGGGGACATGTGGGTAGGTAGAATGGGTTAGGTTTAGGAGTGGTAGAAGTTAGGAGAATTTGAATTTAAAAATTCAAATAATAGGAAAAGGCTAATTAATATCAACAACTCATGAATTTAATTTGTTTTAATTAATTAGTGGATTAGAAGAAATGATTTTGGTGGAGGGAATTAATTAATCAAAGGGGATGAAATTAACCTATTAAATAAATCCTTAGATTTATTAATAAGTAGATGAAAGGGGAAATTTAATCAAATTGCTTAGTGAATTCAATTAAATTGGCAAGGAGTATTAATTAAATAATTGCTTGTTCAATTAATTATCTTCAGACCATTTTTAGGTGTATACACTTAGGATTTAATCTAAGTTTGAATTTTTCTATTCTATCAGATATTGGACCTAGTTCTGATAGATGTGTTGATCTTTTCATGGACTTAACTAGAGTGTCATCAACATAATCCTCCATGTTTTTGTGCATCATGTCATGAAAAATTGTTGTTACAGCTCTTTGATAAGTAGCACTTGCATTCTTTAAACCAAAGGGCATTACATTCCAGCAGAAAGTTGCCCATGCATAGGTGAATGTTGTCTTCTCTTGATCCTCAGGTGCAATTTTGATCTGATTGTATCCTAAAAACCCATCCATTCAAGAGTACATTTCATAGTCAGCAGTCATGTCCATGATCATGTCTATGTTGGGTAGCGGAAAATCATCATTTAGATAGGATTTGTTTAAAACTCTGAAATTAGTGCAAACACGGATTGATTTGTCAAGTTTAGAAATAGGTACAATATTAGATATCCATTCATCATAATCAATTGCTCTGATGAATCTAGCTTTTAGTAATTTTTCTAGCTCAGCCTTAACAAGTGATGCAACATGAGGATGCATTTTTCGGAGTTTTTGCTTAACAAGTTTAACTCCAGGAGTGATAGAGAGATGATGCATTATGAGGTCAGGATCTAGACCTGGCATATCAACATATGTCCATGCAAAATTGATCTTCTTTTCTGTAAAGAAATCAACAAATTCAATTAGTTCTTGGGCTGACAAGGATTGAGCTACATGTATGGTGTGATGAGCTTCTTCTATTCCAATGTTTACTTCCTATGTAGGTTCAATTAGTACGAATGATTGCTCTTGAAAGTGATTAGGCGAAATGTCAAGTATCTCACCTTCAGGCACCTCAGAGAGGTTTTGACCATTAGGTGCATCCTTTATTTCTACTATTTTTTATTCTGACACTACCACAGTGTGGTTTTCACCATTAGAACTCTTTTTTTTCATTTTTTTCATTTTTTTGACTAAGATACTTGACATTTGTTGCTCTCATGTTCGCACTTTATTCACTGGTGGAAGAGTCCATTGGTTCAACTGCATTAAGATAGCAAGCTAAGGTATAGTCATTGGCAAAGGTAAGTATATTCAAAGGTTGGTCTTGAAGAGTACAGTCAATTAGTTCTGCATGTACCAAGGATAAAGTTTTAACAGGTTCAAGAGAGTTCACGGTATTGTCATCACAACCTTGGATCGACAAGTCGAGTTATAGAAGACTACCTTGCATAAGTGTCTCGAGACAAGGAAGAGTTACAACATGATTATCGAAGTGCACATTAATATTTAGGGGACCTAACCCAACAAACCTACCACTAGCATAGTCCTCTACTTCAGACTGGACTACAAATTGTGGTTTGACAATAACAAGGTCAGTAGGCAAAATCTCAACATTTATGACAGAGTAGTCATAGTTTGATGTCGAATAGGTATTGTCATAAATAGAGCTTATGTCAGAGTGATCGGAGTCATAAGATGAAGTTTTTGACTCTTGTTCAAGTGATTTAGTAAAAGTATGTATAGCATCAATATCTACATCTTTGATGCTGCAAGTTCCTTTGTGATTTGGTTCATTGATCACTTGTATTTGACATACCTATTGACATAATCTTGATGGCTCTTTTAGTCTCTGTCATATTTTCCATTCAGCTTCCTCTGGGGTAATGACTAGCCCTACTTCTAGAGCCTCTAATTCTTCTTTTGTAGTTCTATACTTGATTTTTTCTATCTCATTAGAGGGAGATATAGTAGGTGAAGAATTTTCTTGTGTTCTTTATTCTTTCAGCTGTTGTTCATAGTCTTGTCTTTTTAGTCTGATTTCTTCTATTTCTATTTGCATCTTTAAGCGCATTATCTCTTGTGCTTCATCTATGATATCACTAGATTATTCGAGAGTTTCTGTAGTAGATGTATTTGAAAGATGAATCATCTATTTGCTTTCTACCTGTGTATGTGACTGAAATGTTCAGTGGTACAAACAACTCTTTAATTCCTTCGATTTCTTCTCACATATCTTCTGGGATTTCTACTCCTTGTAGTGTTATTGTTGATACAATTGGAACTCGATTACCAACTACTTCTTCTCTCTTGATTGTCAATTATTCTTATTCATTTTCATACTCTTCCTGAGTTTGCTCTATATTTATTTCCTGTGATGTTGAAGGTAGTATATTTTTCCTCCACTTAGAATGATGACGAGAAGTATGTTTCTGATCTGATGACTTTCTTAGATTGTATCCAAGTCTAGCTTTATCATTTGTAGACTTAGTGATGGTATGTTTTTACTATATTCTTTAAAAATCCATTTGAGAACAACATCCTCTTCTATTTCATCTACAAGGGAAGTAGAGGAGTGTACAAAAATACCATCATAAATGACATTTGGAGTTGAAGTTTGTGGCTTCATAGCCTCTGATGGTTTTCCAGACTGTCTTGGTGATGGAGGAAGAGATGTTAGTAAAAGTACAGGTTCTATGTTTTATCCATCCATGCTAGTATTTGTGATTTTCAATTTCTTTTCTAAATCTTTCATCAAAGTTTCTGAACTTTCAGCAGTAGAGGTTTCTCTATTATGAGGAACAAAAGTATCAGTACTCTACGCTAATTTATTACAGGTATAGCTTGTATCAACAAGAATACTAACTTCAACTCCATTATAAGGAAATTTCAAGCACTGATGATATATAGATGATACTACTTTTATTTCATGAATTCATGGCTTGCCTAGTAAGATGTTGTATGGAAGAGGAAGGTCAAGAACTTGGAAAATAACATCTCATTCCATAGGTTCTACCCTGATTGATAATAGCACCAGACCTTTAGAGGTTCTCTCTACTTCATCATAGGCTCTGATTGTTATTTTCTTTGTTGGATCAATGACATTTTTAGAAAATACCAGCTATGTCAGTAGATTGTAGGTACAAATATTCAACCCAGTGCCTCCATCTATCAAAACACATTTGGCTCGGTGTTTATGGATCACAGATTCGATATGTAATGGTTGGTTATGTGGGTGATTCAGTAAGTTGTCATCTTCTTCAGAGAAGGTGAGGTAATAAGACAAAGTCAGGTGACCCACCATAGCTTGAAACCAATCTACATCTAAACCTTTAGGGACATTAGTAGTGAGCAAAGCTTTGTTCAGGCTCTCTATATGAGCAGAAGAGATCTTAAGCAGTTCAAAAATGGAGATTTGAGTGGTAGTTCTTTTCAATCATTCGATAATGCTATAACCAAGAGAGGATGATGAAACCAACTATTTAGATTTAGTTGTGATCATATCTAGTTGTCTATTTGAAGAAGTCAGCATGTTTGATGTTCTTTGATCAGGAGTTGAGCAACTAGCTCCTTGGAGAGTAACCTTCTTTTGAGAGCAGGTCATAACATTTGCAATTTGTGCTTTATTTTGTTTATCTTTGATTATGATCACATTGCAATACTTGGATTGGGAAGATTCAATCATGTTGATCACATTGTCATTGTTAGTGTAGGTGTATTTGACTTTGGCACCTCCCTTGGATTTTAAGGAATCACCTTGTTCATAAGAAGGTAAGGGATCTTTAAAAGCTTTGTGATCAACATTAGTTGTGTGATTTCCAACAATAATTTTGCTAGCATCGATGAGGTCTTGAATCTCATGTTTGAGTTTCATGCAGTTGTTTTTTATATGACCCTTGTTTCGATGATATTCACAGTATTTGTTTTACCTCTACCTTTTGGGTTTAACTTCTGGATCATATTGTCTATAGTTGTCTGACAATTTTATCAGATCATTTTCCAATAAAGTCTTAAAAGTTGATTCATACGATTCTTCTAGAGGAGTGAAATCGCGTTTAGGATTTGAAAGCCAAGGTTTCTCTTTAACCCACTCTTTTGATTTTTTCAGAGGATTTTCTACTACAGTTTTAGCTGCTTTGAGTGCTTGTTTGCCACTAGCTAGATTAAATATTGTGGGTTTTGATTTTGTTTTAACAGTGTCTACCACTCCATCATCATTAACAACATTTATATTTAATAGTTTCTACCACTCCATCATCATTAACAACATTTATATTGTTACCTTTCCGTATTTCTAGTATTTCTTCTTTTCTTTGGAACTAGAGCCTTGTTGTGTTTCTTTCCAAAGTGATATATCTCCTTTCTTTATAAGCACATCTTACATTCTAAGGGCACTATCTACCATTTTATTGAATGAAGGGTATACTTGCATCTAGATACTATATTTTAATTCAGGGATCAAGTTATTGAAAATGATATCCATCTTCTCAGAATCTGAAATAGGCCATGAATATCTAGAGACCATATTTCTCCAACATTGAAGAAAAGTGAGAAAAGGCTCTCCTATTATCTGTTTAGTATTGCAAAGCTCAATCATAGTGACTGGATATGAATATTATAGGAGTATTGTTGGAGAAATGATTCAACTAATTCCTCAAAAGTTTTAATTCCCATAGGTAGGCTCGAAAACCATTCCATAGCTTGTCCTCCTAAACTCCTCAGGAAAAGGCTCAAGAGATATGTTTGTTCGTGCATGAACTCCATATATAAAGCACCAAATTCTCTGACATGGTCTTAAGGATCTGCATTTTTGTCATATTTGTCAAACTTAGGAATCTCCACTCTTGAAGGAAATGGTGGCATGTAAAGGATTTTGTCAAATGGAAATGGGCATATCGTGTCCAAAGAATATTGCTTTGATGATTTATCCTTGTTTTTCATTTCTGTGATTTCAGTCTGTAATGCTTGTAATTGTTTGTTTACCAGTGCTAAAGGTGTCTCTTCCTCTTTAGTGATAAGAGTTTTAATGTTATAATCAATAGGAAGTTTAGCACCTTGCTTTGCTAGCTCTAGAAAATAATATTCCTTTTCTCTAGCCATGATGATATTCATCATTTCTCAGAAATATTTATCCTTTTTGACAACTATTTATAATAGCTTTTGAAGGTTCAAAGGCTTCAAAATCGCTAGATGAGGAATCACTATCATTAGCATGGGTGCTGAGATTGTCATAAGTATCATGTTTAGTAGCTTGTCTTTCTTGCCTTTCTCCAGACATGGTGGGAGATAAGGTTTGATAAAAAATTGGTAAATTTGATGATGAAGGTTTATTAGAGATGGGGTCTTCTACAAAAAATGGATTATCTTTTGATGAAAAGGATAGTCCTTTACCTTTGTCAGCTTTCTTGCAAGAACTTCTAGTTTGAGCAGGCATTTAGAACTGTTATGACCGAGAGCTAGATGTGATGCAGAAGTCAAGATCAAATTGAATTTAGTTGTTTATTTAACGTAGTGATAGAGAGAAGTAACTAAGATTCAGTCTAGTTTTAGGAAAGATCTATCCTGTATAAGATGTGATCTAGGTAACTTAGTTTGATTTGAGAGAAGTGACTAAGACTCAGTCTGGTTTCAGCAATAATCTATCCTGTATAAGACGTGATCTAAGTGACTTAAGTTTGATAAGTAGTTGATTGAACTAGCTAAAAGATGATCGACAAAATCATGCAAAACAATGGTAGGGGTACACTATCAAGATTTTTTATGCTCATTATAGACTGATTTAAGCAAGTTTGACTGTTCTGGACTGAAAAAATGAGAATTTTGTACAACAGAGTTTTCAGACCCAGACGACAATTTAATAGCTAGCTGACGATAGAGAGTTTCTCATATGATTTTCTGCCTAAACTTGCACAACAGTTTTATGGCCTCCAGATGACAATCTATTGAGTATGATTGTTATTCGTACAACACTATGATAAGGTCTAGATGATAATTATGTAGACTCATATGATAGTTTTTATAGAGTTAGATGACAAACTAATAGGATCAATGAAGACTCGTACGACAATATGTATGTAGCTAGATGACAGTTCAATAGACTTATATGACAAAGGATTAGACAGCGACGAGATTCTAACATAGACAAAGTTTTGACAAAGACTAGTTTTTGGACACAAACAAAGGTTTGATCATTGATTTGTTGATGTTTTTGATCTATTTTCTCTACTTTCAGTATTTTAGTTTTAGTTTTAGGGATGAAAACACAGTAAACGTGCAAGATGTATAATGACTTTCAAGCACAACACGCTAACCCTACATAAGTTGTCTTAGAGAAGAAAAAATTTGCTTGCAGATTTAGGTACACACCCAATAGTTAATCAGAATATAGCCACTAAGTCTCATGCAATGGATTGTCAACTTCGTATTAGCTGACTCCAAATGCTAATGGGGACACGATATGGCAAGTGTCTTGGGAGAGTTAATATCTCTCTTGCACAAAGATTATCCCCTTTTCGGAGGTGAATTGGGGAGCCTCTATCTTATAGTTCTTAGTCAATAATTTCATTTGAAATTACCCCTTGAAGTCACACAAGCATGATTGAGTCCTATAGCCCGACAAGGTACTGAAACAAGTTGTAGTCACATAAATGTCATTGAAACCGTGAGGCCCTACAAAATGCCTTATATGAGATATCTCAAAGAGAAAAATCAAATAATCCCATCCTCTGAGACTTTGATCACTAGAGGCATATTTATTATAGTGAGTTGGAATTCTCAGGTCCAGATGTACTCACTTGGATCATTCTCACAAGGTGATTACTTTAGTTGGAATTGGGTTGTCATTCATGTCAAATGGTATGAGAGATGTATGTGCAACACTGTCAAGGAGGAGTATAGGTTGAGATATCTTTGATATTACCTTGTGTTGCAGAACAATGGTAAGGTAAGGAAGATGACCCTGGGAGTCACCGGTACACAAGTTAGTGCCTAACTTGTGTGGATGAGTTGGGAAAGTGATCGGTACCGGTATAGTGTATCACTCTTAAGGAAAGGATGTCAACAGGTAAGTGATGTGTTGACATAGAGAAGTCAGACCAACCAAGTGAGTGGTTGTCAGCTTGCAAAGCTCATGACCAGTGTACAAGCTGGAGGGTCAATGTGCTTGAGCTATTGTTTGTGATGAAGAGGCAAAATGTTACCTAAATCACATCAACATGGTAGGAGAAGAACTAATAGATCACAGGTATGTTGTGAAGTTACAGAACAACATAAATCCCTCTAGATGAAGATGCAGTCATCATGAGAAGAAATGACTCACATTGAAAGTGAAATCACTGGATCACATGTGCCTATTTGAAGATATGCTACACAAATAGGGAAGTCACATGAGTACATTTCAGAAAGAAGATGGTGTCACTCCATAGGTAAGTGGAGATTATCTCCTATTATGCATTGTGTGCATCATATCTTTGTGAGATAAAGAAGAAGATGTAAAGGCAAGTGTTTGAAGGTTCACACCAGATCTACCGATGAATTGAGGGAATGCCTTAAGTGCATGAGAATGGGAATGTGCACTAGACCAATAGAGAAGGAAAGTTAAGTTGCAAGAATAGATGGAGTGTGATGTATTTGTCATCTTGACAAACTAGTTGTGATATGGTCCGAGCTGATTAAGGAGAAGGAAAGGCTAAGCAGATGCAAAAAAGGAATGTGGCATGACTAAAGATGGAGTCTGGTAAAGGTTGATGACAGAGTGTCATCAAGAGTGCTTATCAATATATAAGTCCGCTGGTAATATCAACAAGGTGCAAATGCAGATGTCTTCCCACCTTGTGGGAATGAGCATCCTTTGGATAGACATGTCTGGAGACTGGTTTTGGTGTTCCACCGACAGTTAACTGGTGGAATGTGAGATATCGGTAGGGTTAGTAAACTGGTAGAGAAGAGAAATCAGTAGAGTGTTTGGTCGTTAATCCTATCTGGACCAACATGAAGAGTCAAGATGGTAGTTGGTCGACCTGGATGACACATGGAGTTAAGGTGGCGGACCTGCATTTAGATGAAGAAGGAATGTACATCGACGTGGTAGTTTCAAAGTTGGTCGACATTAATAGAAGATCCCATAAATCATGGGACGTGTTGCAGAGTTATTGCAGTGGTTTGCGGCTCAAGGTCTAAAGGACAACTGAGAGACAGCTAAGAGTGATCGAGAAGATTGAGGTAGTTGAAGGATACAGCAAGACCAATCTTGGTGCTTGACCAAGAGATCAGCCAATAAGGTAAAAAGAAGATTGCCAAAGATGGAAGGCATGGTCAATAAGGTGTAATAATGGTGAAGGTGTATAGTTGGCTGTCAGAGAGATCAGATCAAGAAATATTTGATTGGATTTGGTTTTCCTTGAGGTAAGTGAGGAAACCCTAACCACTCAAAGTTTGAATTGGTTTTTAGCAGGAAAACTAGTCTATAAATATGCAAGCCAAAAATAGAGATGGTTGCAACTGGATGAAAGAGTAGAGCTATTGCATAGAAGAAGAGGGTGCTACTTATTCATGTGAGAAAAAAGTAGTCAATTACTCGATGAATATATAAGAAGAGACTGAGTGCGAGAGAGAACCAGGTTGAAGAGTTCAACTTGTAGCAGTGCAGAACCAGAAGTGGTTATGTCAATAGAGCAGAAGTGAAGAGAGCTGTAGAGAAGGCAGACAATGGACTGACAGAGTGTAGTACCCATGAATAGTAGAGCAGTGAGGAGGAGATCCAGTAGAGAAGAAGGATAGTAGAGGTGAACCGATAGAGTTTACCAGAAGTGAAGCAACAGATGTGAGCAGCAAGAGAAGTGTACCGGTGTAGCAGAGAAGGTATCTCACCGGCAGAGTAAGGTATATGAAATGGTTACAAGATTCACTTTTAACAAGATAAATACTTTTGTAATTGATGTTCTCATAGTGATCACTGAGTTGTAGCTCCTTTGGGTTTTAGCTCCTTGGGTTGGTGCCTTAAATCAGGAATTGTAGTTCCTTTGGGTTGTAGCCCATAAACAAGATAGGGATTGTAGCTCCTTGGGTTAGTTCCCTAAACATTGTAACAAAGATTTGATTGTGAGGCTAGATTAGAGAAATAGACTCTAGTAGCATTGCTCACCGAGGTTTTTCCCATCCTGGGTTTTCCTCATATATGCTAGTGTTATGTGATGTCCCCTTGTGTGTTTGCATTTGTGTTGGTCTCCCCACTATCCGATAATTCTACATTGTGTTAGATTCCATGACTGGTATACACACCTAGGATAGCTAAAGGGAAAAATTTTGATAACCATTGATTCACCCCCTTCTCAGTGGTGCATTGTGTCAAACAACTTTTTCCCACTATGACAGGCCCGCTAAAGGTACACAAATCTCAAATTCAGAAAAAGCCTCAAGGGTCTGGATTTCTGATTGTTTGTAAAAGACAAGAGCATTCTCTCCTACCTCTTAGATTTTTCTTCAAACACAAAAGACAAATTTTTCATTAACCAAATAGAAATTTAAGTACCTAAGAAAATACTAAATGAATACACAATGTTTAACCAATTCTTCTTAAGCAACCTACAAGAACATCACATTAGTAGTCATTTTGCTTTTGATTCTTTGATGGGCGTATGTTTGATTGATAAATTATTTGACAAGTGTTCTATAAGAAACCAATTAGTTTGTGAAAATCTCAAGTAGACAAAAGACAGACCAGGGTTAGCGTCAGTAAAATCCAAATTTAATTCACGAAAAAACCTAAAAGTATACTGATTCTGAAATGAGAAAAACACAAATTTGTACAACAATATATACCAAACCGGATGATTATTCCCACAGACCCAGATGATAGAACACAAAATCAAATTTCCAGAGTAGAAACTCATACGAGTGTTCTTGATGAACTAGATGATAAAAGATAGAACTCGTACGATGTTGGGTAAATATTCGTACGACCTTTTACAGAGGCTTGTACAAATGAAACCTAAAAAATAGAAAAAATGATTTTGAGGCCGAAAGGTTGAATTTCATGCCCACGGTGGGCACCAAAAATGTGTGTGTGAAAAGTGGATCATATCTATATCTGGAATACACAACACTTCAATTATGTCATTAGATGCATGGTTAGTAAATTAATCAACAATGAATAATAAACCATCATAAGGCGACCTATTGCCTTCTAGTAGATGTGATTTTTGTCTTGCTCTCAGATTTCTATATGCAATACCAGTGACTAGACAACACCTAAATGAAGGATTTAATCTATATGAGTACAAAATTGAGCTAAATGGATGCAAGATTAAGCTAGATAAATGCAAGATATGCAAGATTAATGAATATTAGGCTAACATGATTAAGCTATGAATGAATATTAATCTAAATGATTTTACAAATATGCAATAACTAATATGCAAATATTCTCAATATGAAATCTTAGTGAACCTAGAGCAAAAACAACATGATAACAATATATTCTCCAGGATCCTTGATTAGGAGATGAGAGCCTGAATTTATAGAAAATTCAAAAAGAAATCAATGACTGAGATCAAATAATGATGAGTGATCAAGATTTTCTAAGAACCACAATCAAGGTAAATTGATGTGATTGGTTGCTTTTCTCAGTTTTAAAGGAAATTGAACTAAAATTAAGATAAAATCAGAAAAAGTGATTTATTCTCTATTTTATTCAATTTTGAGATTTAATTGTTTTAATTGCTTTTCTGAGATTTTCTTCATTTTTTAATTTGATTTTCAAGATTATCTCCATTTGATTTCTTTTCTCAATTTTTAATTATTTTTTCCAATTAATTATTTTTTTGATGATTTAATGTTAAATTGATTTATTTAATTAAATATACTAGGATATTTAATAAAATAAATAGGATAATTGTTCTAAAAATGAGTTACTTGAAACAATCAATTAATTAAATAAATATTTAATTAATTCAGAGTGATTAATTTTCCATGTGACATTGATGATTTAAGAAATTAATTGTGTGCTCAAGATTAATTTTAATTGCCTTTGGTTAGGACCTTGGTGATGTTGTCAAGATTAGGGGACCATGGTTTAGATGACCATATTTAGGGTATTACAAAAAGAATAAAAAGAAAAAATGGAAAGTAAAGAGAAAAAATCCATCGAATGGTGGAAACCACTACTTGTGGCACCTTGGTTAAGTACCATGATGAAAACTTGGTAAACAAGTGTCATATGTAATCCTCTCATCCCTGTGCACTCTACACTTAGTGGAAAGATTCACCCATGCCATCATGCCATCCACATTATCCATATCCCTTATCCTTCATCTATAATCCTATCCAAGTCCATCCTCATTTTCCATCATTGATCTTGACTATCCAATCCATCCATCCCTTATCCTTTATCCATCATCCTATCTAAGTCCATCTTTTTTGCCCATCTTTCATCTTGACAGTCCTATCCATATTCTCCATCTCATATCCCTTGTCTTATAAAAATCCATCCTCCACTTCTACATATGGTCTCGATTAAGATAGAGGCCAAACGATATCCATGCATTCTTTAAAAAATACAAGCTTTGATTCCTCCTCCATCTCATCCATTTTTATCTGTCATCCTTCCATAATTATTACCACTACCTCTAGTATGGGGCATTTCATTCCTTTGCAACATAGTTGTTTAGTCTCCATCATCCTACCCTCCATCCGTTAGTCATCCATCTTGTATTCCTATCCATTCACTTAATCCATCCATCTCCTATCCAAGAAATCAGTCCATCTATTCCATCCTTTTATCAATCATTTGTTCTTGATTTTCATTGGTTCCCATTCATTTTCCTATCTAATCCATTTATCCACCATTCAGTCCCATCCTATTGAATCCATTTCTACTTCTCCTATCATATCAAATCCATGTAACCTCTTTGCATTCTATCCACTCCATTTATCCTTCTCCTCTCCTATCCAATTCATTTATCCTCCTTTTCTATTTATCCAATCCTTTCATTCTCCATTAACCACCATTCTATCCAATTTATTTATCCGCCTCCCATCTTATCCAATCCATTTATCCTTCTCCCATCCTATCCAACCCATTTATCCTCCTTTCATCCCTATAATCCAAAAATCCCAAATCAGTCCAATCAAGTGCAATCTATATTAATCCATGCAATCCAATCTTTCAATCTATCCCATCATCCTTAATCTATCCATCATCTTGATCCAAATCAGATGATAATCCATTATTCAATAATTAATCAAATCATAATCATGGGATGTATCCTTCTGAGTCCTTGGGGTATGCACTATTCTTATCATCAACTTTTTTATCCTATTTATCAATCAATCAATCAGTCAATTAATCAATCAATTGGTTTTTAGCTTGAGTAGGAAAAAAACGTTGGTTTTCTCTTGGTTTTTTTTCTATGCTCTCTTATTGCTTGTGTTTGTTATCATTTTTTGCATTTATCATGGCTTTTACATCATATTTCAACAAAGGAATCATGGTCTTCCATATCATGGTGTCATAAGGCATATGTTTGCACTTGAACTTTTTGACCACGTGCTTGACACATTGTCATTTTGGTTACTCATACCTTTATTAGACATGTGTGAATAATATTATCATTGATGTTGTCAATGATATCAGACCAGTCAACCAATTTTGGACCAACTTGTGTTTTGAGGCCTAGATATTAGTCCATATATTATGGATGTTATAGATGTATGTAGTATGTATGTGCAGTTTAGATGTTGCGGTTTCGGTCAAAAGTTATTATGCAGCATAGACAACCCTAGATGATGATTTTTGTGGTTTCATTGAGTTCTCATTGATCGCGATTTTCTAGTGTTAGGAGATCTGATTGATCTCCATAATAGTTATGTGTCTCGATGTTATCACTGTTGGTAGTTATTAGATGTATCTCTTCAAGTTTTGTGTTGTGGTTTCCTTGGTTCATGTGGAGTCTACTTTTTGGACATATTGGGCTTGATCTTGTGATAATGGGTCATTATGCTTGGGTCTGAATGACCCTGCCACTTTCTAGTAATCTTGGTATATGCATTGATAATCAGAGTATGAAAATTAAGTGTGTAGAAATATTGTGGAGGCTGGCATGAGCATATTGGTAATGTGTTAGGCTTGGCCGACACACTATTTTGTATCTATACCCTCCAACATATATATACATATACATATGTAGTGGTGAGTGAGATCAAACAAGTGAGTGTGAATGTGAAGGTGAGTGATGTTTTAAAGATAGATGGTAGTGAAGATTGCAGATTGTATGAAATGTGAGTTGTGGATAGTAATCGCAATCAGTGTTACATTAGTGTAGTAGTCCTTTACTCAACCTCCTACAAGATAGTTGTACAGAGATCTCTAACCAAATCTACTATTGAGTTTGAGATTTATAATACAAGTTTAAACTTGGAATTGATCCCATGCATTTGGAGATGCAAACCTTTTCAATTCAACTCATCCAGTTGTAGTAAGCATTTCGATAGTTAGCCATATTTTGTATATCCGCAATGACCATTCTGGTAGTGAGCCATTTTTGTAATCGAGTAGTTAGCCATCCCTTCATAAAATCCAACAATAACTAGTTATATTCTCCTGATAGTTGACACCCTCCGTGGTTTTTCCCATTTGGGTTTTCCATGTATAAAATCCAGTGTTTATCTTGTGGTTGTGTTCCTCATGTATATTCTACATTAACTACTTTATATTAGTCAAGTATGTTTGATAATAGTTATAATTGGTGTAGAGTTTATTGTTTTTGAATCTGTAGGAATACTAATTCACCCCCCCCTCTTAGTATTCTAGTGCTTTCAACCTAATCAATAATTGGTATCAGAGATTTTTTCCCTTGTTTGGAAAGCTTAACTAATTGAGAGAGTATTGGTTAATTCATGGCATCTATATGTTTAGTAGAAGATTTTAAGATGGATAAAGATTTGAAGAAAACTCTTGAAGATTTGGAAACCATTGAATCAGAGAATGAAGAGTTGAAGGAAAATGTGAAGATAGCAAATGAATGTGTGTAGAAACTGAAAGAGAAAATCTAGAAGTGCAAGTTGAGACATAAGGAGGTTAAAAATAGGTTGAAACAAGCAAATGAGACTATCAAAGATCTGTTGGCATATGGACACTCCAATGAGACATTGTGTGTGATTGAAGGTTTTGTCATTGATGGCAACCTTGCAATCCTATGGCACCAGCAAGACATTATACCGGCAAAGCATTACTCAAACAACAGTGCTCCGGCATCAACAAAATCAATCTACACCAGGACTGGCACAGAAGATGTACACCAGCACAGAAGATGTACACCGATAGAGAAGGAAATATGTATACCGGCACTGAGGCCGACAAGATTTTTGATATGTAATATTTTGTTTATCATTGTAAGCCGACTTGGCAAATTGTAAAATGACTCTTGTATATAAAAGAGATCATTGTAGGCATTTGTAGAACATGGATAGAATGCAATAAATAAATTATAAGGCAGACCTAATGTGCAAATTATAGGTCAAGGGTATATGTAAAGAATAGAGCAAGAACCGATACTGAATCTGGCATTGAAGATGCTATTGTAAAGTAGTACAAAATATTGGATTTGTGTAAATCCTCATTGTAAGTCAGTGTGACTTCTTGTTGAGCAGTGAGCTCTAGGCAGTTGGCCTTCCTGCATGTACAGGCCCCTATTGTAAGTAATATTCTCTTATTGACCAGTAAGTGAATATTGTGGGTCACAAATCCCACTAAGGTTTTTCCCACACTGGGTTTCCTCATAAAACATCTTGTGTTATGGTGTTCTTTTCATGTGGATGCTTTTGATTTTATTATTTGCATTAATTCTTTCATACCGGTATACTGTTACTTTATATTCTGCATATTCAGTTTTAACAATATTTCATAACTAGTCAGATACTGATTTACCCCCCCCTCTCAGTATCTGTGGGAACCCTAACAATTGGTATCAGAGCGTGGTCCTCTATTTTCAAAAGCCTAATAGCTTGAGCAAGATCTTGACACCGGTAAAGATGGAAAATCTGATGAAGCAACCTGAAGGAGCTCTTACTAACTATGATGTAGAGAAGTTGAAAAATATCAAATTAGAAGATGATCTAAAAGTAGCTCAGGACATTATTCAGGCACTTCAAGAAAATATTATTGTTACAAGAAACAAGAGAAGAGAACTTTGTGAAAAATTGGAAAATGAAAATGATGAAAAGGAATCATTAAATGATATGATAAGAAAATTGAAACAAGAGATCATGACAACAAAAAATGAAATGCAAGATATGACTATGAGATTTTGCAAAGAGATTGAGGACAGAAAGAGGAATGAAGAAGAATTGACCAGAAGACTAAGTGATGTAGCAAATGAGAACACAAGACTTAGCTATGAAAATGATATGTTGAAGACAGATCTGATGCATACTCAAAATGACCTGAATGAACTAATGAGACAAAAAGAGATCTTGGAAAGGGAATTGGAAACTGCAAATCAACACAAAGAAAAATTCAAGAAAAGCTCAGAAGAACTTGGTACCTTATTGAAGAATCAAAAACCCAAAGGTGACACTTATGGAGTTGGATTTGAAGTTGGAGAAAGCTCCAGTACTGCAAATACCCAGGATCAAAGCAAACTGGTAAGACCCTCTAATACTTACAAATTCAATGGAAAATGCTTTAACTGTAATAAATATGGTCATAGGGCAAATGAATGTAGATCTAGGAATTATCAGAACATCAATCCTCCCACCGGTCAATGCACCAAATGCAACAAAATTGGTCATAACTCTGAAAATTGTAGAATGAATGTAAGATGTTATGTTTGTGGAAGATTTGGTCATTTATCAAATAAATGTAGAACACAAACCGGCATAGGTTATGGGAAAGCTATTCAGAAAAATAATGTAACTTGTTATGTATGTAACAAGATTGGTCATATTGCTAAATTTTGTAGAAGTAAAGGTACACCGGTAGATAACAAAAGTACTAGCTTGAAAGGTAAAGAAAAGGTTGAAGAAGTTAAGAAAGATTTTTCAAAGCAATCGATTAGAAAAGGTGATCTAAATATTGGGGTTACTCCTCCACCGGTAGAACCAACAAAAGCTTCACCGACAGGACAATATGATGCTCCACCGGTAGGATAGAGCAATGCTCCACCGGTAGGATGTTCTTCATCAAATTGAAGAAAATTATCTTGAGGGTTTGGCAATTTAATGACACATGTGCTATTATTCCCTCGGTTAGAGAAAAGAAGTTGAAAATCCTTCATTACCGGCAAATAAAGTTGAGTTAAAACATTGTCGGCAAACAATTAATGTGGTAGGTGGCAGAAAAGACTTTATAAAATAAGGTTTTTGGTTCCATTTCATTTCACCGTGAATTCAAACCTTCAGAGAGCGCGAAGATTTCCGAGCTAAGGCATTCTGAGCAAAGAGGCAAAGCACTTCAGCAATCAATCCATCCAAAGGCAGAAAAAGGTATTTATCATCATGGCATCCTCCTCTGCACCTGAATTCATAGCAAACCCTACAGTAGTCGAGGTTATAAAATGACCTAGGCCCGTGTTTGAGCTAGTTCCCGAGGTAGCTAAGAAAGATGACAACATAGGTGCTTTTTCCCAAATTCCAAAGGGTGTTGTTTATGCAGAAGACCCTAGAATGTATATTCATTGCAACATAGAAGAATTAGGTGATGAAGAAATCAAAAACATGTACAAATCTGTTATATGTGACAATGCCAGAAATGTGAAACCTGAACATAAAATTGTTGAAACCCCAGGATTCACTAAAATCCTTTGCATTCCTGAATTTCCCAAGGAAGTAGTTAGGATAGTTCTTAGCAGGGTACATGGCTCATTCTTTTAGCATGACTCAGTGCATAAAATTACAAAGGTAACTGTGAAAGCAATAACAGGGTTACCTTCCACCGGTACCAGACCTGACAAAACCAAGAAGGTCTCCAATGACCTAGTAATGAAATTAACTGGTGCAACATCCAACAAAAGATCATTGAGGGTTAATGATGTGACCGATACAAATGTGAGATTCATTAGCATGATTCTAGGTCACAAAGCAACTCATGCAAATAGGCTTAACTCTGTTTCCAGTTTATGCATAAAGAGTGCTTATGACATGGTTAAGAATAATGTGAAAATTGATATCTGTGAATGGTTAAAAGATGAGTTAATTGACAATTTAGCAAAAATCAAGAAGGATAAGAAAGGAACCTTTAGATTTGGAAATTTGCTTGTATGCTTAATGTTAAATATAACCAAACAGGCTCCCGGTATAGGCAACAAGGATTTTGGATTTGACATACCGGTAGGAAAACAATTGTCTGACTTATTCAACAACATGGGTGAAAACAAAGAAAAGAATATCCATGAGTATTTTCAAGCACTAAAGGTCAAAATGAATAAGAGGATCAGACTATCACAGGCAATCATCAACAAATACAAGGATGACATATGTTTTTTAATAAAAAAGGATGAGATCTGGATGGAAGCAGTCATCCCAAGAACAATCTGGGTTACGGAAATGGGGTATGAAACAGATGACCACATAGTAGAAACTTATGCCAAAGCACTTTTGGAAGCCCCCAATGAACCAAAGGAAGAAGTATTTGGTAGTGCTGAGCACATTGAAAGTCAAATTCAATCTAAAAAGAAAGTAAAGAAAGTTGAGGCATCTATGAGGAAAGGAAGCAGGCAAGCAAAAGCCTTAAAAGATGATGTATTAAAGAAAACCAGCATAACAAAAGAAGAGTTGGCAGCCCAATAGCCTAAAACTCATCTATTACTGGTAGATACCTCCTCAGAAGGAGATATGCCAGCAACTTTCAAAAGAGTTGTTAGGAAAAGAGACCCCTCACTGGTATCCACTCCTTCACCTAGAAGGACAAGACAGAAGCAACAAGTTGTAAGGTCTCCAGTCAAGAAAGCCACACCTAAGAAAAAGCTGACCCCCAAAAAGAAGAAGAAGACAGACACTAACTTGGCCCCTTTTGACATATTACTGAATGAAATCATAGAGGAAGGTAAATTGAAAAACATAGGGAAAATCTATGACACCCTATCAGAAGATGAGAAAGGACAAGTTGAGGAAAGTGTTATACTACACATGGACATGTATAAAAAGTTTTTGATGCAAGTCCTAAATGAAATTCCTGATGAATTATATAAAAGACTTGAGGCCAGAAGGCAAGGAATAATTGAGTTGGATAAGAAAATTAAAATAGAAAAATTACTTGCAGTATACCTGGTCAACTCACCTAAGGAAATTGATGATTTGATAGCTCAGGCCAACCAGACAATCTTTTCCACTGCACACTGGCAAATATCATTAATGGCAAGTAGAGTTACTGAAGTTTCAACTGAAACAAAAGATGGTTGGGATAGATTCTTGGTTGAAAAAGAAAAACAAGAAGAATATATGAATCCCAAGCCCATTCCAGTATATCAAAAGGACAAAGGGAAAGGTAAAGTTGGTGGATCGCCAAGTATCAAGATTAGAGACAACTTACCCCCACCTCCTTTAAATACTCCATCAGTAAAATCAACTGCAGAAGATCAACTAGCAGTTGAGAGCATGGACACAGAGGATAACAATCCTAATCCTAAAGTCCTATATACTGTGAATGTTGATACTCAAAAAATCAACATAGTGGTAGATAAGGATACCACAAATAAATTTGATAATAAAGAGCATCTGGCAATAGGAAACCAAGAGCAACCGGTAGCAGATTCAGAGAAAAAGATGGAATCTGGAACACAAACAGAGCAACCAATAGAGCTAAAGGCTCCAGAACAGATGCCACCGGTAAGAAAAAATCAGGAAAAATTGTACTTAAAGAGATGGAGACACAAACAAACCTACCAGAGGTCAATACCTACATGGTCCCTTCCACCAGCACTCAGTTTACTGGGTCACCATCAAATGTAACAAAGGTATTGCTCGAATCTATCAAGAAAATAACTGATTATAGCTCACAAGCCTATAAAGCAATAGATGATTCAATTCCAGTTTTGAAATTAATAGCTCCAAATTGTAATATAGCCAACAAAGATTCTTTAGGCTAGTTGGATACACTTTGTAAATATATTTCTAGAAATTTTGAGCAAACAAAGATAGAAATTGTAAAGGAAAGTGTAGAAAAAGAGAAACAAAAATTCTTTGAGGAAGGAATAAAGAAGTGTAACAGGGAATTTGACACACTTCTACCAGAACTGTGCAATTTATTGAAAGAGTACAAAACTCTATATAAAGACACCTGGAAGATAAACTTTTTGACCATGGATGTAGACAAAAAGATGAGCAAGGTACAGGAAGAGATCAATAAACTTGCTGATAATTTTGTTAACTCACCCAACACATTATCAGTTTTTGAGGAAAAGATAACAAATTTTGAGGAAGAATTGCTCAAATTAGAAAGAGAAAAAGAGAAAATAATAAACAAGGAAATTTTTTTGAGATCTAAACTACGTCCAAGATTGGACTGTTTAGCATCTCTGCGTAAGGAAATCTCAGAGGCACTAACACAGGGTAGCAAAACACCGGCAGAGCACTTGCAGCATCTCACCAGTACAGTACATAGAACTGAGATAGCAATAAAGCAGAGCAAGAAGTTTATGGATGGTATAAACTTAATTTTGGGAGATATTCTTCAGATAATAACTACCCAACTACAAGGTTGAGGTTATGAATTGGTACAACTACAAATCTGCTAACCTTTGTCATTGATGCCAAAGGGGGAGTAGTTGATGAGAAAATTCAAAACACAAGGATCACATGCTCAGGGGGAGCCCTCATATTTTTGATAACATTTTTTGGTATACACATTTTTGGATTTTTGAAATTTCTCATGAGTGTTGCCATCAATGCCAAAGGGGGAGATTGTTGGCATATGGACACTCCAATGAGACATTGTGTGTGATTGAAGGTTTTGTCATTGATGGCAACCTTGCAATCCTATGGCACTGGCAAGACATTATACCGGCAAAGCATTACTCAAACAATAGTGCTCCGACATCAACAAAATCAATCTACACCGGCACCGGCACAGAAGATGTACACTGGCACAGAAGGAAATATGTATACCGGCACTGAGGCTGATAGGATTTTTGATATGTAATATTTTGTTTATCATTGTAAGCCAACTTGGCAAATTGTAAAATGACTCTTGTATATAAAAGAGATCATTGTAGGCATTTGTAGAACATGGATAGAATGCAATAAATAAATTATAAGGCAGACCTAAGGTGCGAATTGTAGGTCAAGGGTATATGTAAAGAACAGAGAAAGAACCGGTACTGAATCTGGCATTGAAGATGCTATTGTAAAGCAATACAGAATATTGGATTTGTGTAAATGCTCATTGTAAGTCAGTGTAACTTCTTGTTGAGCAGTGAGCTCTAGGCAGTTGGCCTTCCTACATGTGCAGGCCCCTATTGTAAGTAATATTCTCTTATTGGCCAGTAAGTGAATATTGTGGGTCACAAATCCCACTGAGATGTTTCCCACACCGAGTTTCCTCATAAAAAATCTTGTGTTATGGTGTTCTTTTCATGTGGATGCTTTTGATTTTATTATTTGCATTAATTCTTGCATAACAGTATACTGTTACTTTATATTCTGCATATTCAGTTTTAAGAATATTTCATAACCGGTCAGATACTGATTCACCCCTCCCCCTCTTAGTATCTATGGGAACCATCACAAGATCTGATCCAAAAGATTGACAAAAAGGACAAGACAAAGCAACTCTTGAAAGAGACATTAAAGCGGAAATCTGAAGAAAGTGAAAAGCTGGAACAAGAGGTGAAGAACCTGAAGGTAGAGAATAAGATCCTTCATAGCAGTAAGCTCTAGGAAGATCTGGTCAGTATGTAGCAAGGTAATTCAGATAATACCAGACTTGGTTTCCAAACCAATATATGCCCTAATCAGAATGATAAAGAAGAAAATAAAGAAGTCAAATGTAAAGAAGAGAAGAAGCTAGAAAATGAGAAGAAATCCTGGAATCAAAATTCAAAAGCAATAAGATCACTGGTTCGACAACCTAATGCACAAAGGTACCCATATTTTAATGGCTATTATGTTAAATGCAATAAATTTGGACACGAGGCAGTAAATTGTAGAAGAATTCAGTTTATGGTTGCAAGATGTTTGGACATAAAGAAAATTCTTGTAGGTATCATGTTGTGCATCAGAATTATAATCCTGTTGTTGCAAACAAAAAGAGTTACAAATTTTATGGATACTATTACATTTTCAATAACTATGGACATAAGGCCAATCAATGAGAATACAAACCACACCCGATAAGATTTGAGAGGAAGACTCTTAGTTGTTTTAAATGCAAGTAGACCAAAGATTATTCTAATCAATACATGAATGGAAATGAGGAAAAATCTATTGAGAAGATTGTGATGAAAAATGATGAATCAAAGAAAGAAAATTTATTCTAGAGAAAGAAGAGTGAGAACAAAGGAAGTGAGCCTGAAGTACTATAATTTGGTGTGGGCACCCCTTCCTCCAATAATTAAGCTTAGAGATTTGGGTCAGTGGGATTTTTTGATCTAAAAGAAAAATCTTCTACCCTCCTCATCTAAATGGATTATGTCACTAATCTAGCATGATAGTGCTTGAGAGGTATCTGGTAACTAGATGAATCTTGATGACATCATCAAAAAGATAGTTTTTGATGACAAAAGCCTAATGAAGTATCTTTAGCAAGATAAGTATTAGTTTTTGAGTTCATTTCCTACACATCAGTTATTTGCTTGAGAATATTGCGAATAGTAGACAAATAGAAGAGTGATCGGCAACAACAATCATGGAAGGAAAATTAATTGTCTAAGAATCTCATAGCAAGGTATTTCAATCTATGGACAAGGTACTCCTGGATGAGTTTAGCCTAGAGAAGATCAGAGTTGTTGAAGCAAGTTTGAAGGATGATGAACTGTAGAGGGTCAAAGAGTTGGAAGGAAAATATCTAAATCTATAGACTGAATTCCCTTGGTTTGATAATGTAGAGGTTATCAAGGTAATTCTTAGTCATGTGCAAGATAATTTTATTGTATTAAATAAACCCTATCCAATCACAAAGGAAATAATTTCTAGGGTCACCAGCTTGTGCGATGGTAGAGAAGTTTTAGCAAAGAAGTCGATCTTGAATAGAGAAGTGGAAGCCCTAAATGGCGTAAAGGGTGATCAATGAGCTCTAATTATTAACACAATCATCAACCCTATGTTGAGGTATGTTGCCTATGGCATCTCTTATTAAATCTATTTCTAAAATAGGGAAGGAGACACCTTAGCTATTGTGGTATATGTGGCACATATTCTTGTAATGGAGAATGGATCATTTAACTTGTGTGAAAATGTTAAGATGACAAAAGAGAAGAATTATGCTTTCCAATTTGGATCATTGCTTGTGAGTTTTCTTATGTACTGTTTAGAATCTCTTTCGGAAAAAGATAATGTCATTTGGGAGTCTGGTGTTCCTATTACAAGATGGATATTTAGGTATTTGAATAGTTTGGCTGACAAAGGGGAAGTTTGAAATGGTTATCTCAAATTATTTGTGGATATGTGGAGAGTTGGCCTAGTTTCTGTGTATTTTTCTTTTGGTTCTAGAGATTCATCCTCCGGAAAGAAGAAAAGGAGACAATCTGATCCTATTGGTGTTTCAAAGGAAAAGAGAAGAAAGATGGAGATTTTTTTGGTAATTGAAGATCCATAATCCTTTGCTACTAAAGGAGTTTTGGAAGTTGGAGACTCAGATGATGAGTTTATTTTACTAAAATTGGTTGACAATGTAGATATTTAATTCAGAAGATTGATGTGAAATGGATTACCTTAGTTGAGTTAGACAGAATTGAGAGCATTTTGATGAAGCATTTCACAGAAACAACATAAGTCTAGAAGATATCAGTAATCTTCTTCTTGAGTCTTTGAATGAGGTCCTAAAAGAAAGAATGTTTGTGCAAGAAAAAGGCCCAAATATGTAGAATTTTCTGAATGAATGCATTGATGCACAAAAGAACTTGTCAACATGTATATATAGGAATTGAGATATTGTACAACAGTGCTACTAGAGTTTATAGATATTGTATCTCTTGTCTAGCAACTGATGTGAAGCACAAAGGTAAGAATGATGCTATTGAAGATGAACTAACAAATTTAGGCAAGTCTTTTGTTTTTTTGAATAATAAGGATGGTGAGTAGAGGAAAAGAGTTAATTATCTTTAGGCTGAGCACCTTTTGCTACAAAGGAAGAAAGAAGACTTTGCGAATATGTTTTGAAAGGTTAAGAAAATTGTTGAAGCTAAGATAGAGAACTTTTCAACATTGCTTGAGAATGCGGTTGAGTATGAGAAAAATCCAAATACTCAGGATAATTTCTCAAATTTGGTTGATGTATTGGTTGAGTGCACAAGTCTTTCAGTGAGTATCAAACTATCTATACATTCTTGGGAAGTTCTTCTTCCTAATCTGAAGGAAAAGTACAAGCTTATATTTTTGAAGAAGAGGAACTAAAATTTTCTTTGTGTAAGGTTCACTTTTTGATAATTTTTCTTGTATATATCTATTCTTTTCTTTTCTTTTTCATCAAAGGTCTCCTTTGTCCTTAATGTTAAAAGGGGGAGAAAGGAATTCAAGGAATAAGGTTTTGAGGAATTTGACATGAGTAAGGGGAAGTTGCACAGTTATGTTTTGAATATGTTTTGCCATCAATGACAAAGGGGAAGATTGTTAGACTTGTGTAAATAATGTTGTCATGGATGTCAAACTAGTCAACCGGTTTTGGACCAGACTATGTTTTGAGGCTCGGATATTAGTTCAAATATTATGGATGTTATAGATGTATGCAGTATCTGTGTGCAGTTCAAATGTTGTAGTTTTGGTCAGAACTTATTATGCAGCATGGATAGCCCTGGATGATGATTTTTTCAGTTTCATTGAGTTCTCATTGATCCTAGTATCTCAATGTTAGGAGTTCTTATTGATCCCAGTATCAATTATGTGTCCCAATGTTAGCAACATCGGTAATGATTAGAAGTATCTCTTTGAGTTTTGTGTTGTGGCTTCCTTGGTTCATGTCGAGTATACTTTTTGGAGATATTGGGCTAGATCATGTTCTAATGGGTTTGTATTCTTGGGTTTGGATGACCCTTCCCCTTTCCCATAGTCTTGATAAATGAATTGATAATTGGAGTATGAAAAGGAAGCATGTAGAAATTTTCCAAAGGCTGACATGAGCATATTGGTAACATGTTGAGTTTGGTCATCACACTATTTTTTATCTACACCCTCTAGTATATATATGTATACATATGTAGTGGTGAGTGAGATAAAAAAAGTGAGTGTGAATGTGAAGGTGAGTGATGTGTGAAAGATAGTTGGTAGCAAAGATAACAGAGTGTTTGAAGTGTGAGTTGTAGACAACAAAGGCAATTAGTGTTATAGTAGTGTAGTAGTCCTTTATCAAACCGGTTGCAAGATAGTTGTATAGAGATCTCTAACCATATCTATTGTGGATTTTGAGATTTTTAATCTGAGCTTAAACTTGGAACCGATCCCATGTATTTGGATATGCAAACCTTTTTAGTTCAACCTTTCCAGTTCCAGTGAGCATTTCAGTAGCTAGCCATATTTTCTATATCTGTAGTGAGTAGTTTGACAATGAGCCATTTTTGTAATCTAGTAGTGAGCCTCCTAGTAGTGAGCTACCCTTTTGTAAACTCAAACTATAACTAGCTATAATCTCCTAAGAGTTAACACTTTTTGTTTATTTTCCCATTTGGGTTTTCTATGTATAAAATCCAATGTTTATCTTGTGCTTGTGTTCTTCATGTCTATTCTACATTAACTTCTTTATAACAGTCAAGTGTGTTTGATAACAATTATAATTGGTGAAAATTTTATTGTTTTTGAATCTGTAGGAATATTGATTTACCCCCCCTCTTAGTATTCTGGTGCTTTCAACTTGATCAACAACCTTGGTGCATGACATCAAGTACAATATCAAATCTAGGTTGCTCATATCATTGTATCATGATTCTCCTCCATCGTTACTCTTGTCTTTCCCTTCGTCATCTCTATATTTTCCATGCATCCTTCATTATCTAGTCTTATCCATTTCGACAAAACATCTATGTTCTTAGAACTTGCATGTCCTCTTGAGGCCCTTGGGCATAACACTACCTCCTTGTCCATTCCTTTTTCATCCTACCAATGACTAGGGAATCATGCTACTAGTGATTATCCTTTTCTATCCACTATGTGTTATTCTTATTTGATATAACATCACTTCATGATGCTATATCAAAGAGGGGAAAAATGTAGACACCTAAATTTTTCCATACCCAACCACACTTGACCTTATCCAATTCTAGCCAATTAAATAAATATGTATTATTTATTTAATTAACTTTAGCCTTTGTCATGCCCAAAATTTAGGGCAAGAACGGGATAATTTTTTTTTTAAATTCCAACTTAATAACATTAAATTGCCATTATGAAATGTACTATCAAGTTTGTCTTATCTAAGTGTGAGTTAACTCTAACCACTAACTCGAGTAACAAATATAATTTAAAACAAATGCGGAATACTAAAGTATTTAATTTATGAATTCATCGATTTCAGTCATTAACTAAATTAAAATAATTAATTGACGAAGATAAAATTAATCTCCCATAACCAATAGCTGTTTGAAGAAACTAATTAATTTAATTCTAGCATATAGTCTATGAATGACTTAACAATAATAAAGACGTATTTTAACCAAATTCGGCTAAAGGGTCAAATAATTCATTTAAAATATAATTTCCTATAGAGTGAAAATAATTCCCATAACCAAAATAATCTCATCCTATTTATTATTTAGTTTCTAAAAGATTAACTTCAAGGAATTTTTAAATTTTAAACATATATTTTTTTTTTAGAATAACCCATATGTTTATAAAAACATTTATAAAGTGTAGAGCACCTAATTAAATATTAAATCTAAAATTTTCCTTTAAACAACATTATTATTAAATGTTTAATTTGAAATAAACATCACTATGTATGATAATTTATAAAAATTCTTTAATATATATATAATTTATCTTCATATATTATTACAATATACCCAACTTAGTTAATATTAACCTCTCTCTCTCTCTCTCTCTCTCTCTCTCTATATATATATATATATATATATATATATATATAATTTTTTCCATATCAAAAATTGCCATCAAAACCCTAATTCTTTATTTATTATAAAACATGCCCCTCATTCCTTTTCTTTTCTATTCTTTAATATCCTTCCATTTTATTTTTATTTTATTTTTTTCTTTCTTTTACCCTAGCCCTAACCAGCTAGGGTTTTATTTTCTTGTGATTGTTTGTTTGCATTATGCAGGGGCAAAGAGGAGCGGCGGCCATGGCAATGGCGGAGGTTTGTTTTTATTGAAGAGGGGGCAGTGGGTTCTCCCGGTTGGCGCCGCCCACTGTGTGTTCACATAGTGGCAGTGTCGCGGGTGCTGCTCACTATGTGCCCACATAGTGGCGGTGCCACGGGTGCCGTCCACTGTGTGTTCACACAGTGGTGGTGTCTAGGGAACCACCCACTATGTGATCAGCCCACCCCGAGCCCCTTTATTTTTTATTTGCAAATTTTTTTTTTCCTTTTTTTTTTTTAATATATATATATATATATATTTATTTATATATATGAATATATATACGTATATATATTTACATGGAGTAATTATAATTTAAAACTCAGACTGGTTCATTTCTCTGCGAAAATAATACTAACTTGAACAGGTTGATTTTCATATTCTAAAGTTAATTAATGTGATACCTATTTTTTTTCCTTTTATATAAATAAACTGTCATAAATCAGTGATATGCTATTTCTTTTAATTTATTTCCTTTCATTAATTTCCTAGTTGCTAAGGAAATAATTAGGCTAACTAAATATGGATTCTCTTTCTGTAAAAGCAAAGACATTAACAATATTAGATATGCTTAGAACAACATCTTTAGAATTTATTTCTACAATAAACTAATGATAGAGTTTGATAATTCTACAACAACTATTAAATGACAAATTTTAATAAAATTAATAGCAACTAAATAAAACTATAATTTATTAAATTAAGACCTTAGAGATGGCTATAAAATCTTTGATCTTATTTTCTGCAAATAATATAAAAATCACAAATAAAATGAAATCACAGATTTAAATAAAATAACTTTTACATTTCTATGTATAGATCTAAATGCTTTTATTTTCAGCCTCCTGCATGCATGCAAAATCAATTCTAATTCTTTTCAAATAAATTGTTTTCAGATGCGTAAGGGAAATAACAATTTTCTTTCTTTTTCAAAATATCATATACACACAAATATTTATTTCAAAACTTTAGGAACTACAATCATAAATAATCATTTTCTTTTCTGCAATACAACTTAAATGACTATTACAAATATTCAAATCTTATCTCCAAGATACTCTTGTCACTTTACAATTAGGACTATCATTTCTAATAAATGAGGAAAGTAATAAATACATATCCAAATATTTTTTTGCAACAACTAAATCCAGCCACATCTACTTGTCCTGCTATTTTCTTCTAACAACCTGCAATTGAATCAAAGTTATGACCATGGAGAGCTCACCTCCCAGCCTAGGCTAACTAGTAGCCACCCCCGAGCTTGGAGAAACAAGCCCTAGACAGGTAGCACACATGCAAACACAAATAGACATGGGAAAACAACCACAATCACATTCCCAACCAAGGTTACATAGCATCGCACATTGTGATGTCTTTTTCAAGGGTGGTAGTGGACCAAGTACCCTAAGGAGACTACAAGTATGGTAAAACATATAGCCACCTCATGGCAAACCAAATACATCAAGTATAACAACCCCACATTTCCTTATGCCCCCAAGGCATTCATGCCTTATTTCCCTCCTTATGATGCCCAAATGCATAAACGAGCCATGCAGCAAGGGTCACATAAAATCCCTTGTGATCACTCTCATAATGAGAGCCTCTCACTCAAGGGTTGTCACTTCTACCACCCACAAGACCATCCTCTCTCCCAAGAGTAGGAGGTCTTGATTACTCCCAACACACATAAAATGCATACAAGAAACAAACATAACAACACCAAATAATCTTCCAAGGGAAATATGCAAGAAAACTAACCATTAACACAAGCAATTCTTTCAATACTACATGCAATATGACAACATTACAAGAAAGGTAGAACCAACCTTAAACTACCCATGCTAGTTTTGTTGAGGATGAGCAGCCCAATTCCACAAATCTTTCCTTTCTACCCTTAGCCAAATTCTCAATTCCAAATCTATTCTTTTTCCTTTTCCAAAATTTCTTATCTCCAAAAATGGAGAGTGGGTGATTACCCACAAAATCTCTCATTCTTGCTTAAGAAGATCCTAGTGAGAGTTCTCACAAGTTTCTAAAACTGAAAAGGAAAGTAAGGTAAAATGGGAAAGGGAACTCTCATTCGAAAAGGAAGGTTAACAACTTAGTTCAAGCCTTCTAATTTCAATTTTCGCACAACTTAGAAAAGTCACTTTTTAAGGTGTCAAAAAGGTCACATGAGAGTTGGTACATGCCAAAAATTACTCCTATCCCTTAGGTATACCTTATGGGCTTTAGGAAACCCTATTAAACTACCCCTAGGTGTCCTTTTAACCCTTTTTAAACCCACCTGAAGTTAATTTTCGGGTCAAACTTAAGTTGACCATCCCAAAGATTCTTTACCCAAGGCATTGATGGAATCATATTAAATTAATTGAAAAAGCTATAGTTAAACAACTCCCTCCAAGAGAAAAATTTAAAAACTCAAACATAAATCAAAACATGTGTCAAGTGACACAAAGAAAATACTTTTACAAAATTACACATGAAATCTTGTCTCTTGTTGGATTTACACAAATAAACAAAATTCAATTTAACATTCATGCAACAATCACTTTCACGAATAAAATACGATACAAACGGGGTGTTGTCTCTCCAAATAGACAAACCTTGGTTTTACGAATGCACATAGGTCTAGGTTTGGTTCTCCATAATATTTCCATGGTCACATGGATAATTTTCCTGTGCATCTCAATTACACATTAGTAATTCCAAATAACCTCATAAAATATAAAACACATGAATAAGAATACACATCAAACACTCTGCATACAATATACACTTAAACAAATCAATACATCTTATATCCAAATAAATCCACATAAGCAATTATCATAATTCTCATAATTTTGATCCACACATAGAACATGCATCCTATTTCTACCATCATAGTGAAGTCCTACAAATCCAATAATGACATATATCTCCTCAAAGTAATCCTATTCTGGAATCATACATAGTTCTATATCATAATGCATATAACTGAAGCATCAACATACATCAATGTTATCCAAATCTTGGAATCTTATACATTCTAAATCCATAATGCATAAAAATATACACCTCAAGGTGAAATGATTCCGTAACCTGGTTCAATTACTTTTCTCACCAATCTATTTGTCTAACATAGCCCATCCTATTGAATTATAGCATTTATTAGTAGGGTCAAACATGGTCAACTAAGTTAATCAAAGCTTGGTTGGGGAGGGCCTTACAGCCTTCACCTTTATTTTTCACCATTAATTAAATAAATTTATATTTATTTAATTATGCCTAATCTTGTCCTAAAAAACCTCCTACTAAATAAATTAATTAATTGATTTAACCTAATTAACCCTCATTACTTTTTTCATATTATTAAATTCCACATCACCCTCAACCCTTTTCCATTAAATCTTAACCTTTGAATTCATTTACATGGATCAATATCTAAACTTTTAATCATGTGACAAGTGTCCCTATCCTCCTCTTTCTTGCACATGTGTGAGCATGAAAGGTCACCTCATAGCCACCCTACCTCTTACACATGTCATAGAAATGTCACTTTTCAAGCCACCCTACCTCTTACACATGTCATACACATGTCACTTTTCAAGCCCTCTACCTTTTACAGATGTGAATTTCCAATTCAACCTATCTCTTACATGTCATAGACATCTCCCATTCATGAGATTCCCCATGTGTGAGCACAATTACCCTTACACCTAATGTAGTACCCCTGCCCTAATCAATTTCTAATCTTGGTTAGTTTATCTTAATATAATGTTATAGTTAGATGTTTGACTTAATGCATAGCTGTTGATGTAGTTTTCACACTAGTTGTATGCAAGTTGTTTAGTGTTCCTATTTCGTGGTATTAATATTGGGCTAACGCTTTCATTAAGTTTATATATGTATGCATGTATGACTCTTGGTTGCAGGAGATTTTAGGTACAACGCCGCATGAGAGCGAGGTTCGTCTTCACCTAGATTTGCAGGTTTGAGTGTACCTCTTTTATCCTTAGAGTTGGATTAGGTGGTCGTAAGACCTTAGTTGACCATAGTCGTGCTCAAGTGAGCATCATCAGTCGTCATCGGTATTCCCTTTTGGTTGGGTTTGCGAGTCGCCTGTCTGGTTGACTTTCTTGGTTTGCGTGCTTGGTGTGTTGGTTAAATTGATTAATTAGTCCTTAGTATTTAATTTGATTAAATATGTGTTTGTGCATTAAAGATTATGGACTAGATTAATCAGGATTTCTTTATGTGATTATCGTTGATATTGGATTGCTCGTTTTAAATTGGGAGCAAGTTCAATTAAATAGTTAATTTAAATATTAAAGGCATTTTGTATATGTTGTTGAAAAAGAAAGTTTTGTATTTAATTGCAATAGAATTAATTGTATTATGTTGGCTTTTTAAATTAGAAAGGTTAAATTGAATTAATTGAGAAAATCAATTTTGAATTGAAAAACAATTTAATTTGTTGATATAGTTGGAAAATAGTAAATTTTGAGAATTATTTTAAATAAAAATTTTAATTCCAAAAACATGAAAATTTTGGTCAACTCTTCCTTATAACCTAAACTTTTGGAAGATTTTAGGGGATTGATATTTTTGGAAAAATGTTTGTTGGAAAATATTTTTTTGGGATGAAATTTGGGGATTTTGGAAGGAGGAATTCTTGAGCTTGCAGGTTGGGCTCTTTAGTAAATCTCTTCCAGGATTGCGTATGAAGGTAGGATTCTAAATTGTTTTCTTGTTGCCAAAAGAATTTACTGTTCTGGTTGAAAGAAATGAATTTGTTATTGAAGAATCGGTTTGATTGATTAATAGAGTAGAATGGAAATAAGATCTTGAATTATCCCTCCTTGATTTCATTCTTTGTTTTCAAATCAATTTCTGGTTTGCTAAGAATGATTTAAAATAAATAAAATTGAGATTTAGTTGGGGGTTTGGCAGATTGGATGTTAAATTTGTGAAGATCAATCTTGTTTGGCCAATATGCTGTTGGTTTTGGAGAAATTTTCCCCTTTCCTGATCTGGGTATTTTAAAATAAAATTGCAAATGGGTGATTAAAAATAAAAATTTATTATTCTTTAGTCTCTGGGAGACTGTTTATTTTTAACTGTGTGTTGCATAGTGATCAATGTTAAAAAAAAAATATAAAATAAAATTAGAAAAATGGAAACCCCAACCACGTGGGAGAGTACCCCACCACGTGGAGGGGTGTTGTGTGTCCAATGGGCAGCAGTGCTTCCCATGGGGGCTGCGTGCTTCCTTTGGGAACAGTAGCGCTCCCATGGGGGCTGCATGCTCCCATTGGGAGGCAGTGTGAGCTCCCAAGGGGGGGGCCCACGCGGGGGTCCACCTGGGTACCCTCCCCCATTTCAATGTTTTTTTTTCGTTAGTTTAAAAAAAAATGTTTTTTTTTTTATGTTTTTTTTTAATTCAAAAAAATATATATATAATATTTTAGTATTATTTTATGGTAAATTTTAATTAAGTTTTTTTTTATTATGATTAAATATTGGCACTAATTAATACTTCAAGTATAATTTGTTGTTAATTAATTGTATAAGGTTAAATATACAATAATTAATATTCAAATCTTATCTTATTATTAATGCATATTTTTTTGTAATAAAATACTTAATTTGTTAATTCCGTTATTAATTATTAATTTTTTATATTTAATTAATCGTAGATTATTAAATATATTCATTAATTAATAGTTAATTTTAGTAATTTTTTTTATATGCTCAAGGAAACAATTTGTTAATCTGGGATTGGATTTCCTTTATTTGGCTTTCCTAAATATGTATATTTGTATAGTGTAATTTGGTTTTGGAAAAGACAAATGTGTAGGATTTATTTTGAACCAGTACATCAATGATGTTTTAATTGAAGATTAAATATCTTAATTAATTGGTTAATGGTTGTTTAAATTATATTCTTGTGAAATTGGTTAAAGAACTCGTTATGGCATATTTTTGTATGTTCGATGCAATGAACCTTAGAGAGTTAGAAAACCAAGGACAACCTGTATCTTAATGAGGTAGATAACTGCAATCTATTATAGATCATGTAGAAAACTTGATTGACTTTTAATGTTTAGATCCATTTAGAAAAGATTGTATCTGCTGAATATTACCTATGCGAGTTTAATTTCTATATTCACTTTTGCTTATGTAATGGTAAGTCGTGCTTTGTTTGATAGGACCTTGTCGTATGGATTGATTTGGGGTACCTGTATCAATCCTCGGTCCTGAGTTGACTGTTGTATTGTGGTGGTGTCATAGTTGGTCATATCCTCTATGTGGGTGTCGAATGATGATTCGTGGTTGACCTTAGTCGGTCAAGTCTCTAGTTAGAGTACCATCTGTCAGTGCACCTCGTATGAAGTCATGTTTGACCAAATGGTGGATTTCTCCATCTTGAACTCCGTTCGTCTGACCATGTGTATTCCTTGGTTTTTGAGTTCATTTGAGTATAGTCTAGTGTCGTAAGGGAAAGTGGCTTTCGATTGGGGGCCGCGCCCAAAGTGGCTATTGGGTAACCCATCGAAAGTGAGTCTAATAAGTGATAACCTATCAGTAGATTAGGATGTAGTCTCTAAGTAAGATAAATGTGCCTCACACATGGGACGAGTGCTAACATAGACCCAACGTGCTGTGAGAAGGCCTGAAATGGCAAACCATCATCCTTGTCTTCACGAGAGGATGTTTGGGTCCACATGAAGCTTGGATGGGCTGGAGGCTCGGATTAGGTTGCCAGGGTAACCCAGTGTATGGGGCCGGGACCTATGAAGACTTGCCATGGTAACCGTACCAGGTTGTGTGATGACACTTGTCCTTATATTCGCTAGTGTGTTGTCGTTTTGTCCTGTTAGGAGCACTTTTGTGGGTCACCCTATTGTCTTTACCTTTGTGAGTACCTGGTTTCATGTTAGACCTTGGGTGGTGGTGACTCAGTTTTGTGGATGCTCTCCTAGACCTTTGTATTAGCTTTGCTTATGTTCAGCTGGATCCTTTTCTTTTCAGGGATCGTTTATGTATTAATTGACCGATGCGGTCGCTTGTATATTGTTTATGTTTCGCCTTGATGGCTGGATTGTAAATGGTGTAACCGCTTGTATTCTTAACTTTATTAATTATCAGAGGGGTCTTGCAGTTGAGCAGACCTGGAGATGTAGTCCTTTAGGGGTGAACTCCGAGATCATCTTGGTGTTATGTGATGCTTTTATTTCTTATTTCATGTTTAGTGTTAGCATGTATGAATGCCATTTTGATCGAATGCATAAGTGGTTTAGATGAGATTTATCATAGATGCATGTATGCAATCATCTTTTAAAATGCAATAAATTGGAATATGAAAGAATGTAACTTAGAGTAATGGAATATATTCAGTTGTTGTTAAGGAAATTAAGTATGCTTGAAAAGATCTCATATGTTTATGATGAAATTCTAGTGTGTTAGAATATTAGATGTATGGCTTGTATTTTAATGAAAAGCTTGAATGAAGATTATGAATAGATCTTAATGGATGAATCTTTGCTTGTGATCTATATTTCCATCTTCTGAAAGAAATTATCCTGATTAAGAATTATCTTGTTATTAAGATAATTAGCTTGTTGGATTAATTGTGTGAGTTAAGTGTATTGTGAAATTTAAGTAATCTTGTTGGGAAACTCTTTAGGGGTTAGTTGATGTCTTCCGCTATGTAATCTGAATCTTTGATAGCTTGTTGTATCTTAATGTGGTGTAACTTTAAAAAAAAAAAAATTGCACTCTATTCTTGAGTTTTGGCTTATCCCTTCAGGGTTTCCTGGTGGGGCATTACACCTAACTTATCCTTCTAACACTTGTAACAAGGCTAAGCCTCCAAATTCTGGACCACACTCCCATTAAATCCTAACCCTCTATTTGACATTGAATCTTGGTCATTGATTTTCCTCATGAAAAATCTTTAAATGAATGCCTCTTCTCTCATCTTAACTATCTCTTCATATGCTATCATCATTTTTTCCATTTTATCATTCATTATTCATCAATCGTATCATCATGTTGTCATTCCTTCTATCCAATCCATCTTCCTCCTAACATCATGTTGCTAGTTTGGGCAACCACATTCCTCCCATCATCCAATCCATAAGAGAAAATCAAATGGAGCATTGGTGCATAAATAAAAGGTAACCTATTTTTAAAATATTTTGGAATGCTTTTAAAATATTTTTTTATGTATTTGGCATGTTCAACTAACCTATTATTTTTCATTGCTTTCAGGTTGTCAAATAAGAGTTGCATCATTAGACTCAAGGATAGGGGCGGTGATAAAATCTATAGAAGGTGAAGCCTACTCAAATACTAAGATAGAAGATTAATGAGGAGATGCGGGAGCTAACTTTCTAATGATATAACTCAAGAATGGGGCCCTAAAACTTACACTTAGGAGGTTACAATAAAAACTTCACAACCATGGTAGGCTGAAGGACCCTAGAAAAGCTAAGATAAAGATGTAGAGAGGAAGCAAGAGAAGAAGAAAGAGTTGTGTTGGAAACAAACTTATCATGAAGCATGTCTATGGGTTGCACAAATGGAGTAATATTAGAAACAAAGGTAATAAGAGGTATCTATAGGGAGGGACTGATAAAAAATGCACCCTTTTGGGAAGAGGCTCATCAAAATCTCATGAATAATTTAGAATTAATCTAGAAGGAGCATAAACCAAATCAAATATAGTAGTAGTGAAAATTGGAATAGGAATAAAATAATATGTAGAAGCTAAGACAAAAGATTGATCCTTGATCTTCAATATGGCCGCACATTCCCAAGCCATCACCTATCATTGACACTTACTCTCATGTGCAATATGTTTCTTATGTAGATGAGAACCAAGAGTAGAAGACTAAGAAGACTCTATAACATCTTGCATAATAGGGAGATACATTTTCATAGCCATTGATGATGGAAGGGAAGGATGTAGACATGAAAGAAGAGGTACTTTAGACACAAGAACCTTAGTTTCATCTATAGGTACCTTTCCCTTTATTTCTTTAGGATCAAGTAAAGGAACAATAGGATCCCTCAAACACTAAGATACCAATTCTATACATGAAGGACCATAAAAATGAGAACACTTAGCCTTGTCATACATAGTAAGGTAGGTAATATCAAGAAGAACAGAAAGCTCAAAGATATGGTATTCTAACCTTGACAATATAGGTTCCTTTCCTTTTCCTTTTCTAGGCACAATTGTAGGAACAAGAAGAACCACTAGAGGTAGAAGGTGTGTGTGTGAAAAGTGAAATAAGGATCTGTATCTGCAAGACACAACACTTCAATTAAGTCATTACATGTATGGTTAGACAGATATAAGCATGAATATGAAAACCATAACAAATCAACCCATTGCCTTCTAAAAGATGCGAGTATAAGATTGCTCTTAGATTTGTATAAGCAATCCAGTGACTAGACTACACCAAGATGAAGGACTTTAATCTATATGAGCATGGTATTAAGCTAAATGGATGCAAGATTAATCTAACAAGATTTAAGCAATATTAAGCTAAATGATTTAATCAATATGAAATAACTAATATGCAATATTCTCAATGAACCTAGAGCAAAAACAACATAATAACAATATATTCTCTAGCCTTTTTTTTGAATGAGAGATGAGCCTGAATTTATAGAAAATTCAGAAAGAAACCAACGGCTAAGATCAAATGATGATGAGAGGTCAAGATTTTCCAAGAGGAAGCACAATCCAAGTGAATTGATGTGATTGGATGCTTTTCTTAGTTTTAAAGGAAATTGAACTAAAATTAAGAGAAAATCAAGAAATAACTGATTTATTCTCTATTTCATTCAATTTTGAGATTTAATTGTTTTAATTGCTTTCTTTGAGATTATTTATCAATTTTTAATTTGTTTTTTTCAAGATTATCTCCAATTGATGTCTTTTCTCAAATGTTTAATTCTTTTTTGGTCAATTAATTCCTTTTTTGATTTATTTCCGTTTTTGAAGATTTGTGCTCAATTGATTTATTTAAATTAATTCCTCTTTTTGATGACTTTAATGGCAAATTGATTTATTTAATTAAATTAATTTCTCTTTTTAATGATTTAATGGCAAATTGATTTATTTAATTAAATATGCTAGGATATTTAATTAAAATAAATAAGATAATTGTTTAAAATGATTTACTTGGAATGATTTAATTAATTAAACAAATATTTAATTAATATTGATTGATTAATTTTTCCATGTGACATTTGATGATTAAAGAATTAATTATGTGCTCAAGATTGATTTAATTGACTTTGGTTAGGACCTTGGTGATGTTGTCGAGATTAGGGGCCCATTGTTTAGATGACCATTTTTAGGGTATTACATTTGCCCCTCTTTGAAATAATGTGTGAGCAACGCATTGGTTAAAAGAATAGTTGATGTCTAGGAGATATCAATTCTAAACTTGATTGATCACGAACTAGATACAAAGTGAGGTGTTTAGCTTGATTCGAAATGACAAAGTTGAATGAAGTCTGATTAAAGCGACACCAATCCCAAACTTGATTGAACTTAGGAATGATAGAAAACAAAAGATACCAAACTTGAACTTGATTGATCAAGAAGCGGATCTTACTAATCTAGAACTTGATTGAACTTAGATATAGTGAGTGATGATTAAAAATCGATCTTGAATTTGATTGATCAAGATATGATGAGCGAAGATAAACTGTCCAGCTTGATCCAAAGTGACAAATATTGAACACCTGCTTAGATTGAGTGTGATCAAAGAAACTCTTTAAACCCTTGATTGAGTTTAAACGAATAATAAACTTGATGAAAAGAGATGAAACTAATTAACGTTAAGAGATTGATTCAGATGAAGACAAATATCAGCTTGATTTGAAGCGATGAAACTGATATGCCCCTAGCGATTGATTTGATTTAGATGATCGAGAAATCTCAGCTTGATATAAAGTGATGAAGTTGAGATGCCCCTAGTGATGAGGTCTTATTTGATTGATTTTCTTTAGTTGGAAAAGATTTTTTTGCTCGACTTTTCATGAAGATTTTTGAAAGAAATTATCGACTTTGAGGTCATAAGGTCACGAGTATGCCCCCTCGGTAGCAAAATCAAAAGATAGCGAGGGTACATGATGATAGGCAATTTATTTAGCGATGATAAGTTGTTTGAGCATAAAATGATTAAGAGGAATTTTTGAAAATTTAGCGAGAAATTGAGCGCAAAGTTGAAGAAAGAACAAGCTTTTGATGAAAAGAGCGCTAAGTGGTACAAATTCTGAAATTGACTAGCAAAATGATCTCAAATTTCGATTTCGATCCCGAAAATGGAATCAGAACGGTCAAATTAGTTAAGGGTACAATTTTCATATCCATTAGAGCAAGTTGAAAAATTAGGTTTTTGGCTATATATGGGACAAAAGTGTCATTTTCAATTCATTTTAACCCTCCAAGTTTGAAAATTCAAAAAGCCTTATGCGAAGAAAATCGCGGTCCCTACTTGTCAGCATCGATTCAAGCGCTAGAGAAGACATAATCGACCCTGAAACTACGAGCCAGAGGTAAGTGATTGATCTTAAACCTATTTATGTTTTTAATTTTAAATTTTTTTGTTCATTTTGCAAGTTTTTTGCATGTTTGGGGTCGGGCATCACGGTTTATCGTGCGAGATAGGATCCTGTCTCATACAAGTAACTGGCATAATTTATTTTGTCATTTAAGGTCATTAGTTTTGTCATTCAGGATACACCCTCGTGTCCTACGACAGGTCTATAAAAAGACCATTTTGTCGTACGAAGTCTAAAAGTTTGTCATGCGAGAGCTAATTCTGGCTCGTACGAAATGTTGCTTATTTGTGTTTTGTCGTTCGAGAGACAGTGAGCATTTTTGAAGGTGTAAACGTGAAATTTTGATTTTGCATTTGACTTAGTTGGATTTGCGTGATGTTTTGCTTCTCTTGTAGACTCATTTGGAATGTTTTCTGACGCTTCATTGTTGGGTTTTTGCAGGTTCGATTACCTCCTGTGTTATTCAAATGTGTGTATCCTCCTACTATGGCATTAGTGCAACATTTATCTGAGGTTGAGCAGGCTCATATTGACTTGTGCGGCTTGACTCATTTGTTGTGATTACCTAATATCTGTGTGAACCATGGGATGCTCACAACATTGGTAGAGCATTTTCATTCGGAGCATAACACGTTTCATCTGCCGGTGGGGAAGTTGACTATCACTCCTGAGGATGTATATAGGATCCTCCTGTAGCGTCCTAAAATTGTGACACTTGCAATTTCGACTGCATTTTGGTCTTCACGATGGCGACACAACACGCAACCTGAATGGAGACCCTGAAACTTGCTCACGACACCAAAAACTGCATTTTTCAAGTACCCTGGCCTGAACCTCCTTGCACCCTGCTATCCTGGGAGGTGGGACCAGAGCGCCCAGCGCCCTGGTCCCTGGGTCCTATTTTGGGCCCGGTCTCCTAAGGAGATTGCGGGTCATTTTGTTTGCAATTTGGAAATTACATTTCCTGGTCGGCCTAAGGTCGGGAAAATCAGTCTTTTAACCCTAATTGGCAAGTATATAAACTACATTTTTCTCTCTCATTTGGCATGAAGAGGATATGTGTACAAAGCGTGGAAACTATACTCAAGCATTCAAGCATTCAAGCATTCCTTCAAGCAATTGATCATTTCAAGTCTCCATTCAAGGCTAAGTGTTGCATTCAAGACAAGGATTCAACCATTGAAGAGGAGATCACATACTACATGCTACAACATACAACATACAACATCTATACCTTCGCACATAAGGATACAAACATCCTTAGAACAAGGTATTAGTACTTATTTTACAGTCATTTACATTTACAACACTTGCTCATTTCTTGGTTAATTCCAAAAATTGGGGTTTGACCTAAAGGCAAACCCCTAATCCCTAACCCCCCAATCGTCTTCGCTTTTCTGTGTGTAGGTTGCAGGTACGCGGCTGAAATTGAAGATCTGGAATCCTTGTGCAGAGACGAACAGATCCCCCTTCGTTTCGTGGATTTTTCGGAGGACCGTGGCGCCAGGCGCCATCGTCCCGACAACTTTTGCCCAAATTTGCAGGACAGTGCCGTATCAACATTTTACTGCTAATTCCAGGTCCGCAGCTTCATCCTATATCCCTATCTCAGTTTATAAGCGAATCTTTATCATTTTCTATGCATTCCTAGCTTAATTCTTCTATGCACATTCCTTACAAAAGAGGGTAGCCTTGCTGTCTTAACCCTTGAAACACATTTAGCATCCAATCTTGCATTGCGTGGGATTGGATCTTGTGGGTTTCAACCCCTCTTTTGAATGTAAAGTCTCTCCCCTAAGTGAAAACCATCAACCCTAGTGAATCTCCCTTCTCTCTCCTTGGAGTTGGAAGAGGGGAGAGCAACTAGGGTTCGATCGCGATTTTCCGCTTTACATTTTGGTGAACCCGACGTGAACATCCTTTCTGATTTTTCATGCTTAGATCTGAAAAAAAAAATTGATTACATTTCCATGTTTGATCTTTTGCAAAATTTTAGAGGTGATTGCATAAAAACCCTAAATTTTCCTTTTAAGTAATTAAACTTGTGAAATATTTAATCATTAATGCTTGTTTCAGATCTGCCCTTCTATTACAAATTATCAATTCATATTTGTGCTTTAACTCTGAAAATTAAGTGGTTAAGTGTCAAAACCCTAATTTTTGAAACCCTCTTGATTCAACCTTTGTCCGACAATTTCACTAATCAAAACATCTCCAAATCAGCTGTAACTTTGGATTCCGCAATAAAATCACAATATCTTTCATCCCTGAAAATTTGGAAAAAAGTTGCGAGGACCATGGCGCCGAGCGCCATCGTCCCCAACATTTTTTCCAAAATTTCGGGAGCGAGATCTTACTGTGTTTTTCTGCTAAAATTCAGAATTTTGGCTGATTTTATCAAATCTAACACTTTCAAAATTACAGTCAAAGTTGGTCTTGTGATTGCTTGGATTAAGGCTTCTAAACATTCAAAAATCATCGAAATTGAAATTTTGTGTCAAAATTGTGTTCTTACTGTCCTAAATCTGAAAAGTGTGTTTGCATTTATTCGAAATTTCAGTGCTTCATTCAAATTCTTACAATTTGTGACTTTTGAAATTAAGTGCTTAATTACAACAACTTTAATTTCCGCTTTCAAAATTGAATTTTGCGTGAAATTGAGTCAATTTTCAAATTTCAAAATTTGCATTGCTCTTGACATTCCCTCTAAAATCATAAAATTCAAAATTTCAGTTTCCCTCTCTTTTTCAAAATTCCAATTTTGCATTTTTCGACAATCTGGGTAGGGTTCAATTTTGAGATTGCAACTTTAATTTGGCCTACCTACAGATCATAAAATCACTCAATTTTTTCAGATTAGCTCTAAAATCATCATACCTTCCATCCCTGCAAATTTCAAAAAAAGTTGCAAGGACCGTGTTGCACTCCGGGTGCCACGGTCCCGGACATTTTTTCCGAAATTTCGGGAGACTGTTGTGATTGCATTTAACAGCTTAAATCCAGAAGATTGGCTGATTTTACTGAAAATTGCTACCTCTAAATTCACAACTTTCTCTCCTTCTCTAGTGCATGAGTTTTACAACAATAAGCCCTACTTACACTATTCCCGTTAGACGAAGCCGTAGAATTAAGTCTTTCCGAGGTTTAATTACTGAGGAAATGGAACCTAATTTGAATAGCCTTTTTAATGAGGACATGGGTAATTCCTCTAATCCTCTTAATGATGAAGAAGCTCTCCATGAGGTTTTTGAAGAACAACTTTCGAAATTGGATAACCAATTTGACGATTTTTGACAATGGATGTCTCAAGAATACCCTGATAGTCAAGCTCTTCCTTTAATTGAGGGTCTAAAACATATGCTTCAAAGTGATAAGAATGGAATTGATATTTTGCGTGGTATTTCACACATTGTGGATTCAAATGTGATGCCTATGAAGAGTTGTGCCGAATCTTTAGGTTATACACAACCTCCTACTCAAGTCAATCATTCTATTCCTTTGATGACTTCTATTGCTAGCATACCTACCTTTACATCAAAAATAATGGCTACTTCTACACAAGACATTCCTCCCGTGATTACTAGTCATGGGGGCAACCCTTCTTCTTCAATTAACCCTCTTCCTTCATTTAATCCGACTTCTTCATTCATTCCTTCAATGAATGTCCCTATTATATCTCCACAAATGAACATGACGCAAGGGGGCAATTTGTTTAACCATTCCATTCCACCTTGTAGTGTTCCTCCTATCGAATCATCTCCTATGACTAATTATCATAGAGTCCCACCACCTTACTCTTTACCTTCTTTCAATAACATAACACCTCCATCTCAATCTAACACATCCAATATGAATTCTTCGACTGAAGCGACCATTAACAATCTTGCACAAACTGTCTCTTCTTTACAGCAACAAATTGCCTCTATGAATCAATCTAAGTTTAGTGTGCCCACATTTGACGTTGTGAGCCCACTTTCTCTTGAAATTGTCCGAGCTATTCCCCCTAAACATGTTGAAATCCCACATTTGGAGCTTTATAATGGTAAAGGTGATCCTCTAACACATGTTAAGACTTTTCAAACAACATGTACTGATTTTGCTTATGACCAAAGGTTGCTTGCAAAACTGTTCACTAGAACATTAAGAGACAAATCCCTACAATGGTATTGCTTGTTGCCTTCTTATTCTATTACTTCTTTCGAACAACTTGCAAATTCTTTCATTCAACAATTTCAAAACAATATAAGTCCTAAAGTTACTTTGATTGATTTAATGCATTGTAAACAAGGTGTTAAAGAGAAAGTGACTGATTTCATTGATAGATATAAGCATTTGTATGCTCAAATTTCTTTTCCAGTGCCTGACAATGATATTCAAAGAATCTTTAGTTCTAATTTACAAAAGGATATTCAAGACAAACTTCTGTTTTCTGAGTTTACTTCTTTCCAACAGTTGTGTGCAACTCTTCACAATTATCAACTGACTGTGAGTCAAATGGAACAATCACATCCTATGGCTCCGAGTGATAAGGGTGATAGCAGTCAACAACCATTTGGGAAGTTTAAACCGAATAGAGATTCCATCAAATTCAATGAAAACATCATCAACAACAATGTGAATGCAGCATCGGGTGTGCCTCCTATTTCTAAATTTTTCAAGAAAGAAAGAAAGTATACTCCTTTGAATGAATCATTGCATAGTATTATGAATAAGTTATTGGAACAAAATGTGCTTACTCTTCCTCCTATAAGACAAATTGATCCTGCAAAGATTACTTCACCTTATTTTGATAACAAATCTTTTTGTCAATTTCATCGTCAGCCTGGGCATGATACTGAAAAATGTTTTTCTTTAAAGGGTAAAATTCAAGATTTGATTGATAATAATACTATCTCTGTTTCTGGAGTGAATGATAAAGGCAACACGTCTGTAGCTCCTCCTAACCAAAATCTTCAGATTTTTACTAATCCATTACCTTCTCATACCTCTAATGCAATTGAGACTAATGATTCCTCTCTTTCATCTGATGGTCTGGTGTCTATGGCTCCGAATGTGATTAACTTTGTAGAGTAGCAAGAAATCCCTAAAGATCCTTCCATCACATTTGATTCCAGTGAAACAATTAGGGCACCTGATGGTCCTTTATACATAGTTGCAAAAGTTAAGAATACACCTTGCCATGGAGTGCTTATTGATCCTTCGTGCATGGTTAATGTTATTACTGAAGAATTTCTTTTTACTTTGCAATTGAATCAAGTGATATATGACAAAACAGATGTGATTGTGAAATTATTTGATGCATTTTCTTCTCTTGCAATTGGTTCTATTACATTGCCTATTGAGGTCCATAAAAAATCTCTTGATGTGAACTTTGCTATTATTCCATCTTTCGAACAATTTCGTGTGAAGCTTGGCTATCCTTGGCTATCTTCCATGAAAGCTATTGCTTCTCCTATTCATAAGTGTTTAAAATTTCCCCATAATGGTGAAGTTGTTACTGTCAATCATAGTCTCTTTAAACCAGCTGAAAGAACTTCTAGCGTTCCTATTGATTACTTTTGGCCTAAACAATTCCAATCTCTTCCTCCGCAAAGTGATCATCTTTTCAAATCTTATCAAAAGTGGAAAAAAGATATGATCCTATCTCTAAGTGAACCTAGAACACCTAAACTTGATATTCCTATCATTCTTGAGAAGGAAGTTCTTCCTTTGAAAGATAAAACTAATGTCTTTCCTCAAGAAGATTCCCAACCCATCCCTATGGATGTGACTATGTCTATGCCTAATAAACCTTCTAAAAGTAGACCTATACCTCCTCGTCATGATGGACTTGGTCTTCTTCCTAAACCAAAAATTCCTCCTTTATATGGAGCAGTTCCTCTTCCTTCTTTTTATAGAGAGAAGAGACCTTCTTCTTCTCCTATTATTCAGCCTAAGAGACCACAACCTAAACACCCAAGTGATAAGGATGAGAACATTCCTCTTCCTCAATCTTCTCCACTTCCTACTAAGACTAGATGAAATTGTTCTGCACGTGAACGCCGACGAAAGCGTCATCTTAGAGCTCAGGCAGCTGCTTCTCGAACTTTGCAATCTCCAAAAACACCTTCAACAAGCATTATTCCATTTTCTCCTCAGCCGGACATTGAGCCTAAATCTCCTAAACATAAGATGCATGATGGTCTTGATCCTATGCGAGTTAAAGATCCAATTTTTATAAATCTTGATGATGATATAGATGAAAATGTTATGCATGATGAAAATGTTACTCCTCTTTCTTCTGATAGTGAATATGAACTTGTTGATGTTGATAACCATTTATCTAATGAATTTTCTAAAGCACTTATCCTAGCTCCTAGACAAGAAAAATGTGGCTCAGAACATGAACATAGCCCTTGTTTGGATCTTGTGATAGCTCCATCTGCTGTGTTGGATGTTCCTCCTCTAGCGTGTTCCCTGCCTTCCCGAAACATTGATCAGCAAGATCGGGGGGTAGATGACGTGCTAGACTAGTTACATTAGCATAGAAGATTCTCCCCCCCTCTCTTTTTTTGTTACTTCTTCTATATGTTATTTTCATTCTTCTGTTTGTCATCCTTGGTGTTGTCTACTTGAGGACGATGCAAAGTATTGAGATCTCTCGATCTCTCTCATGTTGACTCAAAAGACACATGTGTTCCCTTCTTCTAGGTGACCTTCCTTGATTGGGGAATGAAGAATAATTATGCATACATTCATATGATATACATGAATTATCATACAACATACTGACCCCGAGGAAAGCGAAGTCACCTCATGCTTTGTGTTTTGTGTCTATTATCCTTGGGTTTATCTCACACTTGGGGGCTAAATCCTTGCAATAACGTGCTCCTTTCCTTTCTCATTTCTTATGTGTATCACTACGTTAAAACAATCACCCCCGGTGAGGCATGTGCGATCGCTTTAACGTAGGGGGGCATAAATCCCGTTCATATCTTTTCAAGATACTTGAAAATTTCTTGGTAAATTTAACCTTGCCTTGAGAATTTTTGATATCTTTCTTGCATGACTCATAGTGAGGGAACCTTACTACTGACATTCATGGTTCTCCCTCGTGATCTTCCCTTTTACTTTGTCAATCAAAGTCGTAAGATCCTTAGTCCACTGGGGGCTTGGTGTATCTTGCCTCCTTGACGTGGTGAAAGTCTTTCAATGTTGTTTCCTTGTACTTTACCGGAAGTATGAGCATACATACTCCCGCTAAAGTGGGGGCTAAATGTAGCGTCCTAAAATTGCGACACTTGCAATTTCGACTGCATTTCGGTCTTCACGATGGCGACGCAACACGCAACCTGAATGGAGACCCTGAAACTTGCTCACGACACCAAAAACTACATTTTTCAAGTACCCTGGCCTGAACCTCCTTGCACCCTGCTGTCCCGGGAGGTGGGACCAGAGCGCCCAATGCCCTGGTCCCTCAGGACCAGGGCGCCCAGCGCCCTGGTCCCCAGGACCATGGCGCCCAGTGCCCTGGTCCCTGGGTCCTATTTTGGGCCCGGTCTCCTAAGGAGATTGCGGGTCTTTTTGTTTGCAATTTGGAAATTACATTTCCTGGTCGGCCTAAGGTCGGGAAAATTAGTCTTTTAACCCTAATTGGCAAGTATATAAACTACATTTTTCTCTCTCATTTGGCATGAAGAGGATATGTGTACAAAGCGTGGAAACTATACTCAAGCATTCAAGCATTCAAGCATTCCTTCAAGCAATTGATCATTTCAAGTCTCCATTCAAGGCTAAGTGTTGCATTCAAGACAAGGATTCAACCATTGAAGAGGAGATCACATACTACATGCTACAACATACAACATACAACATCTATACCTTCGCACATAAGGATACAAACATCCTTAGAACAAGGTATTAGTACTTATTTTACAGTCATTTACATTTACAGCACTTGCTCATTTCTTGGTTAATTCCAAAAACTGGGGTTTGACCTAAAGGCAAACCCCTAATCCCTAACCCCCCAATCATCTTCACTTTTCTGTGTGTAGGTTGTAGGTACGCGGCTGAAATTGAAGATCTGGAATCCTTGTGCAGAGACGAACAGATCCCCCTTCGTTTCGCGGATTTTTCGGAGGACCGTGGCGCCGGGCGCCATCGTCCTGACAACTTTTGCCCAAATTTGCAGGACAGTGCCATATCGACATTTTACTGCTAATTCCAGGTCCGCAGCTTCATCCTATATCCCTATCTCAGTTTATAAGCGAATCTTTATCATTTTCTATGCATTCCTAGCTTAATTCTTCTATGCACATTCTTTACAAAAGAGGGTAGCCTTGCTGTCTTAACCCTTGAAACACATTTAGCATCCAATCTTGCATTGCGTGGGATTGGATCTTGTGGGTTTCAACCCCTCTTTTGAATGTAAAGTCTCTCCCCTAAGTGAAAACCATCAACCCTAGTGAATCTCCCTTCTCTCTCCTTGGAGTTGGAAGAGGGGAGAGCAACTAGGGTTCGATCGCGATTTTTCGCTTTACACCTCCATATCCTTTTTGCTAGGGATAAGGTAGATTATGATTTAGGGCACCTTCCAGGATTACAGGCACTGAGGCATGTCTTTGGTGATCCTGACATTTTGACTTGTTCCATGAGTTGGTACATACTTATGAGCAGGTACAATGAGGAGTATCCTCTGGCATGCATTCTACTATGGTTTATAGGTTGTTTTCAGATGCCAAATAGAGGGTAGAAGAGCTTCTAGTGCGGATGGGGTTGGATGCTAGAGAGGTTGATAAAGACCCCTTAGAGACTTGGCTGGGGTTCGTGTTTATTGGCCCACATGTATTGAGAGATGTATGAGATCGTGTACAGAGATGGGCGGAGCATGGCCGCCGATGTATATATTTTACAGGTGTGGGCTTGGGAGCACCTTCCTGTTTGTCGGCCCATAGTAGATGACAGTAGAGAGTTCGGGCAACCGATCATATATAGGTATGCCAGATATATTACATAGCCCCATCTGGGCAAGATAGATTTTTGGAGACGGTAGCTCGATGACCTGATAGCCGTTGTATGGAGACCGTACAGAGGCTTGGATCCATGGGATGAATGGCAGCTAGTCTGTAGGGACCTTTTTGTTACACGCCCACTAATCGGGAGGTCACATACCATTGTGGAGTGATTCATCGCTTCTTGAGTGATGAGGCAGTATGGCCGACCTCAGGGGATCTCATAGGAGTACACAACTTATGTGCAGTATGTAGATGAGGAGAGACAGGGATGGTCTCCACGGTTGTCTTATGCATTGGCGATGTAGGAGCTGACTGGTTTACATGATCTGAGGTGGGATTACATGGATGACATAGCAGATGCGGGGGTATTGCCCTAGTATAGAGATTATTTTCAGTAGCATCCATTCTCATGATTCACGGATCCAGGTGAGCAGGCTCCTCGTATTGAGGATGTTGAGGATGATGCCCCCGCACTAACATAGGGACAGGGAAATGGCCAGAGGTAGGGATAGAGAGCTGAGGCTCCAAGGAAGATAGGTGGTGATCTTGGTGCTAGCAGCACTAGGGTGCCAGCTGAGGGTGGATAGCAGCGGGGTGAGGGTGGATCCCTAGGAGGAGTGGGTGTGAGATTGGGTGGGACTAAGGAGGAGCGAGCAGCTCCAGATAGGTCTAGCAACGGAGGGATGAGCAGGGTGGAGGTGGAGGTGGAGGTGGAGGTGGAGGTGGAGGTGGAGATGGAGGATCCTACGAGAGAGCAGGGGACAGACGTTGGACAATCGATGAGGGCACATCTTGCAGAGTTGCAGTCACAGTTGACAGTGGCTCAGACTCAGCTGGCGGAGCGGGACCGACAGATGGCTAAGGTTAGGGTCAAGCGTGATCGCTAGCTTGCCAAGGTGAGGACCGAGCATGATTGCCAGATCGCAGCACTGAGAGCAGAGATTAGAGCATAGATAGAGCCCCTGTGACAGGAGGTCCTCCACTAGACTAGTAGGGTAGCCTACTATGTTGCAGCATATAGTGTTGCAGTTCCTGTTGCATAGCAGGTGATACCCTATTCATAGTATATGGCATGGTCAGAGGGAGCTCAGGTGCCTCGACAGGATCCCAGGCATTAGGCTCCTCCTCCTCCACCAGGTGATGAGGGAGAGGGTGCGAGGTAGATTATTTCTTTTTGTAGCTCGGATATTTAATGGACCTGTCTTGAAACTATTGATTTTTAGGATTTTCTCTCAGAACTAGGTCACCAACCTAAAATTCTTGATATCGAACTTTCTTATTATATCCTTTGGACATTCTCTTTTGATACACTTTGAGATGATCAAACGCCACTTGCCGACAGTCATCCAATAATTCAAGCTCTTGTAACCTAGATATTCTATAGTCTTCATCAATAACAAGAGCTTGGAAGGAAACTCTTAGAGATGGTATTTCTACTTCAATAGGTAATAATGCTTCGGACCCATACACCAGAGAAAAAGGTGTAGCCCCAGTAGGTGTTCTGATACTTGTTCTATAAGCCCATAGTGTAGGATTGAGCTACAGATGCCAATCCTTCCTGGATTTATTCACTGCTCTATGCAAGATAGTCAGTAGGTTTTTGTAAGATGCCTCTGCTTGTCCATTACCTTGAGGGTAATATACTGAGGACTAGTGTTGTTTGATTTTAAACTTCTCACAGAGTTCATCTCGATCTTTGTTCTTGAACTCTCCTCCATTGTCAGTTATAATGGATGAAGGTATACCATACCTACAGATGATATAATTAAGAATAAAGAGAGCTACTTGTTTGCTGGTTGCTTTGACGAGCGGAACCGCTTCTACCCACTTAGTGAAGTACTCAGTGGAAGTGATAATAAATTTGTATCCATTAGATGATGCAGAATATATTTGGCCAATTAGATCAAATGCCCACTGTTGGAAGAGCTAGTGTGTCACAAAGGGTATGAGATCCCTTGCTGGAGTATGAATAAGGTGCCCATGTAGCTGACACTTTTCATAGGTTTTAGCAAATTTTATAGCTTCTTTCTCCATGTTTGCCCAGTAGTAGCCAACCCTTAGTAGTTTTCGTGCTAAAGTTAGAGCATTCGAATAGGATCCACAAACACCTTCATGAACCTCAAATAATGCACGTTGGGACTCTTTTGTTTCGAGACATCTAAGTAAAGTATTATGTAAACCTCACCTAAATAGGTCGTTAGCAATGATGACATACCGTGATGCATTTTGGATTAGGTTCCTTTTTTCATTTTGGGAAAGATTAGCAGGGACAACTTGATCACGCTAGTAAGAGAAAATGTGGCTATAATGAGATGAGTCATGTCCAATAATAGAGCATACCATCTGGGAATCGGGAGAATCATAGGCAGGGTAATGTAACTCTTCCACCAAGAATTCAAAGAGAAAATTAGACTCATGTAGCTGTGGTATAGATGCAAAAGTGGCCATTGCATCTGTTGCTCTATTTGTTGTTCTGGGGATCTGCTGAAATGATACAAAGGTAAAGTATTTCTTGAGATCACCCACCATTCTCTTATAAGGCATCAGTTTCTCATCTCTTGTCTGATATAGATTATTGATTTGGTTGATAATGAGTTGAGAATATTCATAGATGTGTAATTCAACAATCTTCCACTCGATGGCCAACTTGATCCCATTTACCAAAGCTTCATATTCTACAATGTTGCTTGTGCAAGGGAAGATAATCTTATAAGCTTTCGAAATTGAGTATTTTTGAAGAGTAATAAAAAGTATTCTGACACCAAAACCATGTTGAGTGAAAGACCCATCAAAGAACATCTTCCATGATTGTCCAGTAAGGTGCATGATTGATTCATCTAGGAATTCTATATGCAGAGGTTGATTGTCTTCAAGTGGAGCATCAACAAGTTGGTTTGCAATAACCTGCCCTTTGATGGCTTTATGTTCCACATATTCAATATCAAATTCCGTAAGAACCATGACCCATTTAGCTAGTCTTCCTATAAGTGTTGCTTTACTAAGAAGATATTTGAGCAGATCAATCTTGGCTACCAGCTTAATGGAGTGTGCTAACAAATAGTGCCTTAATTTTTGTGATGCAAAGACCAATGCTAAGCATGTCTTCTCTATTATAGTTTAGTTCATTTCATATGACACCAATGTTGTGCTGATGTAATAAATATCTCGTTCTTTTTTATTGTCATCCTATTGTGCCAGAAGTGCCCCTAGTGAAGTATCTGTACCTGATATGTATAGGATCAATAGCTTACCTTGAATTGGTGGCATTAATATGGGTGGATTAGAAAGATATTCTTTGATTTTTTGTAAATGTCATTCACAATCTTCATCCTAGTTGTATTGAATCCCTTTCCTTAATACCTTTGTAAAGGGTTGAGCTTTGTCTGCTAGTTGAGATATAAAACGCCTTATTGATTGAAGATGACCCTGTAAACTTCTCATTTGACTAATATTCTTGGGTGGAGGCATTTCCATTATAGCTTGGACCTTTTCAAGGTCAACCTCAATTCCTTTTTTTGAAATTATGTAACCAAGCAATTTTCATGATGTTAATCCAAATGCACACTTTTTAGGATTTAATCGGAGCTTGAATCTTTCCATTCTATCTAGTATGAGGCCTAGCTCTTGAATATGTGTAGATCTCTTCATAGTCTTTACCAGGGTGTCATCAACATAATCTTCCATGTTTTTATGCATCATATCATGGAAGATAGTGGTTACTTCTCTTTGGTAAGTTGCTCCTCCATTCTTTAGACTAAATGGAATAACATTCCAGTAGAAGGTTCCCCATGCACATGTGAAAGTTGTCTTTTCTTGATCTTCAGGTGCTATCTTGATCCAATTGTAACTAGAGAATCCATCCATTAATGAATACATTTCATATCTAGTAGTCATATCTACTATCATGTCAATGTTGGGTAATGGAAAATCATCTTTCAGACATGCTTTGTTGAGATCCCTGAAGTCTGTGCAAACTCTAATAGATTTGTCTACCTTTGATACAGGTACTATATTTGATATCCATTCTACGTAGTCTATAGCTCTGATAAATCCAGCTTTCAGTAATTTTTCTAGTTCAGCTTTGACTAGTAGTGCCACATGAGGATGCATCTTACAGAGTTTTTACTTGACTGGTTTAACTCCTGGTGTAAGAGAGAGATGATGCATGATGAGACCAAGATCTAGTCCTGGCATATCTGAGTATGTCCATGCAAAGTTGATCTTCTTTTCTAAAAAAGGTTGCTGAAATCTTTTAACTCTTCTGCTGATAGTGATTGAGATAAATGAATGGTGTATGGTGTCTCTTGACTCCCAATGTTCACTGGCTGAGTTGGCTCAATCAATATGGAAGATCTCTCTTGGAAGTGACTTGGCAGTATATCAAGTATCTCACATTCAAGTGCCTCAAAGAGGTTTTTGCCTTTAGGTACGTCCTTTATTTTCTCTTTTTTAGATTCTGACAACGCCACAATGTGGTTTTCACCATCAGATCTTTTATTTTTATTTTTCTTATTTTTGTGACTAAGATACTTGATATCCGCTTCAGTCATGTTTTCATTTTGTTCGCTGGTGGAAGAGTACATGGGTTCAACTGCATTGAGATAACAGGCTAATGTATAGTCATTGGAAAAAGTAGGTACATTCAAGGGTTGGTTATAAAGAGTACAATCAATCATCTCCAGATGCATTAAGGATAAGGTTGGAACAGGCTCAAGGGAGTTCACGGTACTATCATCATGGCTTCGGACTGACCAATCGAGTTCCAGAAGACTACCTTGCGTATGTGTCTCAAGACCAAGAAGAGTTACAACACGATTATCAAAATTCATGTTAGTATTTATTGGACCTAATCCAACCGACCTACTTCTAGCATCGTCACCTACTTCAGACTAGACTACATACTGTGGTGTGACAATAGACAGTATCTCATCATTTATGACAGAGTAGTCATAATGCGTTGTTGAATAGTTGTTGTTATAAATAGACCTCTTGTCTGAGTCATTAGAGTCATAGGATGAAGTTACTGACTCATCTTCAAGTGGCTTAGTAAAGGTATATATAGTATCAACACCCACATCTTTGATGTTGCAAGTTCCTTCATGATTTGGTTCATTGATTGCTTGTATTTGACATACTTGTGGACATGACTTTGACGGTTTTGTTAATCTCTATTGTCTCTTCCATTCAGCTTCCTCTGGACTGATGACTGGTTCTATTTCTGTAGCTTCTAATTCCTTTTTTGTAGTTCTGTACCTGATTTGTCCTACCTTATTAGAGGTAGAGTGAGTAGGTGAAGAAATTGCTTGTGTCCTTTCTTCCTCCATCTGTTGTTCATAGTCATCTTGTCTTTTTAGTTTGTTTTCTTCCATTTATTTTTGCATTTTTAGGCGTATCAGCTCTTGTGTATCATCTGTGATATCATTGGATTCTTCAAGGGTTTCTGTAGTAGATGTATCTGAGAGATGGTTAGGACCCCATTCATACTCATTTGAATCAGTTTTCAAATCATCTACTTGTTGTCTGCCAATATATGTGACTGGAATGTTCAACGGTGAAAACAATTATTTGATTCTGTATACTTCATCTCTCATATCCTCTGGGACTTCTACTTCCTATCGTATTATAGCTGATATAACTGGAACTTGATTACCATCTGTTTCCTCTCGCTGGGTTGGAAATTCTTTTTGTTCGCCGTCACATTCCTCCTGAGTTTGTTGAGTATTTATTTCTTGTGTTGTTAAAGTTAGTACCTTCTTCTTCCACTTACGTTGATGGTGTGGCATGTGTTTCTGATCTGATGACTTTCTTGGATCATATCCGAGTCTAGCTTTATCATTGGTAGACTTAGTTTGTAACTGAATAGGTTCAACAATACCTCTTTGATGTTTGCCAAGAGTACCAGTACCTGAATATCCCATGTGTTGAAGCATCTTATAGCCTGGACCATATTGTGTTAAAGAAATCTCACAATGTCATATTTCTTTATTTGCACTGTCTTCTTTGAAAAGTGACTTGAGAACATCATCCTCTTCTATTTCACTTGCAAGAGAAGTAGAGGATTGTATAAAGACACCATCGTAAATGACTTTTGGAGTTGAAGTTTGTGGCTTCATAGCCTCTGATGGTTTTCCCAACTGTCTTGGTGATGGAGGAAGAGACATTAGTGAGAGTATAGGCTCTATTTTGTAGCCATCTATGCCAGTGTTTGTGATTTTCAATTTCTTTTATAAATCTTTCAGCAAAGATTCTGAACTTTCAGTTGTGGAGGCCACTCTATTATAAGGAACAAAAGCATCAGCACTTTGCATTAATGCATTCCAGGTATAACTTGTATCGACAAGAATACTGACTTCAACTCCATTATAAGGAAACTTTAGGCATTGATGATACGTAGATGGTACTGTGTTCATTTCATGAATCCATGGCCTACCTAGTAAGATGTTGTATGAAAGATGAAGATCGAGGACTTGAAAAAACACATCTCTTTCTATAGGTCCTACCCTGATTGGTAATCACACCAGACCCTTAGAGGTTATTTCTTCTTTATCACAAGCCTTGATTGTTATCTTCTTTGTTGGATCAATAACATTTGCAGAAAATCCCAGTTGTGTTAGTAGATTGTATGTACAGATATTCAACCCAGCACCTCCATCTATCAAAACATGTTTAACTCAGTGTTTATGGATCATGGCTTCAATGTGTAATGGCTGGTTATGTGGGTGACTCAGTGAGTTATCATCTTCTTTAGAGAAAGTGAGATAATGAGGTGAAGTCAGGTGACCCACCATAGATTGAAACCAATCTACGTCTAAATCTTTAGGGATACTGGTGGTAAGTAGAGCCTTATCTAGGACCTCTCTATGAGTAGAAGAAATCTTAAGTAGTTCCAAAATGGAGATTTGAGCATTAGTTCTCTTCAATTGTTTGACAATACTATAACCAGGAGAAGGTGATGAAGCTGGTTATTTTGATTTGGCCATGATTGTGTCTGTTTGGCTATTTGGTAGATTTGATGTTGTTTGATCGAAAGTTGAGGAACTAGTTCCTGGGAGAGTAATCTTCCTTTGAGCACGAGTCATAGCATTAGAAGCTTGTGCTTGATTTTGGTGATCTGGGACTATGATCACATTGCAATATTCAGCTTGAGCAGATTCAATCATGTTGATCACATTATCGTTGTTAGTGTAAGTATAATTGACTCTAGCTCCTCCCTTGGATTTTGAGGAATCTCCTTGTTCATAAGTGGGTAAAAGGGATCTTTAAAGGCCTTATGATCAGCATTATTTGCGTGATGTCCAACAATGATCTTGCCTACATCAATGAGATCTTGGATTTCATGTCAGAGTTTCATGCAATGGTTTATGTTATGTCCCTTGTTCCGATGGTAGTCACAGTATTCGTTTTCTCTCCACCATTTGGGATCTAATTTCTAGGTCATATGGTCTAGAATTGTCTGGTAATGTTATCAAATTATTTGCCAATAAAGTTTTAAAAGATGATTCATATGATTCATCTAGAGGAGTAAAATCATGCTTAGACTTTGAAAGCCAAGGTTTTTCTTCAAACCATTCTCTTGTTTTCTTTGGGGGATTCTCTGTTGTAGTTTTAAAAGCCGATTCATATGATTCTAAGGGTGTTATCTACCATTTTGTTGAATGAAGGGTGTACTTGCATCTGGACACTGTATTTCAATTTAGGGACTAAGCTGTTGACAAAGATATCCATTTTCTCAAGATCTGGGATAGTCCGTGAATATCTAGAGAACATCTTTCTCCATTGTTGGAGGAAGGTGAGAAAGGGTTCTCCTATCTTTTGTTTGGTATTGCAAAGCTCTATCATAGTGATTAGGTGATGAATGTTGTATGAGTATTGTTGTAAAAATAGTTAGATTATCTCTTCAAATGTTTTTATCCCTTTGGGTAGGCTTGCAAACCATTCCATTGTTTCACCCCCTAAACTCCTTGGGAAAAGGTGCATGATGTATGTTTGATCATGCATGAATTCCATACAAGTGGCACAAAACTCTCTAACATGATCTTGAGGATCTGAGGTACCATCATATTTGTCAAATTTTGGGATCTCAACTCATGAAGGAAATGGAGACATGTAAAGGTTTTTATCAAATGGGAATGGGCATATTGTGTCTAGAGAATATTGTTTTGGCGTTTTATCTCTGTTTTCTATTCTTGTGACTGTTATTTGTAATGCTTGCATTTGTTTGCTCATTTTTTGCCATGGTGTCTCTTCCTCTTTAGCGACGAGGGCCTCCACATTATAACCAGTAGAAATTTTGTCACCTTGCTTTGCTAATTCTAGGAAATAGTCTTCTTTTTCCCTAGCCATGATGACCTTCATCATTTTTTGAAATTGTTTATTATTCTAGCATCTATGTACTTTGGCTTCATGAGGTTCAGGAAGCTCAGATTCAGTTGATGAGGAATCATTGTCAGTGGCATGGTTGCTAAATTCATCGTGAGTGTCTCATTTACTAGCTTCTCTTTCTTATCTTCCCCCAGACATGGTGGGAGATAGGGGCTGACCAAAGATTGGTATGTCATAAACTAGTATCTGTGACGAGGATGGTTTATTGTAAAAGGGGTCTTCCACAAAGAATGGATTGTCTTTTGACACAAAGGATGTTTCTTTTTCTTTGTCCTTTTTGCTACAAGAATTTTTGGTTTGAACAGGAATTTTGTAACTGACAAGACCGAGAGCCAAATGTGTTGTAGAAGTCAAGATCAAATTGTAGCTAGTAGTTCGTTTAACATAGTGATTGAGAGAAGTAACTAAGATTTGGTCTGGTTTCAGGAATGATCTATCCTGTGTAAGACATTATCTAAGTTAACTTAAGTTTGATAAGATGTTGTTTGAACTAACTTAAAGATGATCGACAAAATCGTGCAACACAATGACAAAGGTACATTATCAAGGTTGTTTATGCTCAGGAGGATGATAACCAGTTTTAGGCTCGCTGTAGACTATTTTGGATAGGTTTCACTGTTCTAGACTAGCAAAATCAGAGACTCGTACCACTGTATTTCTGAGACCATACGATAGTATAACAACTTCAGGATGACAATAGTTCTGTTTCATACGAGTTGCTGCCTAGTACCGTACGACAAATGGGTAGGTCCTGGATGACAAATGGTTTTGTTCAGTTCTATTTTGTACGACACAAAATTTAGCTTAAACGACAAACCATCTGGTTCCGTACAACACAAGATTGAGCTTAGGACGACAATTTAGTAGACTTGTATGACACAGGATATGGTGTAGGATGATAATTTACCAGACTTGTACGACTGTTCACAGAGCAGAGAGTAAAAATTCTGAGTTTTTCAATGACTGGGTATGACAACTGAGTATAACCAATTCGGAGATGGACTAATTCTTGACTAGGATAGACTAGTTTTGACACAGGTAGAGTTTATCACTGAGTTGTTTGATCTTGTTTTCTTCAGTTTCAGTATTCCAGTTTTAATTTGAGGGATGAAAACATAGAAAACATGCAAGATATATAATAATTCAATCATAGCACGCTAACCCTATGGAAGTTGGCTTAGAGAAGAAAACCTTTGCTTGCTAACTTAGGTACACACCCAATAGCTCATCTGAATATGGTCATTGAGTCTCATGCAATGGATTCTCAACACCGTATTAGCTGACTCCAAATGCTAATGGGAGCACAATATGGCAAGTGTCTTGGGAGAGTTACTATCTCTCTTGCACAAAGATTATCAACCTTTCGGAGGTGAATCAGGTAGCTTCTATCTTATAGTTCTTAGTCAAGAATTCTGTTTGAAATTACCCCTTGAAGTCATGCAAGCATGATTGAGGCCTATAGCCCGACAAGGTACCAAAACAATTTGTAGTCACGTAAACGTGATTGAGACCGTGAGGCCCTACAAAATGCTCGATATGAGAGATCTCAAAGAGAAAACTCAAATAATCCCATCCTCTAAGACTTTAATCACTAGAGGCCTATTTATTAGAGTGAGTTGGAATGCTCAGGTCCAGCTGTACTCACTTGGGTCATTCTCACAGGGTGATTACTTTTTCCGACTGTGACAGGCCCGCTAAAAGGTACAAAAATCTCAAAAGTTAGAAAAAAGCTTCAAGGGTCTAGATTTCTGGTTGTCTATAAAAGACAAGAGCATACTCTCCTACCTCTTAGATTTTTTTGAAAACATGAAGGATATATTTGTTCATTAACCAGATAGCAATTTAAGTGCCTAAAAATGAATTTAAAGAATACACGATATTTGGTTGATTTTCTCTTTAGGCAACCTACAAAAACAACGCATCAGTAGTCATGTTGTTTTTATTCTTTGATAGGCATATGTTTGATTGATAAATCCTTTGGCAAGCGTTCTACAAGAAATTGGTTAGGCTATGAAAATATCAAGCAGACAAAAGACAATTCAGGGTTAGCGTCAGTATCATCAAAATTTAATTCAAGAAAAACCCTGAAAAGTAATTTGTTTTTCAACAAATCCTAATTTAACTCCTCCAACCTACAAGAAATTGTTAGAAACCTACAAGAAGAAAAAGTTAGTGAAATGTCAAATCTCTTGGTGGGCTTACACAAGCCTAATTTCAAATCTTGGTTACAAATTTTTCACTCCTGATGCTGAAATGCTCTAAACTTTGACTAAGTCTGAAATTTGGAGGATCCTCCAAAAACTAGATTTTAAATTATAACTCCTGGAGGTCCGAAACCCCTCTCAAACATCCTGACAATATATATGGAATATAATTTAAAGTATAAGAAAGAAAGAAGAGAAGAGGAAATATATATTGACCTTCCACAAGCCTTGTTTCAAGAAAAATCCTAAACAAAAACTCTCTTTTTTTCATACGACAAAACAGTAACTCGTACGAGTATTCTCACCTGACCATACGATAATTCTCACCAAACCGAACGAGTAAAAATAGAAAAAAAATGACAAATCAGTTACTCATACGACAAAGGATTTCTTCTCACACGACCAAGGATTTATGCTCGTATGACAGAGGATTGCTTCTAGCATGATAGAGGATTTTTGCTCTTACGATAGAGGATTTCTTCTCGCATGGCAGAGGATTGTTGCTCGTATGACACATGCAGTTTGTCATTTTAGCTTGTGAGAAATGTCATACGAGATGATGCAAAGGCTATATGACCAAAAATCTAAAAAGTCAAAAAACCTGAAAAATAACAAAAATAAAAAGTCAGTCTTTGGAGGCCGAAAAATGTAGTCTTCTGCCCCACGGTGGGCGCCAGAGAATGTGTGTGTGAAAAGTGGACCTGTATTTGTATCTGCAATACACGACTCTTCAATTAAGTCATTACATGCATGGTTAGACAGATATAAATATGAATATAAAAACCATAAAAAATTGACCCATTGCCTTCTAAAAGATGCGAGTATAAGATTGCTCTCAGATTTGTATAAGCAATCCAGTGACTAGACAACACCAAGACAAAGAATTTTAATCTATATGAGCATGATATTAATGCTAGATGGATGCAAGATTAATCTAACAATATTTAAGAAATAAATGAGATAAATGATCTAAATATGTATGCAATATTCTCAATGAACCTAGAGCAAAAACAATATAATAACAATATATTTTCCAGCCTCTAGGATCTTTTTGAATGAGAGATGAGCTTGAATTTATAGAAAATTCAGAAAGAAACCAATGATTGAGATCAAATGATGATGAGCGTTCAAGATTTTCCAAGAGGAAGCACAATCCAGATGAATTGATGTGATTGGATGCTTTTCTCAGTTTTAAAGGAAATTGAACTAAAATTAAGATAAAATCAAGAAAAAACTGATTTATTCTCTATTTCATTCAATTTTAAGATTTAATTGTTTTAATTTCTTTCACTAAGATTATCTATCAATTTTTAATTTGTTTTTTTCAAGATTATCTCCAATTGATTTCTTTTTGCAAATTTTAATTCTTTCTTGGTCAATTAATTCCTTTTTTTGATTTATTTCCATTTTTGAAGATTTGTGCTCAATTGATTTATTTAATTAAATTCCTCTTTTTTGATGATTTAATGGTAAATTGATTTATTTAATTAAATATGCAAGGATATTCAAAAATAAATAAGATAATTGTCTTAAAATGATGTTCTTGGAATGATTTAATTAATTAAATAAATATTTAATTAATATTGAGTGATTAATTTTTCCATGTGACATTTGATGATTAAAGAATTAATTATGTGCTCAAGATTGATTTAATTGCCTTTGGTTAGGACCTTGGTGATGTTGTCGAGATTAGGGGCCCATTGTTTAGATGACCATTTTTAGGGTATTACAGAAGGGACTTAGAGGATCGAGTGGGTCAATTTAAGGGAGTGAGATTGTCCTACATCCCTAATGAAGAAGGATTAGAGGACAAAGAATGCTATCATATAGGGGTAGACTAAGAAGGAGTGCCATAAGAGGGAGGCGGTAGAGAAGAAGCAGGTTGAACCAATGTTGATGTTAACTCCCTAGTCTTATATTTATAATAAGCCTTATACAACATATTATTATGAGATAGCATGGATAAAAATAGAGTAGGCCATAAATGACCTAGAAAAAATCCCTCACATGACACTGGTGTCTTATATCTTGTATGCTAGATATTATACATAGTGCCATCATAAGGAAACTTAAAAAACTTCTAGACAAAAAGGTAACAATGTCCATGAAAACTAGCCTAGAGGGATGCCTATCTTCACCCTAAACAAGTCAACATTTGGAATCATGAGAAATGTTGTAGAAATAACCTTCTAGGTCCCACAAGGAATGGAAAAGAGGTAGATCCACAAGGAGGAATAGAGATACCATCATCTATACAACTAGTGCCATTTGGATTGACATATCTTTTCCCTTGAAACTAATTAATAAATTTGGCCTACTTTTTAATCATATTGACTCTATAGGTAGGATCAATAATCACACCCTTAATAAAATTATCACAAATCTATATAGGTATATAGAGAGGAGAAGGCTCCCCATGGAATGGTTTGTCATTAAATGTGAAAGATAGCTTAGATAACTTAACCTTTTGACTCAAAGTAGAGATCAAATTAATTATCACCATGTTCACATATTAAAAATTACTAAATGTGGCTGACAAAGATGCAATGATGAAGCTAGAAGAATGAAGAGGAAACATATATTTGTAGATTTATAGTTCACTATTAGCCTTAGAAAGAAATTATTTCAAATACTATTTCCTATTACCAAGCCAGATGGTACCTCTATCTATGTGGTCTTGGAATACATATCTCAAATGCACACAATGCTTGATGTCATGCCTAGACACCCAATGATATTGATAGAATTTTGAAGTGTCATACCAACTAGGTTATGAGTTATTGTTATAGAATGGTCTAATCTATGGAAGGGTAACAAATTATCCTTTAGTAGTTTTTCAAGTACACTTTTGTAAGAATCAAATAGCTTTGTAAATAACCAATCATATTGTGATTCCAATGAACTCTTCTCAATATCTTGAGGAATATTGATTACATTATAATCTTTATTTTTTATTTTTTAACCCACTAGAAGAATATGCAAGTCTAGAATTATTAGTAGTTGAGGATTAGGTAGAAGCCTCAAATTTACCTAACATATGTTGACAACCTTTAAGAATAATACCCATATTTTAGAAAGAAGTATATATTACTAACTAAACTTGCTCCCTCAATGCTACCTGCAAACATCGCATGAACATTCTTTGAATTACATTGTCAAGGAGGGCATAGAGAATCTATGAAGAAATATATTAGTAGTGTATACTGAAATTATTTAACTTCTCATTCCATTGTTTCTTGTAATGGAAATGATCAGCTATGGTGACCCTTGATCCAATTCTCACTTGAAACCTTTACAAGAACTGATTCATGAGATGATCAAAAGAATAGGTAGGGTAATCGAGAAAAGAGTAGAACTATTTGAACATGGTCTTCTTAAGGAACAATGGGGAAAAAATAGCTAAGAAATAATCCTAATGATGAAACTCACTACAAAGTATAGTGAAAGCAAAAACATGTAATTATGGATCACCTTACCATTAAAATATTTAAAATTCAAAATCTCAATTTCTTTAGGAATAGGTTCACTTAGGATATGCAAGGAAAGAGAGTTGAGATGATAGTAGGGGGTGAGTGAGAATTGTGTAGCAACACTAGTCTGATTAAAGGAACATGAGACTTCATTTCACTCATATTTTGCAATGAGGTGTTTATAATAGGATTGCCTAGAAGGCGAGGTGTAGGTGGACTACCCATAGAAATAGAAATGTTGCCCATGGCTACACTAACTATGGAAGCATAAATTGTAGAAGTATAATTTGTTGAAACCTTGGAAGTAGGAATGGAATATCACAAAGGATTGAAAAGAATATTAATACTAGTAGTAACAAGATTTGTAGACATAATATTTATGTTACTAAAAGAATATAAAGGATTAGTAGTAGGATCTGTATGGACCATGAAAATTGACACCTCAAGCATTAGGACATTCAACTAGGGATGAGTAATATGTGAATGAGTGTCCTAAGGGTGAGGGAAAATATATGCAGAAGAAGGACATGTGTCTCAACAATATGAGTCAATCTTGAAGCAACTCAAGGCCCTTATGATTCGATATGAGTAGGTCTCTCATATTACCAATAATAAGGGTAGCTTAAGGTATCAAGTTTTCAAGAGTAAAAAGCCATTGAAATCCCTCAAGTTCTCCTCTAGAGATTATATTTTATTAAAGGGGACGCTAACAATAGACTCACGGTTAATAAAAAACTCAGCCTTAAGAGGATAATTTTATTAAGAATTAGGTTAATAATTTGAGGTCAAAGAGTTTCTAAAGATCGGATGAGAAGAAAAAGGATCAATATTTTAAGAGAATGTAGAGTTGGGTCTAGTGGGACTATATTAGTTTGGATGTATTCTATCTCTCAAGATTCTTCTAACTATGTATCCAAAAGTTGTAGACTAGGTCATAAAACTGATAGAAGAGTATCACAATGCACAATAATGACAAATTTAGAAAACAAGAGAAGATGATGCAAGAGAAAACACAACATTTTCATATATTAAATAATCTTTAAAAATATTGTAAAGGTTTTCACAAAGGTGGGTTCACATTGAGCTCACCAAAATGTAGAGTATGAAAACCAAACCACCATGAAGGATAATCAAACACTTTGAGGACTCACATCTCAACCCTTGACTAATAAAAACCTTTAGATAGCTATGAACTTTATGTTTACTTACTATTCAACTAAATGTATGTTTTAATCAAGCATATAGATTAACTAGACTCTTTATACTTTAGAGATTGAAAATATAGGCCATAGAGATCTCTTAGGTATCTCAGTTATGTCTCTATGCAAGATGAATGAAAAAGTCTAAGATGATAGTGTGGCATGCGAACATCCTTTATAGATAGTGTAGACACCTAAAAATGGTCAACGCTTGCGGAGTCATACTTTAACATTTGCACATTGCCTCATTTTAGGTTTTTGTGTCGCATTAACATTTCTCCTATGTCACGCACTTGGTTTTTATCATTTGCGAACATCGAGTCTTTCTTCTGCATTCTTCATTTATCGCTTTCGAATTTGGTCTTGTCGATAACAATCTTTAATCATGATTTTGGTCGATCTTGTCAATCTCTTATCAACTTGTCAATCTCATCATTTTACGATCGATTTGACATCGATCGTCATCCTCTTCAATCATGTCAATTTGGATCAATTTGTCATTGTTCCTCGGTGCATTTATCAATGAAATCATTTATCAATCCAAAATCATGATCGAATCGATATCAAATCAATCTTACATCAAGACCTAATTGTCGTCCTTGCATTTCTAATTCATCTTCCAAGGTTTTATGATTTATTCATTTAATCTTGTTTGTCATTTCTCCCTTTAGGATTAATAATTTATTTATTTTATCCTAAGTCTTCTTGTCACAATTAAATGTTCATTTAATTGGCTAATTATTCCTCTTTGTGAATTAATTAATAAATGAAAGATTATTAATTAATTTACCTAATTTCTAATTTCCATCAATTTCTTAATTTTCTAATTTCTTAATTCCTCATTTCTAATTTTCTAATTTTCTAAATTCTTAATTTCATTTCCTCCTATTTCTCTCCTAAATTCATGGGAATGACATAGAAATTTGTCATAATTTGTCATAATTGACAATCAATCAATTTTTGACATAGAAATTTGTCATAAATTGTCATAAATCATCAATCAACAAATTTTGCATAGAAAGTGCATAATTTGTCATAATTGACATAATTGATTTGCAATTTCCATTTGAATTGAATCATGCTAATCTTGTCATCTCTCCAATTTTTCTATAAATTGGATGAATTTCTTCACTCAAATCCCTTGATTCTTGACCCCTAATCAGACTATTGAATTTCTAATTACTTTGTCAAATCACATTTCGAGTACTCTTGCGCCATAATCTTGTCTATTTTCTTTCATCTCATGTGTATGCACTTGAAGGTGAGATCCACAAACAAAGGCTATTTGGAGAGGAAAGAAGAACAATGGAGCCGCATGAAGGAAGCATTCAGATCTACATTTGGTTTGCATAGTATTTAGTTTTGAATGTTTCATCTTTATGTCTTTATTGAGTGTGTTTAGGATAGATCATTACATTTAAGTTTTCGTGATTGAGCTATTGATTAGTATGTTTATATTGCTTGTGATGATTTCCTATTTCCTAACGTACATTAATTGGTGAACTCGACGTGAACACTAACCATCTAATCCCTTTATTGTGTCTTTGAGTGCTTTTGAGTTGATTTGCAGGCCAAAAAACCCAAAAACAGGGTCGTGCAGGGTTTTCTGGAAACTTCTGTGCCTGTGTCAGACAACCTGCGCCTGTGTTGAGCATTCTGCGCTTGTGTTAAAGACATTTTGCACTTGTGTCATGGGTTCTGCGCTTGTTTCATGAGTTCTGCTCCTTTGTAAAGTCCAGAACAGAGGTAAAAATGCAGTGTTTTACTTGAAAATTGTCTTGCTTTTGCATTCTATTTTTTGTGTTTTGGTTTTTGGTACTAATTATCTGTGCAGCATCTTGGCATATGCATGGCTAAGACAAAAAATCAAACTACTAACGTGTGTTATGCAGAATCGATAGTCAAAGAATAAATACCTCAAAACTTCTAACTTGGGTTTTGCAGGTTGCCTTGGAGAAACAACTAAACTTGGTGTTTGTTATTAATGTTTTAGGCACCTAGTGATTTCTAATAGGTTGGAATAAACATGTTTTTGCTTTGATTGTTGAGTGTGACATTGGAGTAGGAGAGTATGCTCTCATCCTTTTAGGGTGATCAGAAATCCAGATCTTCAATACCATGCTCATGTCTTTGATTGTTTGTCACCTTTAGAGGGCCTGCCTTCCCAACCATTTGCTTTTGCAAGCAAGTGACAATCGTGAGAAGGGAATGACCCAAAGTGAGTATGGCTAGAATACCTTGGCATTCTAACTCACTATAAACAAATACCTGATGGGCGAAAGCTTTGAAGGAAGGGTTACGTGGGAATTGCAGTTACTTGGGAAGTGATGACCCTTGGACTCTTTCTCATATCAACATCTAAGTAGGACCTCACGATCTAAATCGTGCTTGCGTGACTATATTTGTTTGGTATCTTGATGGGCTTAATGTCTCAATCACGCTTGTGTGACATCAAGGAGTAACACTTAACAGAAATCCTTACTGAACACCTTATTTTTAGAGGCCAAAAACCCTTCTAGTTGCTTGAGAAGGACAAGTTCGGATACTTGGAAGAGATACTAAGTTCTCCATGGGGACTAATGCTTGGCTGCCCTGAGAAGTGAGTGCCATGGAGGGGAGCCCGTGGGGTCAAGCATCTATGTATTCTCCTTGAATCCCATAACAAGTCTACCTCTCAAGTACCTAATGTCCTTGCCTACCATAAGAAATGTGGGAATGAGCATGATTGTCTTGAGTCTATGTTAAAATATCTTGTCTTCTTTACTTGTCAAAAGTTGAATTGCATCTCATTTCAAAAGCAAGGCAAATTGATTCAAAACAAGGTTAAACATAAGAGCATTTCATCCAACAAACTTCAAAACATCTTCAAACATGGTTGTCAAATATTTTTCAAAATCTTGTGTCAACATTCATGTCACTTAGATTTAGGTTCATCCTAGGTTTGCATTTTGCAAAGTCATTTGTCAAGTAGCAAGGTTAGGTTCCACCTAAGTCATACTCCTTTGCATATCAATAAGGGTCATCCATTTGCATGTGTCCTCTTGCATTAGAGTAATACCATTTCATTATTCAACCTTAGGTTTTGCCTTAGGTTGACATTGTCATACATTCATATTTGCATACCCTAGGTCCCTTCATTAAGCATAGGTCATTATCATATCATATTAGGGTCACTTGCATAGTAATTGTCCCTTTACATATAGTGTCAAAACTAGGTTTTGTCATACTTGAGTAATCCAAATCTTTGATAAACCCTAAGTTATTGTTAGGAAGTCTAGACCTTATCAAATTTTTGTCTTTTTGTCATCAATGTCATTTGGTCAAACCTAGCTTAGTATCCAAGCATATAGGGGAGACATTGTCATTTTGTCCTTTTGTCACTTGGTCCTTTTGTCCTCTGAGGTCTAGAAATCATTTCAATTTCCTAAGGGTCTCATTTTAGATATGCATTCCAAAAAGTTTGTCAAAATCTTGAAAAAGAACAAAAACATAGGTTGCATTCTTGCCATAGATTGCATCTTCATTTATTTAGTTTGCATTTAGTTGCATATCATACATTATCCTTGAAAAATTCCAAAAATATTGCATTTGCATAGTGACATGTCTATTGAAACAAGGTTCCAAGCACCAATGATACAACAAAGTTTGACATATCAACCAACAATGCAATCATAATTATATCAAACCCAACAACAAGGCAATATCGATCAAACTCTTTATGATGAAACAAGTCTTCAAATACAAAAACTAGAGGAGAAACTAGCTCAAGAAGAAGAGATATTGGAACACAGAGTGAAAAACATTGCGAAGAATAGATCACAAGTGTCCAAAATGTTTCGAAAATTTCCAGGTCAAAATCCAAAGATTGAGCCAATTGATGTAAGATCTCTTCTTGAACGATCAGACATACTAGCTCTCCTCTCCCAAATAGAGATGATGAAACAATTTCAAGAAAAGAGACAACATCAATTTCAACATTATGTGCCTCCACAACAAGAACAAGAAGGTGTTTACTATCAATCAGATTTTCAACCAATACAACCAATGGTTCAACCAATTGTCCAACATATAAAACCAATAGAACCAATGGTCCAATTTCAACAATATGTCCAACCAACTATACAATGTCCACAAATGATTCAACCAATGGTGGAATATCAATGTCAACAACCACAACTAAACATTCAAAAACAAAGGTTGCAGCACACACCAACCCAAGTTTCAAACATGTTAGAACAATTGAACCAAGTCCAATATCAAAACATGACATCAAACCAAAAACAAGTTCAAATGCCAGATCCAATCATGTCAAAACCTCAAAAGAAATGTGGCTTTATTGCAATGATCTTAAGGAAATTACCAAGTGAGTTCTTTGAAGAATATCAAGATAATACACTTATGTCTAGCAATGCCTCATTCCCCCACAAACAAATTGACTCTCTAGTGGCATCTATCCCTACACCTCTAGAAGTTTCACAAGAACCTTCCATATTATCCTCATCAAACAATACACCCAAGGATGCAATTACCCAAGGGCTATCCATAATTGAATGCCAAAATAATCCAATTCATGATACACATCCTTGTCATGTTTCACAAATACAAGACCCAATGCCACCATGCACTTTATTGCCATTACCTGTTTTAGAGGACCCCATTCGAAGTGCCTCTTCCTCATGTTCAAGCATTGATTTCTTGCTAGAATCCATCACAAATGTTCAAAGTGCATTTCCTTCATGCCAAAACATTGATCCCTTGTCAGAATCCCTCATGCATATCCAAAGTCCAACCTCATGTCAAGAGGGTAATTTAGAGCATGAAGAAATGAGTCCTAAAGAAAATCAAGATCAAGATCCTGAAACCTTATCCTCCCATCCAATTGTTGACCAGGATCCCATTTTCCCAGACACTCACGATGATTCCCCTATTCTTGTCCATCCTATCCAAAGTCCTATTAACACTCCATTCCCCAGGCAAGATCAAGATATCCTAGTCCATCCAATCCCAAACGATCCCCTTCCATTTCATGAAAAAAATGTCCTTTCAAATCCCATTGACATTCCAGATATCCCTTCCATCCTTTCCGATGATCCCATTAAAAGTCAAGAGCAAAGCACCTTTAAAGAGGATTCCAATGATCTTCCTCCTTGTCATGATCGAATTATTCCTTCAAATCCTCCACAAGATGCCATCAGTCCTCCATCTCCATGTCCTAATCCTCCGTGTCCACCCCAAGATCCCATTTCTTTTGATGATCCCATTATTTCTCCCATTCCATCTCTTGAAGAGCTTGTCATTGATCCATGTCCACAACACAATCCTAGTCCCTCTCATGATCCTAATCCCCTTCATGATTCTAACATGTCAGTGAAAGATGTTCATGAACCCTCGACATGCATAATGGGTTCTTCCACTTTGGTGCAATCCGATCCACTTCAAGATCTCATTGTTTCTCTCATATCATATCCACCTCATAATGGACTCGCGTCTTCTTCCCAAAGAAAAGAGCATCCTACAAGTCAAGATATTCATAAAGGCAAAGGAGTAGACCTTCATGAGCAAGAACCCCTCCATATCAAAGAATATACTAATGGTCATGGCTATAGAGCTCACACTCAAGGCGCTGGTATCCCTTCAATGTCAAAATCCAAATGTCCACCTTCCCCATCATCGCTTCCATCCATTCTAGGTCCCTATATCCCTCCATCTCCTATGCAAGGTCAGCAAAGGCACACATCCTTGAGTAAATTTCATCCATCCAAAAGAAGTCCATTTCATTCATATCCATCCATGCATTCCTTTCCCCCTCCAAGCAATTTGGATGCCAACTATAAAAGTCATAAGTCTAGCAATCCATATGTATTCAAGGATCAACATGTCCAATATAGTCGACATGTCAAAACAAAGAACAATATGATCTATAAAGAAAAAGAAATATCCAAAAGGCCACAAAGGCCCACTGAGAAAAATAAAGCAAAGTCAAAATATATATGGGTTTCTAAATCCCTTGTGCAAGCAATGCACTCCAAGGAACCACAAAAGCATGAAAAGTCAAAAACCATGTGGATCCCCAAGAAGCTCCTTGAAGCACAAAAAGAACAACCCAGATTGGCATCTAAAATTGCTGTTCCTCCGTCCAAACCTTCCAAGTCTATTTCTCCACCACCTTCTTCATCCGTTTTGGGCCCTTATGTCCCAAAATCCATAGTCGTTCCTCCATCAAAATCTCAATATCCAAAATACATTTTTCCTCCATCAATCCATCACCCCTCAAGGTGTGTGCCAATGTCGATCTTGCCTTCATTTCCATCCACTGAAGCCCAATTCTTCCAATACCCTATCCATTATCCAATGCATATTTTCCATCCTTCGATCCCTTTGATCCCATCCCTTGCATAAATCCTTGCCTTAGTTTCATCTCTTTTTCCATGTCCTTATCCTACCAACGTCTTTGAGCATACTTTTAAAGGTCATGGTTCATTTTTTTCAAAGCTACTATCCAAAAAAAAAGACGCTTGAGTCCTTCTTCCATCCACTATCATGTGTCCATCTTCTATTGAAAAAGTCAAAAATTAAAAATTGAAAAAAAGTGAAAAAAAAAAAAAAAAAAAAAAGAAAGAAAAAAAGTAAAGCAAAAATAATTCGTCCACTGGTGAAAACCTGGCAAACAAGCACCTTGGGAAAGTACCGTGATGAAAACCTGGCAAATAGGCGTCATGCGTAATCCATGAACTTCTTTCATACCACACTTGGGGGCAGGTTTTATCCTATCATATCCTTTTGTCCTTCATTGTTCCATTATCCTATTGAACCCCTGTCATTACCCTTCATATCCTATTGTCCCTCATGTCCATTTCCTCTTTCCACCTTTGATCTTGACAAGGCTGATGATCTTCATGAGCATCACACATCTTGTTTGTAGCTTTCAGTCTATCATAGCTTTTGGTCATTTATCCATTTGCTTATTATAACTTTTCATCCATATTCCCTATCTTATTGCAACTTTTTTGATTGCGATTGTTGTTTTTCTGTGATCTGTCTGTCTTTTGCAAAAAGGGTTGCATTTTAGCTCTGGCCTTCAATACCATGATGGTACGCATCCGTTTTGCTACATAAAAATAAAGGTTCTCACCTACAAAATGCATTACTGAAAGCAAGTTTTCTTCATCTCTAACTGTCCTCTGTCTCATTTTCTTCTTACTAACATTTCTTCCGTCTGGTCAGATAGTCAGTTCGGTCTAGTGCTCCGATCTCCAAACATACGTTGCATCCTACATCCATTTGGTCATCCATTTGCATTATATCAAACATTACATTGAGCATTATATCAAGCATTTTATCCATTTCATTTTATAAATGCATCAAAAACACATAAAATAAAAATGCATCCATACATGTTCCATAATGGTACATCAACCATACATAAGTCATCTATACATAGAAAATAACTATCAGTCATAACACATTGCATCCCATCATATCGATGCATATCATATCATATGTCACAATAATATCGGAGTACAAAATTGGACTGTCTATCCTAACTATGGCCTGCAAGCTGACTACTACAAAATGTTAAACTACATAATGTCCACTGTCTGTCTAAGGAGCACGTGCCTCTGTTACTGGGTGCTCCCTCTGTCCTCCTCATCCCTGCCATGTCTCGTGGATGATGTCCCTCCTGGTCCTGGCTGTGGTGGTCTCATAGGTCCACTCACCCCCATGTTGCTCAATGACCTCCGAGAGCGTGCCCTACTCTCTATCCTTGATCATGCCTGATATGAAGGTGCTCTCTTCTCTGGTGGAACTGCACTCTCATATAGTGTCCTCCAATGGCGTATCTCCTCTCCAGTCTCTACCAGCATCTGTGCCATCTCCCGTGCACTGGCATCCCAAATCGATCCAATATACTCGGTGACTCTCTGTTCCTCTCGCTGTGCCTGAGCAATCGCTGCATCTCGAGCTACTGTGAGTCTAGCTATCTCTGCTCTAAACTGATCCTGCTGTCTCTCTAAAGTCGCAATGTGATCCTGCTGACTCGCTATGGTAGCCCTGCACTTCTCCATCTCCTCTGTCCTAGCTGTCTCTGGCTCTATGGATATGTCCTGCCATGCCTCCTTCTCGTCATCCCCATCCCCATCTCTGTCATCGTCATCGTCATCCTCATCTCTGTCCTCATCATCCCCACCCTCATCCTTGTCTCTGTCCTCATCATCCCCATCCTCATCCCCGCCCTCCTCCTCCTCGTCCTCATCATCTCCCTCCTCCTCTCCTGTGAGTGGGAAGTCCTCCTATCGCCTCGGTACTGGAATATCCAGATCTGTCAATGGCACTGGCCATCGTTGTGAAAACCATCTATCATACTCCTCTATCGTCCTAGCATCCTCCACATCTGATCTCCACTCCCACAGTCTCTGCTATAGCTGTGAGAAGTCAGCATATGCTATGTGTGGCTGAATCATACTCCCCCACTGACTCGTCTCTCTGTGAGATCGGGCAAAGTGTGTAGTCCTCCTAGGTACATCCTGCCTCTCTCCAAACTGTCGTTTGACTCTCTCTGGCACGTACAACTCAATCACTCTCTGGCGATTCACTGGTTGCCCAATCAGGTACCTCTCCTATCTACAATAAGGTAGCTCCTCACTGTCATCTAACCATCCCGAGCAATCATGATATGGCCTCCATATGAACTTTCTCAGTTGGTCTAGCTCATGTCGCCAGTACAATATGTATCCAAAAGGACCCTGTCTCAGTGCTCCCCCATAGCAGTACACATATGGTCGATGTGGTACTACCTCTCTATCTGTGATCGGTCGACATATGGCTATGTGCTCAAATGCCCATACCTGTAGCAATGTGACTCCATAGCTCAAAGTCTGAACTCCCTGATATGTTATCTGATGCAACTGAAAATGTAGCATAGCAAGTACACATGGTCCCCATGCATACACCATCCCCTCTGTTGCCATCCTCTCCAGCACTCTTCCCCATCCAATAGGGAATCCATGTCCTTGTCTATCTCCTGCTAGTAGACATGCTATAACCATGGCTATCACCACATATCGTCGATCGTACTTTGAAGCCATGCTCTCCCAGCCAATCTCCCTCTCGACAATATCCAAATCATCTGCGTTGCACTCAAATAGTCTACACAATGCATCTCTCCCTATCACTGGGTCATACTCTATCATCTCTCCATGAATCAGAATGTGGAGGATACGCCATACATCCTCTAGTGTCACCGTTGCCTCTCTAGTCGCCAGATGGAAGGAGGAAGTCTCTGAATGCCATCGCTCTGCCAATGCGGTAAGCAGTCCTGTGTTTGCCCTAATCTCGGGCATGAATGTGACATAGTATATCCCAAGTCCTGCTAATGTATCTCTCTCTGTACTCCTGAGTTTGTGTCGTAGCATGAAGCAATCTGGTCGGTTCTCCCGTGTGATCAATGGATACTGTCGACTCTGCATCACAAATTGGGGCATATTTTGTCAATATTAGGGTTTGCTCCTATGGGTTGCATTTCCTCATTTTCATGTCCAACTCAGGGTGTTTTTCATCTACTCTAACCTATCCTACCCTTGTCCCCTTTTTTCGGATCATTTGCATGCAGTTTCGAACCCAAATTGATCCACCATTGCACAATTGCGCCTATGTAAGGTAACCTACACCTATGTCAGGTAACCTGTGCTTGTGTCTCCCTACACAAGCGCAGAAGACCTCACACAAGCACAGGATTCACCCTACACTGGCGCAGAAGTTAGTTTCTGCATCCCCTGTGGGCCCTGCAATGTCTCGCAAGCGATCAAAATTCATGAAATTGAAAATATGGGTTTTTGAGATCCATACCGCTGCTCCTACGTCGTCTGGTTGTCTAAAAGTGTGTACACATTCTCTGAGGTGATCCGCCATTGGAATGTTCGCCATCTCTCTGCAAGTGTCCTTTTCCAGAGCAACAAATCCTCCTCTTTGTCTAGTGCAAATGAGCAAATTGTCACTCTCTTGGTCTCATTTATAGATCTTTGTCAGTGCATAGATGGACGTGCACCCTCTCCATCTTATGTTGGTCACGGTCTTTTGTGTATTCAATTGCTTGTCCTTCATGCATCCGATCTCTGATTGTCAGTCCGTTCGATCCTGTCATTTTTATCGATCAATTGGCCTCTTTTCTGCACGTTTCCGGCCAATTCCTCGAGGGGGCATGTATATGTCATTATTATTGTTTGGGGCATTTTCATTACTGTTCTTTGAAACAATGCTTAAAATCGCATTGTCTCAAAGAGGGGCAAAATGTAGACACCTAAAAATGGTCAACGCTTGCGGAGTCATACTTTAACATTTGCACATTGCCTCATTTTAGGTTTTTGTGTCGCATTAACATTTCTCCTATGTCACGCACTTGGTTTTTATCATTTGCGAACATCGAGTCTTTCTTCTGCATTCTTCATTTATCGCTTTCGAATTTGGTCTTGTCGATAACAATCTTTAATCATGAATTTGGTCGATCTTGTCAATCTCTTATCAACTTGTCAATCTCCTCGTTTTACGATCGATTTGACATCGATCGTCATCCTCTTCAATCATGTCAATTTGGATCAATTTGTCATTGTTCCTCGGTGCATTTATCAATCAAATCATTTATCAATCCAAAATCATGATCGAATCGATATCAAATCAATCTTACATCAAGACCTAATTGTCGTCCTTGCATTTCTAATTCATCTTCCAAGGTTTTATGATTTATTCATTTAATCTTGTTTGTCATTTCTCCCTTTAGGATTAATAATTTATTTATTTTATCCTAAGTCTTCTTGTCACAATTAAATGTTCATTTAATTGGCTAATTATTCCTCTTTGTGAATTAATTAATAAATGAAAGATTATTAATTAATTTACCTAATTTCTAATTTCCATCAATTTCTTAATTTTCTAATTTCTTAATTCCTCATTTCTAATTTTCCAATTTTCTAAATTCTTAATTTCATTTCCTCCTATTTCTCTCCTAAATTCATGGGAATGACATAGAAATTTGTCATAATTTGTCATAATTGACAATCAATCAATTTTTGACATAGAAATTTGTCATAAATTGTCATAAATCATCAATCAACAAATTTTGCATAGAAAGTGCATAATTTGTCATAATTGACATAATTGATTTGCAATTTCCATTTGAATTGAATCATGCTAATCTTGTCATCTCTCCAATTTTTCTATAAATTGGATGAATTTCTTCACTCAAATCCCTTGATTCTTGACCCCTAATCAGACTATTAAATTTCTAATTACTTTGTCAAATCACATTTCGAGTACTCTTGCGCCATAATCTTGTCTATTTTCTTTCATCTCATGTGTATGCACTTGAAGGTGAGATCCACAAACAAAGGCTATTTGGAGAGGAAAGAAGAACAATGGAGCCGCATGAAGGAAGCATTCAGATCTACATTTGGTTTGCATAGTATTTAGTTTTGAATGTTTCATCTTTATGTCTTTATTGAGTGTGTTTAGGATAGATCATTACATTTAAGTTTTCGTGATTGAGCTATTGATTAGTATGTTTATATTGCTTATGATGATTTTACTACTTATCAAGCTGCCATTAGTTTTTATATTCAAAGTCATACTATATATTCTAGTCAGTTAAGCACTATCGAATCATGCAGTCGGTACACACAGAGAAGTCGGTATGCATAGTCTAGTCGGTTATAGAAGAAAGCAGTTACAGAATACAGTATACACCGAACTGTCTATCGAGTATCTTTTTGAGACTACCGAGCAGTAAAGATGACAAACCGAGTTGACATACACCGAGTGAAATGTGTTACCAGATACATTGAACTTGGACATGCATATGAAAATGTGTTACAAGATAAAGACACATCTAACCGTTATTACATTGGAAATTGTACCAGAAGATTGTGTATGATTACAAGGACAATCTAACCAATGAAATATTTTGTTTAGTTATTCATTCGAGGAATCTTGTTTGTAAGATACAAGTAATGAATTGGATCACCGTTTTAAGAGATCTATTTATACAGCATGAGTTAAGAGCAAGGTGTGTGCATGTATGTATGAAGGAAGACTGTTACAGAGACACAAAGGTCACAGAGAAGGTTTTCAGAGAATAGTCGAAGAACAAAGTAAATAGAAGGGTTTACTGAGTTACTCTATGGGTTACCGAGGTATGCTATAAGCAAGGTAATCTTATTCTAAGCACATAGAATCTGCTATAACATTTTAGATGTAAAGTTACAGATATTTGTAATGATTTTATTGTAATATTGTGAAGATTGAAAGAGAAACCTTTAACAGGGTAAAAGACTCTAATCAAGTCTATAAATTGTAAAACCTCTAACCAGGTGCAGCATTCAGAATAAATGTTGTAAAATCCTTTAGCAAAGTAGATCTAATAGATCTTGTTACTCCTAACAGGGCAAGCTATCAGAAATAGCTAAATGTAGCTCTAACCGAGCATTCTTTATTATTGCAGTAGTGAAGTTGTGGGTGCCATCCCCACCGCAATTTTTCTCTCTAACCAAGAGTTTCTGCATAACCAAAATATATGTGTTATGGAGTGAATCATGTATGATTGTTATCTATTTGTTTTAACTTTATTTTATGTTACTGCACTATTCTATTTATGCATAACATTAAAGTTATAATTCAAGAAAAGTATTGGAGTACTGATTCACCCCTCCCCTCTCAGTACATTATCTTTCCATATTGGGCCTCACAATTGGTATCAGAGCTTGAATCTTGGAAAATGGTTTAACTACCTAAAGAGAAAGATCTGATCAATGGAAGGCTATAAACAATCTTGGATGATTGTGCATCTGTAAGAAGAGCTAGATCATGCAAATCAAGTGATTGCAGACATGCAAAGGCAAATGCAAAAATCTCTGAAAGTAAGAAGAAGATTATCTGATGACTTGCAGGATTCTCAAGAGTTAGTGGAACAAATTGAGACATCATCTGAGAACAATATATCTAAAGAAACTAAAGAAATGATTGGAGTATTGAAAGAAAAGAACAAAGCATTGGCTAATCAACTAAAAGAAATGAAAAGAGAACATGAACATTTCAGCACACAAATGACTGAAAATCTAGATGCATTAAGGACAGTTAAGGATAAAGCAAGAGATCTACAAAGAGAGAAACAACAACTTGAAATGTTAGTATCTGATAAGAATGATGAAATCATAAGGTTAACTGGGATTCAACAAAATATGACAGATCAACTAGGTTATGCACATCATGAAGCAATTATGAAGAATGATGAGAATCAAGCATTGAGACTTGAAGTATCAAGGTTGACCGATGAACTTGAAACAGAGAAGAAATCCAAAGAAAAATTGAAGAAAAGTTATGAAATCAAAAGGAAGAAGCCTATTTGCTACTACTGTGGAAATCAAGGTCATACTGCCAACATATGCCAGATCAGAAAAGGTAAGCAATCGAATATCACTAAGTCAAATGATTATTGTTACAATTGCAATAAATATGGTCACACATCTAATCAATGTAGGACAAAGTCTGTTAACAACTATCAGAAGGCAAAATTCAAAGGGTTTTGTAAAAACTACAATAGATATGGACATAGTACCGAGAAGTGTTGGTTTAAGCAAAAGAATCACATATGGTCTACACACCGAGCAAACACTAGAGGTTACTGAACTCACACAAATCCTTACCGACAATATGCAGCAGTACCATGGGATTACAATACAAGAATATGGTGTGAATGTTGTGGAAGATATGGGCATATAAGTGCCAACTATTTTATAAGGTTTGGAATGAACAACCGAAGATCATGGAGAAATCTTGGTATGGCATGTTTTCATTGTCACGAAGATGGACATTTAGCTGGAGATTGTAGAGATCAACCTAGAGGAGACACTAAAGAGATAAAAGAAAAATTCAAGATGATTTGGAAAAAGAAGGAAATCATGTCAGATTAAGAAAGCACCTTACCTACCGAGTTAGGTGCACCTATTCCAAATTAATCATAAAAGGTATGAAGGGACTGCATTCTCTAAAGGTTAAAATCATAATAGTTCCTATTCTAGTATGTACAAAATTCAAAATATGCATAGTTAAGATGCATTAGTAGGTTTGAAATTCTATCAAAAGTACTTTACAGGAATCCTGTCAATTCGGTGAATACAGGAAGCCTATCAAGTCGGTAAATGAAGGAAATTTGGTTACTCAGTTAAAATGAAAGAAATGAGAGTAAATCGGTTAAAGGTAAACCAAGTGCATTTAATGTTTTGACCTAACCCGCACAGAGCCCGATAAGGTATTTTGTGTACTTAAAGTTATTTTCGCGGTCATTTTCATTCACCAAGTTTTCAAGAGAGTAGAGCAGAGTGAATCAAGGCAATCAAACTTCATTCAAAGCGAATCCAAGGTATTTACATCAAATCTCATCACACTGTTAAGCTAGTTTTCCGATCTTGTCAAATTGCTATTATCTACCAAGTGTGAAGCGTCTATCGTTTGTAAACTGTCAAACCCTAAGGATAGTTTGCTAAGTTTTATCTGAAATTTACAAATGGCACCCAAGATCCAAGATCCCATAGTTGTCAAGAATGTGGAGAAGCCATCTTTGAAATACACTTTGACTCCTAAAGTCACCTCTGAATCGGATGACAAAACTGCCTTTTCACTCATCCCAGATTGAGTCTTGTTAGTCGAAGATGTTAGATTCTTCACTAAATGTCGTGTTGAAGAACTCGGTCATGTTGAGATTAGTGACACATATGATGAGCTATGTACCGATAGCAAAATAGATAGCAAGTACGAGCATATCAAAATCAAGGGATTAACTGAAGCCCTAACCTATCCCCGTGTATTCAAACCCTAGTGGGTTAAGTTCATTTTAAGCAGAGTTCATGATGATTTTGTGTGGCTAGAGGAACAACCATTCAAAATCACTAAGGAAATCATTCATGTGATCATCGAATATCCTATATATGATCATGCACAAGCACAAAAAATGATATCACAGAAGGAGTTAATTAGTTTAACTAGAGTAGAATCTGATTACCGAGGACTGAAACTAAATAGTGTCACTGATGCAAAACTGAAATTTGCAATTAGAGTAATTGGTTACTGTTTCTTCCAATCAGCAAGGGAAAATAGTGTACCCTGTGCAATAGTTGACTTAGCCTACAAAATAGTGAAAAAGGGAATGAAAGTAGATTTATGTGAAGTGTTATTGAAAAACTTGTTTGAGAACCTGAACACAATAAGGAAGCCGAAGAAGAACAACTCGGCAAATACACTAAAGTTTGGTTCACTTCTTGTATGCATGTTTTTCTACTTTGAGAAGTTCTCTCCCTCAGTTGGTAAATTAGTTTGGGAGCTACACTGACCAATCACCCATCAAATTAATGACTTTATCAAGAAATTGGGAGATAATTTTAATGATATCATGGATGACTACTTCAGCAAATTTCAAGAAAATATGCACAACAGGTACAGGATTCCACCATAGCTGGTAGAGAAATATAAGGATGATATATGTTTTGAGGCAGACAACGATTATTGCTATGTGAATTCTGTAAAACCAAGGACTCAATCTTTTCCACCAATGGGTTACGAGATTGACTATGATATCACATAATAGCAAATTGATGCATATCTCACACTGCCAAGGCATGCTACTGAACTAAGATATGGAACTTATGAAAAAGTTAAGGAAAAGGTGAAAATGAGCATTGTAGTACCTAAAGCTACAAGAAAGGCTACAAAGATGATAAAGGTTTTATCTGAGAAATTCGGAGAAGAATCCTCCTCTACACCTGCCTAAGGGTAAAGTGTTAAAAAGAAAGAAACTGGACACTACAAAGGCCCTATCGACTCCACCAACAAAGAGACCCAACACTAGAGCATCAACTGCATCACCGAGTAAGAAACAAAAGAGTGTTACTATTCCCAAGGTAACAAAAACCTACAAGAAATCTACTTGGAGACTCATTTTGGCAAAAGAGTCTAGTGATACAGAACCAGAAGATGCCAACAAATTCCAGATTGTAAAAAGCAAGAAGGTAAATATTCATAGTGTTGAAAACTTTTGTGCCAATCTTAAAGAATATGGTGGATTTGCAGGATTTAGATATGTCAAGTATGAGACTAGGAATAATGATGAGAAGCGACAAATTGAAGAAGCTGTCATTTGCACACTTCTAAAGTTTTGGCTAGCTCCATTAGAACTAGTAAAGTCACTTTCGAGTGAATTGTACTTACATATTGATAATAGGTGGAAATATGCAATGGACTCAGAGAAACAAATTAGAGAACGAAGTCTAGTCCATCTATTTCTTGATATGTCTGTAGTAGAAATAAAGGAGCATTTGACAACCTATAATTCGAATTTTTTTGTCAAACAGAGAGCCTTAAAATTGATGAATGGGCTATATATTGATGTAGAAAATGAGACAAAAGCCAAATGGCAGGAAATATTCAAACTAAAAGATGTTAGTGAACAATCTCATGTTGAAATTGTTGATGTCACCGAGCAAGGTCCTAATTCTACTGAGCAAGACTCGGCTGACACTATTCAAAATGATGAAGATGTCATGGATGTAGAATCACCGGAGCAGGAAATGATAGAAGGCACTACCTATGCAAAACTTGTATCTAGTGAATCTGTGATAGTACAAGTTCAGCCTTATCCACTGGTCAAGCCACCTGTCTCTACCGAAGTACCCAAAGATACAACACAAGCCACTGAAGGTCACCAGTCTGAAGCAGCAGAAGGTACAACTCAAGAAAAGACCTCTCAAGCACCGTCAAGCACTGAGAATGTAGCAGCTAAGACCCCTAGTACCGAGACACCTAAGGACACCACAACAGCTACAGGAACAGACCAAAGTGTTGCATCTACTGAGCAACCTACCGAGGGTCAGCAAGCCTCACAAGAAATTGTCTTGGTACAACCGACCAAAGGCAAAGAGAAGAAAGTGAAAAAGCATAGTTTTAAAGTTGACTTGACTAAACCAGTAGTGTTGCCCAATATGGATATCTCAAAATTAAAGGGGCAAGCACTTATTGATTTCAATGAACTATGCAAAGCAAAGGCCGAAAAAGAAAAATAGATGGTCATTCAAAATAAGAATAAAGTATTATAGAAGGTGAAGACATTGCTAACAAAAATGCTACCATCAGCTACAGTGTCAACCGATGTAGGCATCCACATTCAATTGGATGAACTCCTTAATCAAATAGAAACATCTAGAGTTGATGCATCTGAATACTTGAGCAAGTTAAAAGAAAAAGAGCTTACTGCAAAAATGATTGAAGAGGTACAAAAAGCTCTAGCTATAGGAAAAGTCAAGCTTGTCAAATTCATTGCTGAGATGTCCCCTCAACTAAAGCATATTCTTTATTTATTTCAAAAAATTTGTACATTTTCCTTATTCATTAAAGATATCAAGAATAAAACTGATGCAATTGAGAAAGAGATCACCGATCTCTCAACTAAGTTGACCACAGAGCCAAATTCAGTTCAGAATTTTTATATCAAGCTTCAACAGCTCATGGCTCAACAATTAGAACTCAGAAATGAAGAGCATAAGATCAGGATGGATATAAATGACCCTCCAGACATTATTCCTTCCTCATCTCTCATTAGTTCAAGAACAGATTAATCGAGCTACACGCCTCTCTACTACACAAGAGGAAAGCACTCTTGATGGCTTAATATCACTATTGGCTGATATTCAAGCACAAAATTCTTTAATGGAAAGTGTAAAGGATGCACTCTCAGTTGCACTCACCGACACCCGAAAGAAGTATAAATCTATTTTTGATCAGTTACCACCCCCGGATGGAAATTAAGTTTTTGATGTTTGTCAAAAAAGGGGAGTAATACTACATAAGGGGAGTAATATACTATATTTAGGGAGTGATACAGTTTTGATAATACAGTTTTGAGTATTGTATATAGGGGAGTATACTGAGCAGAGTATGCAGAGCAAGCAGAGCACACAAGCACAGAACCGAGCATGCAAAATAAGAGTTATGTACAGTATAATGATAAGGGGAGTATATCTGAATATACTATTTCATTTACTATTGTATATATTGTCAATTGTAGTCATTTTGCAAGTATATAGATTTTTGAGTTATGACTTTGAAAGTAGTTTTTGTCAAACATCTCAACTAATGTCAAAAGGGGAGATTGTTACTACTTATCAAGTTTCCATTAGTTTTTATATTCAAAGTCATACTATATATTCTAGTCGATTAAGCACTACCGAATCATGCAGTTGGTACACACAGAGAAGTTGGTATGCATAGTCTAGTCGGTTACAGAAGAAAGTAGTTACAAAACATAGTATACACCGAGCTATCTACCGAGTATCTTTTTGAGACTACCGAGCAGTAAAGATGACACACCGAGTTGACATACACCAAGTGAAATGTGTTGCCAGATACATTGAACTTGGACATGCATATAAAAATGTGTTACAAGATCAAGGCACATCTAACCATTATTACATTGGAAATTGCACCAAAAGATTGTGTATGATTACAAGGACAATCTAACCAATGAAATATTTTGTTTAGTTATTCATTCGAGGAATCTTGTTTGTAAGATCGAAGCAATGAATTGGATCACCGCTTTAAGAGATCTATTTATACAGCATGAGTTAAGAGCAAGGTGTGTGCATGTATGTATGAAGGAAGACTGTTATAGAGACACAAAGGTCACCGAGAAGGTTTTCAGAGAACAGTCAAAGAACAGAGTAAATAGAAGGGTTTACCGAGCTACTATATGGGTTACTGAGGTATGCTATAAGAAAGGTAATCTTATTCTACGCACATAGAATTTGCTATAACATTTTAGATGTAAAGTTGTAGATATTTGTAATGATTTTATTGTAATATTGTGAAGATTGAAAGAGAAACCTTTAACAGGGTAAAAGACTCTAATCAAGTCTATAAATTGTAAAACCTCTAACCAGGTGCAGCATTCAGAATAAATGTTGTAAAATCCTTTAGCAAGGTAGATCTAATAGATCTTGTTACTCCTAATAGGGTAAGCTATCAGAAATAGCTAAATGTAGCTCTAACCGAGCATTCTTTATTATTGCAGTAGTGAAGTTGTGGGTGCCATCCCCACCACAGTTTTTCTCTCTAACCAAGAGTTTCTGCATAACCAAAATATATGTGTTATGGAGTGAATCATGTATGATTGTTATCTATTTGTTTTAAGTTTATTTTATGTTATTGCACTATTCTATTTATGCATAACAGTAAAGTTATTATTCAAGAAAAGTTTTGGAGTACTGATTCACCCCTCCCCTCTCAGTACATTAGCTTTCCATATTGGGCCTAACAAACAAAGGCTACCATAGTAAATACATAATTATCTATATTGCATTCTAAAGCCTAAATATTATAAAATATGATGCATACTAATATAAAGAACTAGAATATATATAAATTAATTAAGATTAAAAAATGTTAGAGAGGTTTAATATATCATTAATCAATATTATGTAGTTCCAACAAAGTTGAAGATTCTCTCCACCTATAACTACACATATGAGACCAAAGAAAAAATGTTGGGTGACTCTATAGGAATTTTCATTGGTGAAACCTCCATGTTGGTGTTTCCACCTCCATGGATAGCCTTAGAAAATATTGATATAAAGAAACATAAAGGAATAGACAAATAATATGATAATATGAGATAATATGCAAAAGAGCCTAAGAGAACTACCACTCCCAAGCACGCAAGGTAGACAAACTACTAGTGCAATGAAGAACTGAGAAACTCTAGATTAGCAATTATCTTAAGATGATATGACAATGAAATAGCAAGGAGTCATTGTAGGAAGAATAATGATGAAAGGTAATGGAGTGTATATGGTGTCATGAATGAAAGTAAGAGCAATAAAGTATTGTATAATGTAAGGTAAATGATAGAAAGTAAGAAGAATATATGATAATGCTCAAAAAATGGATTTGAAGGTGAAATGGAAAGGACTAGGCAACAAAAAATGGAACTCAAGATTGGTGTAGGTTGGTAGAGGTGTTACATTGTGAGAATGTAGAAAGTGTAATGTCCCATTGAATAACATAGTTATAGATATTCATGAGATGCTAGTCTCATGTACAAACATCTCCAAGACATGCATATGTTGAAGGGAAATTTGGACCTAACTATTGAGGAATTAGTCATACAAGATGTCAAGGGATGTGTTGGATCAGATTTAAGGTTAAGAAATATAATTTTCTTGATTGTAACTAAAGTGAAGGGTTATTGAAAGTGAAATTTCATAGGGTGTAATTAATGACATTACAGAACCATATTCTCCATACCCTTAACCCTAAACCCAATACCCTAAACCCTATAATCTATATAAGTGAGGGTGAGAGAGAAAATGAGAAAGAGAGAGAGAAGAGAAAATAGAGAGAGGAGTAGGGAAGGCTGTAATAATTAGGGAGAGATAAAGAGGTGGTGAGGGAGGGAGATAAGTAAAGAGGGGGGATATAGAGTTGTGGGATACCTAGAGGGCAGGATAGATGTGAGAGGCCTCGAGGGGGAGAGAGAGAGAGGTGTGAGACCTAGAAGGGGAGATACAAGTGAGAGACCTATATTATAAGGAAAGAGATGCGGGTATTGAGACAAAAAGGAAGAGGTATAGATGTAAAAAGGAAGGGATGGAGAGACTTGGAGAGGAAGGAGAGAGGGTGGGAGGGATACATAATGACCTAGATAATACAAGGAGAAGGGAGAGGGAAGAAGGGAGAGAAGAAGATAGAATAAGGTAGGGAGAGACTTGAAGAACACAAGAGATCATTGAGAGGAGGGTGAATCAGTGATAGCTAGAAATTTAAACCCTTAAAATAAATGCAAATTTTAATGAGTAGATATATTAAATGCACACACACATAAGAGGTAACCACATAACACAAAGATATACGAGGAAATCCCAATGTGGGGAAAAACTCAGTGAGAATAGTTGTTGGAGTCTACTTCTCCAATCCAACCTCATAATGAAAAATTGATTACAATAGGTTTATGAGCACCAACCCTTGTGATTTATGAGCACCAACTCAAAGGAGCACTAACCCCTATGATTTATGAGCACCAACCCCTATGATTTATGAGCACCAACCCCTATGATTTATGAGCACCAACTCAAAGGAGCACCAACCCTTGTTCTAAGCACCAACTCAGATTATAAACGATGAGAAATAGATATAGTTTAGGTACCATGTTAAAAATGATTTTTGTACCTTTCTATGATTCACAATAAATCATGCTCTGCTATGACAACTCTCTGATCTCTTCTATTCTCTATTTACAACTACTACTCTCTATGTTATCAATCTTTCTGAATTTTTCTACACACATAGAATGTATTTGGTTTTTTTCCTCACAGATTCTCATTATCTCACTTGAACAAAAAAGCACTCTAACTGCACACTTGCATATTACACACATATGAGAAATCATATATTGTAGATATATTTGATTCTTTGTGCATGGACAACTCTCAACAATAAATGTTATCAAATTAGATCAGGTTTCTGAATTTCTTGTTCTCTGTTTGATGGCCAACTACCCTGTTTCTTATCATTTCAATATCCCACTTGAATATATAAAATGATTTTCATATTCCTTCAAGAAATCTACTATTTGCAGAAGAGCAAGTCTCATTAATTTCATCATCATCTAGTTTTGGATTCATCATTGAGAATAGATTACTATATTGGTAATCTTCACTAGCTTTGTCTCTTGATGTCCTTTCATATAGAAATGTTCTGATGTCTTCATGGCCTCTCTCTATTCAAAAAATCCTTTGAAATTATTCAATTAACTTGATTAGTCCAACTTGTTTCTTTGATCCCACACAGATAATTTGGTTTGGCTCATTAATGAGTCTTTGGCTAGGATATCAGATCTTATTAGCAAAATTCAACAACCAACAACAAAATTTGATTGTTAATTTCAATCATTCTGCATGCTCCACATCATCAGTTTTACCTTCCATGCCATCTAGTCTTTATTGATCAAACACCCTATGTGGACATTTCAACTATCGACATCCACATGAAAGAAGACAAACTGTCATTTGGTCAATTTCTGCATTTGGGAAAATTTTACCCAGACTATGTCATCATCACGACGAAATGGAGTTTATTTCTATAACTTTCACTTTTTGCAAGAGCTAATTTGGGTCATGATGAAATGTCATTTTACATTGAACTCCAAATGGATGTTGGAAGAACACACCATGGGTGACACCAAAACATACACATTGTTAGCAAGACAACAAGTAGGGTACACCAAAAATAATACATTTCACTATAGCACAAATAGTATACATAGCCCGAACAGATTCATACCAAAATAGATAGTCTCACCAAAAGGAAATGAGCCATATCGTCGAGGGCCCCAAATGACCACACCACCACCACAAAAAATACCACTGAGAATGAAGGAGATGGGGCCCACACAACCAACGCATATACCACCACTGCCAGGTCATCATCACATGCACACTTGAGCCTAAAGAGGGAGGGTCCCACCAGCAAGACAAAATGATTTTGGTGTAGTAGATAAGATCGTAGTGAGAGGAAGAGGTTTCACCGAAAAGAAGGATATCGCCAAGACTTAAACTCAGTCATTGCTGAAAAATGCCAAACACATAGATTTTGAGCATTTTTAATCTGCAAGATGCACCTGATGAATCCAACACATCATGAGGTTTATGTACAATATGATTCCAACATATAAGTACATGAATTTCACACATGATCATCTATGCACACCATGAAATTTGTTGCAACACATGTTTTCTATCGCCTACAAGTGTACCATAATACGACGTGTTATGCATGATTGCATAACCTGTATGTTATGCAATGTACTCTTGTTGACATCAACTGCAAATGCAACTAATATCATCTGCAGCAAGCCCTGGTTGACTGCATAATCTACGTTTTATTCACTTCACCCTTGTTGACATCAACTGCAACTGTGACTCATATCATCTCAACAAGCCTTGGTGGACATCAATGACAACAATGCCAACAAGATCTATGGAGGGGATGAGGAGATGATAGAGAGAAGAGAGAGATAGAATGAGAGGGAGAGAGGGGGAAGTATTAACACCCAATATACTCAGCCATAAATCCTACTACATCAACCATATACACGTTGGAATACAAGAACACTGAGAGGGGGGTGAATCAATGTTCTACCAGTAATGTTAGTTTTGAACTTGTTGCTTATTAACCAGTTAACAATAAATAAAATTACAGTGTATACACCAAATAAAACATAAAGAGGAAACACTATAACACCAATATTTATACATGGAAAACCTTGCAAAGGGAAAAACCATGGTTGGGTTGATACCCACAATATCTATATACTTGATCAAGGTATACAAATATTACATGAAGGGGATTGTACATGCAATCAATCCAACTACCAAGAGTTCACTGCTTAACACAAAAGAAGCAGTCTCATTGACTTACAAAGCATTACAAAATAATTACAAGAAGTATGAACTTATATTATGCATCTGCCCATGCTGGATAAGTTTTGATTCATGCTTTGATAACCTTCATTGTGTACTAGTTTGTTGATGCTCTGTTCTACCCTGTTTTGCTACCGATTAGGCTATGCATGTGAAACTACACACAAAAGCTTATAATTTCTGACCAAATGCATACTGATAACCTTTGAATAATTCACAACCAAAATTCACATTCCAAAAATTTATATAATCTACCGCTGAAAGGATCTCCTTAAATATCCTCCTAACTTTCACCATGTCAGCTTCAATGAAAATAATAAACCTGTCAGCTGATGGATCATAATGAATTTCAAACATAATCCCAATGATCATGTCAGCCTTCACACATTACCATAAATTCCATGAAATAAATAATCAGGGCCATAAGATCTCCTATCTGGGTCCTATCCATTACTGGGTTCCAAATACACGTTACCGGATAAGTGTAATACATGTCGGTTAACCCAAACAAAGTAAAGTGATAAATTAATGAACCTAAATAGAGAATATATACACCTAAAGATGAGTTCCCATGAGTTTCCATCAATGACAACCAAAAATGCCTTAAACTCTTACCAGATAAGTGTTAATTGCCAACAATCTCCCCCTTTGGCATTGATGGCAACACTCATGTGAAAAATCGTGTTGTCACTGAATCTGCCTCTGAATCTGCATGACCTTTGGACTTGTCCATGAATTTTCTATATACATCCGATGCTCGCCCTGAGTAGTATATACATTTTTGACTTTATTCCTTCCCCTTTGACATCGATGACAAAGCAGGGCGCCCATAAAGAATTATGTACATCTTAAACATAGGCCGATTCTATACATATTTCAAAATGTCTACATACATATTCTTACAAAATGAAAATTTGGTATCCCAACCTTTCTTAAGGGAGTCAAGAATAGGGATGAATCCATTCAAGAGACTTGCATAATATTCTATTTCTTCTGATGTAGCGGGATCCTCCTTCTGCATGTTAGAAATACACTCGGTCTTATGAAACATTAAATTATCCAATTGAGGACCAATGAGATTTTGGAGCTCATTTTCTCTCTTTATTATGCTATCCCTATCCTTATCTAATTTCAAAATTTTATCCATAACTACAAAAATTAGACCATCCAAAGAACTACTAAGATTGACTATCGTGTTGTAAGAGTTGTAAATCTGAGTTAAATTATTCCTACAATCAGACAATTCCTTATCTATAGATATTGTGAGCTTACCAAAATCTAGACAAGTCTTATATATGCTACCTCCCTCTACCAGTGCTGCATCAATGGACTGCAAGAAGGTTTGGAGTTTACCCTTGTCAAACTCAATCATCTGCAAAAATGTCTACTTCTGGGCCTCAACAAATTTATCTTTAGCCTTTGTCAATGAATTTTTTTAGTAAAGAATCATAATGTTTGGGAATAAATTTAATGATATCCCATTTACCAAATGAGCTTGTGCTCCCTTGTGCTTGGAATTTTGGTACCAACCGGTTTAAAACTTCAAAATTGTGTTTAATTAATTTCTTGTCTTTTGAATCTTCTTGAGCCAACTCGTAGGTTGCATGTGCTTGAAGTGTTGTTGCCACCAAAATTTTCTCAATCGGTGACATCTTGTGGTAGGGTTTGTATCCTTATCTATATTTGCCTATATATCCTTATCTATATTTTCCTATATATCCTCTACATTTTGCACATTATCCATCAGTATATCCTCTACTGCAAAATTTAACTCACTAACTGGTACAGTGGTTGTTAGGTCCCGGAGACAACTAAGAGGGGGGGGGGGGGTGAATCAGTTGTCTAATAAATTCAAACCAAAAACAATTAACCAACTTAATGCTTAATACCGGTAAACCAGTTAAGTGTGTTGGTAGACAGTGTTAATAGTAAATTGCTATACCAGTAAAGATTAATGCATGAAACATAAACATAAAGTCATCCACAACACATAACACCAATATTTGTACGTGGAAACCTTGTGAGGGGAAAAACCATGGTGGGAAACCTTACCCACAATCAGATGATACTACTACAGATAGTAAGTGTACATAAATGGGATCTGCACATGCAGAAAGGCCATCAGCCTAGAGCTCACTGCTCAATCACAAAATGGGAGTCACACTAACTACAGTTGGATGGTTAAATCCATAAGAATGTACTGCACAAAATAGCATCTTCATATGTTGGATTCAATACCGATGTAATGCTGATATGCTTCTACAAAAACCTAGCTTCACCTTCAAATCATGTCTTCGTGTATACCTCTTCTTAATCTTGCATATGATAGTTCTAATACTTAATATAAGTACAAATCCAATAGCCAAAAAGATGAGGGGGGGGGGTGAATCATACAAACTTAATCATCCATAAAAACATCAAATTCAACATCGGTAACACATATATCAGTCATATAACCAAAAACTATCAAACATCTAAACTCAAAAGCATATGAACAATATAAACCTCATAACACCAGATTTAATGTGGAAACCCAAATAGGGAAAAACCACTGTGGGATTTTGGACCCACTAAGAAATATACTCTTCTAGAGTATGCTTGGTTAAAAGAAAATCCTATTAAAGATTACAAACACATTGCTAGATGTGACCCGGTTAAGGGATTTCCCTCAGATCTGTTAGGATCTTCACTTTGTTAGAAGTGACCTTGTCAAAGGATTTCAAACACTCAATCAGAATGTCACCTTGCTAGAGGATTTACATATAAGACTGTTAAGTCCACTCAGTTAAGAGATTTCCTATCACTTTCACAAAATAACAGTAATAAAAATCTATCTGCAACTTCACATCTAAAATGCTAAAGCATATTCCTATTTGTTCAATACAATCTAGACATAGAACTAATCTTTTCTATCTGTTGGGCATCAATACTCTGTTATTCTAATAGGTCTTCAAGCTTTTGTGCTTGGTAATAACTATATAGCATCCCTGTGCATACACTTGCCCGCATCCATTGTTTATCAACACTTTCCTATTTATAAACAATCTTCTAACCGCTTAATCTCATTGATCAGATTTCCCATGATCAATCATAGCCATCAAATCTTCAATCTTGTCCAGGTTCAATGTATCTTTCAATCTAAAAATGTTTTACCCCGCCTTGGAACTTGCATATTCACCTTGGAACTTGTGTTAGGGTAATGCGGTTCAATCTGAGCTGTAGATCTTCTTGCCGACTTTCCATTGCCTTAGATTTGTTAACAAACTTACTTCCACGGCTTACCAATCATTGATCCGCTCCAGCTCATCAACATCATTCATTAAATATCACATGTAAACATTTAATGCATTCTGTTATAGCTCGGTTACAACTCGGTGAATACTAAACTTCACTTGGTAGACATTCAGCCTTCATTAACCAATAGCGATATCCTTAGGGTTTACCGACTAGGTTCCTTAGGGTTTGCCAACTAGGTTCTTTGCTTGATAACATAGTATAGTATTAACCTTTACATTTTACAACATATGTATGATGTTAAAACAATCTAAAACATCAAGATCTCATCATTGTCTGACTCGGTAGAGTTGCCCATTGAATAACTTATCCCCTTATTCATCATATTATTTCTTGTGTCTTTACCGACTTCTTTATAATCTTCATATCATACTTCTCAAGATATGGCAACATCATACTGAATTAGAAAATCAATTTCTTGACATGAATGACAAAATAATAATATCAAGATAGTAAAACATCTTTAATCAGTTATGTCCATAATCATCAACAACCTTCTCAATATCCTTATTGAAATGTCAACAATCTTTCATTGTCTATTATAATGCAATATTGCCAACAATCTCCCCCTTTGGCATTGATTGAAAAACCAATTGATTTGACCTTTAGAAGATTCAGATTGTTGTGATTCTGAAATACCGAAATGCTCTCCCCCATACATTAGACTTCTCTTCTGTTTTCAGTCTTTATTTCAATCTGTAGTCTTCTCTCAGTCTTCTCAGGTCTTCTCCCCCTTTGGTAGATCTTCTCCCCCATAATAGTCTTCTCCCCCTTTAACAACAATGCCAAAAAGAATAGAACTAAAACATAATTTCTTTTTGTAAGAAGTTATTTCCTGCTGTTGTGTATCAACTGAGTCTCGGTCAGAGTATTTATCTTCAATTCTTGTTCCCTGTATCATTCTCTGTATTATTCCAATATTAATTCCAGTACACTTTCAGAAAAACATTCTAAAGTGTATCACTCCAACATCAACTCCCCAAAAGATATTCAATAGAGTCATCAAATTGATGCTTTCACTGAACTCAGTCAGTGAGTAGAAGATAGGGGTAGGACCCCTAACTTACTTCTGAGATATTCAAAAGTGTCCTTTGGTAGTGGCTTGGTGAAGATATCTACTATTTGCTCCTTTGTGTTAACATATTCCAACACCACTTTCTTCTCTTGAGCTTCTTCTCTAAGATAATGATATTTGATATATATGTGCTTTGTCTTAGAGTGCATAACAAGATTCTTTGAAATATTAATGGCACTAGTATTGTCACAGAATATAGTTACTGGCTCGGTAACTTTCTCATTTATACCTTCCAATAGTTGTTTGATCCATGCAATGTTGGTACAATTCAGTGCTGCAGCAACGTATTCAGCTTCTGTTGTTGATTGAGAAACACATCCTTGTTTCTTGCTAAGCCAACTCACTAGTCTTTCTCCTAAGAAGAAAGCTCCTCCACTTGTGCTTTTCCTGTCATCAATGTTGCCTACCCAATCAACATCAGTATAAACTTTTAAATCAAAATCATTTCCTTCCTGATATACTAAGCCATACTCCTTAGTGCCTTTTAAGTATCTGAAAATTCTTTTGATTGTTGTCATATGTATTTCCTTAGGATCTGCAGAGAATCTTGCAACAATACCTACTGCATGTGCTATATCTAGCCTATTGTGAACAACATATTGCAACTTTCCAATCATGGATCAGTAGAGTGTCTCATCAACAGATGCAGATTCATCATTCTTTGATAGTTTATAGTTGGTAGTCATAGGAGTACTTACTGGTTTTGAATCCTCCATTCCAAATTTCTTCAAGATTTCCTTTATGTACTTGGATTGGGTAATGAAAATCTCATTTTTCATTTGCATTATCTGTAAACCTATAAAATACTTTATCTCACTGATTAATGACATCTCAAATTCTTTGCTCATTTCATTTCCAAAGTTCTTGCATAAAGAGTCATTTCCACAAAATATAATATCATCAACAAATATGGCTAAGATTACTATTCCATTTTCATCATTCTTCATGTACATGTTGATGTTCTCACTTGTCCTTATAAGACCAATCTTAATCAAATAAGAGTGCAATATTTCATACCATGCTCTTGGTGCTTGTTTTAGACCATATAAAGCTTTGTTCAATTTGCATACCTGATCTTTATTATTGTCTTCAACAAATCCTTCAGGTTGTTCAATGAAAACTTCTTCTTCTAATATTCCATTCAGAAATGTAGATTTGACATCCATTTGATATACCTTGAAGTTCTTGAAAGCAGCATATGCCAACAATGTTCTTACTCCTTCAAGTCTAGCAACAGATGCAAAAGTCTCACCATAATCAATTCCTTCTTCTTGGGCATATCATTTGCAAACTAGTCTTGCTTTGTTCCGAATGACCTCACCTTTTTCATTTAGCTTGTTTTTGAAGATCCACTTTGTACCGATTACATTTTTGTCCTTCGGTCTTGGGACCAGTGTCCATGTGTCATTCTTCTTGATTTGATCAATCTCTTCTGTCATAGCATTTATCCAATCTTCACTGTTAAATACCTCTTTCACTATTCTCGGTTCAAATTCAGATATCAAACATGTGTTCTATCTCAGTTTGTTCCCTGTCATCACTGGATCATCCTTATCTCCTATAATCTGACTTGGTACATGGTGTCTTCTGACATACTTGGCTAATATAGGCTCGGTAGGCTCTGTATGATTTTCTTCATCACTCGGTAACTGGATATTTTCTTCATTTTCTTCAACAGTTATCTCGGTAGAACTTCTCGGTTGCACATAGACAAATTCATCATAGTCTTCTGGTTCTTTGGAATTTCCTTCATCATTTCTTTTTGCAAATTAATCAATTTTCACATTTGCACTTTCTACTATTTTGTTAGATGATTTGATCAGACATTTAAAAGCTATGCTTTTGGAAGAATATCCTAGAAATGTTCCTTCTTTACTTTTTTGATCAAACTTGCCATTCCTATCATCTTTATGAACATAGCATTTACTTCCAAAGATTTTAAAATAACTTGCATTAGGTTTCTTGCCATTCCAGATTTCATAAGGTGTCTTCAAAGTACCTTTCTTCAATTGAACTCGATTCAAGGTGTAAACAACTATGCTTATTGCTTCTCTCCAAAATGTTTGTGGAACCTTCTTCTCAATCATTAGTATTCTAGCACAATCCACAATAGATCTGTTTCTTCTTTCAGCTATTCCATTCCGCCATGGAGTTCTCGGTGTAGAGACTTGTCTTTTAATACCATGATCATTGCAAAATAGGTTGAACTCATCAGATGTGAACTCTCCTCCTCTATCTGATCTAAGACATTTCAGTTGTCTTCCTATTTCATTTTCAACTCTATCCTTGTACCATTTAAACATTTGAAAAGCTTCTGATTTTTCTTTTAAAAACATTACTGACATCATCCTTGAATAATCATCCACAAATAATATGAAATACTTATCACCATAATAAATTTGAACTTTCATAGGACCATAAAGATCAGTGTGCACAAGATCTAAAATTCCCTTAGAAGTGTAGGACTTACTTGTAAAGCTTGATCTTGTCATCTTACCCATCTAGCATCCTTGGCACATAGCATTCTTAGGTTTTTCAAGACTCGATAGACCTCTTACTCGGTGCTTCTTACTTATTTTGATCAGATTATCAAAATTAACATGACAAAACCTTTTATGCCATAACCAGGTATCATCAATCTTTGCATGAAAACACTTATTGTCAGTTGAGTCAAGGTGAAATGTATTACCTTTTGTTTGTGTCCTAGTAGCAGCTAGCTTTCCATTCTTTTCATGAACTTTGACAATTCCTTTCTGAAATTCTATTCGGTAACCTGTGTTGTTTAGCTGTGCTACACTCAACAAATTGTATTTCAAACCTTCAACCCAATAAACATCATTGCATCTTGCATTATCAAGAAGTGTTATGGATCCTTTACCTCTTACCGGACATGGTGCATCATTACCAAATCAAACATAGCCTCCATAATCTTCTAACATAAAAAACTTGTGTTTATCTCCTGTCATATGATATGAGCATCCACTATCTATAATCCAAGAATCATTAGTGTTTATGTGAGATATTAGGGCTTTTTCTTCATACCTTTCTTCATCTAATCCATCCTTGATAGCCACATAAACAATTTCCTCTGTATTGGTCTCATCTGATTTATCATTGTTAGATTCCTCATCAACAATTAAGCATGTTTTTCTATCTCTTCTTCTGAAGTCTCGGTGTCCTTTGTAATGATTATCTTTTTGTCTGTCATCTTGGTAATCTCTCTTTTCAGTGAAATCCTTGTCAGGATAGTTAGAAGCCATATGTCCAATCTTATCACAATTGAAACATTTCAAAGGTAGTTTTCCTTTATACTTACCTTTGCTTTCTGATTTCTTCATACAGTTTGTGTACCTCCTCCATGTTCTTCCGAAATCTTTCACTTGCTCCACTGTGATCTCCTTTAGAGTACTTATACTTTCTTTCATTGTAATCATTAGATTCATTCAGATGAAAAGAACTAAATGCAGATTCAACTTTATTTACCGATGACCCACTGTTATCAAAATTACTTAACTCAAATGCATGTAGCTTACCAATAGTAGCATCCAAGGAAACTGGCATATTAGGTACAAACCTCAATTCATTGATTGCAGAGACTCGGATTGCATAGGCAGGTAGAAGGGTTCTTAACAACTTACTTGTCACATCCTTTTCTTCAATAGTTCCTCCTACTCCTTTGATTTGATTTACAATCCCCTTTAGTCTTGTACTGTACTAGGTTATGTTCTCACCTTCATTCATCCTCATAGATTCAAGTTGTCCTCTTAAACTATCTACTTTTTCTCTTTGAACATGTTCATCTCCTCCATATATAGATATGAGCTTAGTCCACATTGCCTTTGCATCAGTACATCCTTCTAGATCATTGAACTCAGAATCGGTCAATGTAGATGTTATTTCAATCATTGCTTGAATATGTTCTTGCTTCACCTTTATCTCTTCCATAGTCAATGGATAGGTGTCCGGTGCAACAAAATCATTCTCCAGATAGTATATAGCATATTCTCCAACTAGCTTCATCCTTTTCAGTCATGTAGAGAAACTTGACTTATTAAGCTTAGGTGCATCCCTCTTATACATCTTTGGATCTTTAACTCAAGTGCCTTTAAACTTTCCTTTTGGATTCCAAAGCTCTGATACCAATTGATAGTTATGATACTTAATATAAGTATAGATCCAATAGCCAACAAGATGAGAGGGGGCGGGGGTGAATCATACAAACTTAATCATCCATAAAAACATTAGATTCAACCTCGTTAACACATATATCAGTCATATAACCAAAAATTGTCAAACATGCAAACTCAAAAGCATATGAATAATATAAACCTCATAACACCAGATTTAACGTGGAAACCCAAATAGGGAAAAACCACTGTGGGATTTCGGACCCACTAAGAAATATACTCTTCTAGAGTATGCTTGGTTAAAAGCAAATCATGTTAAAGATTACAAACACATTGCTAGATGTGACCCAGTTAAGGGATTTCCCTAAGATCTGTTAGGATCTTCACTTTGTTAGAAGTGACCTTGTCAAACAATTTCAAACACTCAATCAGAATGTCACCTTGCTAGAGGATTTACATATAAGACTGTTAAGTCCACTCGGTTAAGAGATTTCCTGTCACTTTCACAAAATAACAGTAATAAAAATCTATCTGCAACTTCACATCTAAAATGCTAAAGAAGATTCCTATTTGTTCAATACAATCTAGACATAGAACTAATCTTTTCTATCTGTTGGGCATCAATACTCTATTATTCTGACAGGTCTTCAAGCTTCTGTGCTTGGTAATCACTATGTAGCATCCCTGTGCATACACTTTCCTACATCCATTGTTTATCAACAGTTTCCTATTTATAAACAATCTTCTAACCACTTAATCTCATTGATCACATTTCCCATGATCAATAATAGCCATTAGATCTTCAATCTTGTCCAGGTTCAATGTATCGTTCGATCTGAAAATGTTTTACCCTGCCTTGGAACTTGCATATTCACCTTGGAACTTGTGTTAGGGTAATGCGGTTCAATCTGAGCTATAGATCTTCTTGCCGACTTTCCATTGCCTTAGATTCGTTAACAAACTTACTTCCACGACTTATCAATCATTGATCCGCTCCAGCTCATCAGCATCATTCATTAAATATCACATGTAAACATTTAATGCATTCTGTTATAGCTCGGTTACAACTCGATGAATACTAAACTTCACTCGGTAGACATTCTGCCTTCATGAACCGATAGCAATAACCTTAGGGTTTACCGACTAGGTTCCTTAGGGTCTACCAACTAGGTTCTTTTCTTGATAACATAGTATAGTATTAACCTTTACATTTTACAACATATGTATGATGTTAAAACAATCTAAAACATCAAGATCTCATCATTGTCTTAACTTGGTAGAGTTTCCCATTGAATAACTTATCCCCTTATTCATCATATTCTTTCCTGTGTCTTTACCAACTTCTTTATAATCTTCATATCATACTTCTCAAGATATGGCAACATCATACTAAATTAGAAAATCAATTTCTTGACATCAATGACAAAATAATAATATCAAGATAGTAAAACATCTTTAATCAATTATGTCCATAATCATCAACAACCTTTTCAATATCCTTATTGAAATGTCAACAATCTTTCAGTGTCTGTTATAATACAATATTGCCAACAGCATATACCATCACACAATTCCTTTTCGCATTCCACATTCGATCTTACAAATAAGATTTTACATTTATACCATAACCTAAGACCAATTTTAGTAGGTCGGCTCTACAAGATATTACAATAAAACATTTTACATTCAATATAATATCTGATGCAATAACCGATTAAACATGTCGGCTTAATGCATTTACAACAATAATAAATCATCTCCATAGTGTGCCATGCTGATCTGGAAAAGATAAACCTGTCGGTGTAATCCTAGATAACCCTGGACCTATTTGTCGGTAAAAGCAAATATGCAAATATGAATATAACAATGATCAATTCTTCAAAACAAAGTGTCCACATGATGTCTTCGACATTACCAAGTGTCTTCCATATCATTCCAAGTGCCAGTGAACATTATATCCTCCCGGTGAACCATATACCAATAACTGTGCAATAGTTACTTGTTTGCCGGTGAATGTTGCTGGATCTCCAAAGTGCTAGTGTTTTAGTAGGTGTTGACATCAATGATAAAACCATACCAAAATACCAACAATCTCCCCCTTTGGCATTGATGGAAACACAAGATGGAAAAACCATCAAAGTGCCAAAACAGAAATGCCAAATACCAAAAACCAACAATCTCCTTTAAACAACAATTTCTCCCCCTGGGAGAAACATGTGTTTATCCAAAGATTAATCTTTAATACCAATCTCCCCTCAAAGGATAATGTGTTTTTCCATAGATATCTCTGCCCCTTTGACATCAAATGCCAAAGTTACAAAAATCAAGTTCATACAAAATACCAATCAGTTCAATATACTAACTACTCCCCCTGAGAAGTAGCTTCCTCATCAAAGGCCGGAGTAAAAGATTTGTCTTTCAATTCTACTGGTTGATGACAATCATCAACTGTCTAAGTCTCTATAGGTGGTGGTATGACTCCAAGCTGATCTCTGAGATATTAAAAGGTCTCCTTAGGGAAAGGTTTTGTGAAAATATCTACAAGTTGTTCTTTAGTATTCACATAAACCAATTTTATCTCTTTTTCTTCAACTTTTTCCCTTATAAAATTCAGTTTGATAGAAACATGTTTTGTTTTAGAATGTAATGCCGGATTCTTAGATATATCAATTGTTGCAGTGTTATCACAATATATAGTAATAGGTTCCTTGCATTTTACCTTTATGTCTTTCAAAATTTGCTTAAGCCATAGTACTTGTGTATAGTTAGTTGCTGCTACAACATATTCTGATTTGGCTGTTGATAAAGATGTACAACTTTATTTCCTACTCAACCAAGAAACTAATCTTTTTCCAAGAAAGAATGCTCCTCCAGTGGTTCTTTTTCTATCATCCACATCTCCTGCCCAATTTGCATCTGTGTATGCACATAGGTCAAAATTTTCATCTCTAGGATACCATAATCCAAGATTTGTTGTACCTTGTAAGTACCAGAAAATCCTTTTTACTGCTAATTCATGATTTTCCCTAGGATTACTTTGAAATATAGAAACAATACATACTGCATTCATAATATCAGGCCTGGTTTATGTCAAATACAGTAAACCTCCTATCATAGATTTGTATCTAGTTGGATTAACAGGTGTAGATTCATCCCTTTGAGATAATTTGTCATTTGTAGTCATAGGTGTGCTTACTGGTTTAGAGTTATCCATCCCAAATTTCTTTAGTAATTCTTTCAAGTACTTGGATTGATTCAAAAATATACCCTTATCAGTCTGTGAAATCTGCAATCTTAAAAAAAAAAATTATTTCTCCAATCATAGACATTTCAAATTCTTGCTGCATTTTAATAGAAAATTCCTTACATAATCCATCTTCTCCTCCAAAGATTATATCATCAACAAATACTTCAATAATCAAAATGTCATCATTAGTTATTGTAGCATCCTAAAATTGCGACACTTGCAATTTCGACTGCATTTTGGTCTTCACGATGGCGACGCAACACGGAACCTGAATGGAGACCCCGAAACCTGATTATGACACTGAAAACTGCATTTTCTTGCACCCTGGCCTGAACCTCCTTTGCACCCTGTTGTCCCGAGAGGTGGGACCAGAGCGCCCAGTGCCCTGGTCCCCCAGGACCATGGCGCCCAGCGCTCTGGTCCCTGGCCCTATTTTGGGCCCGGTCTCCTATGGGGTCTTGGGTCTTTTTGTTTGCAATTTGGAAATTAACTTTCCTGGTCGGCCTAAGGTCGGGAAAATCAGTCTATCAGCCCTAATTGACAAGTATATAAACTACATTTTCCTCTTTCATTCGACATGATGGAAAAAGCGTGGAAACTATACTCAAGCATTCAAGCATTCAAGCATTCTTTCAAGCAATTGATCCTTCTAAGTCTCCATTCAAGGCTAAGTGTTGCATTCAAGACAAGGATTCAACCATTGAAGAGGAGATCACATACTACATGCTACATACAACATACAACAACATCTATACCTTCGCATATAAGGATACAAACATCCTTACAACAAGGTATTAGTACTTGTTTTACATTACATTTACAACATTTCTCATTTCTTGGTTAATTCCAAAATCGGGGTTTGACCTAAGGGCAAACCCCTAATCCCTAACCCCCCAATCGTCTTCGCTTTTCTATGTGTAGGTTGCAGGTACGCGGCTGAAATTGAAGATCTGGAATCCTTGTGCAGAGACGAACAGATCCCCCTTCGTTTCGTGGATTTTTTGGAGGACCGTGTGCACGCCGGGCGCCATCGTCTTGACAACTTTTGCTCAAATTTGCAGGACAATGCTGTATCAACATTTTACTGCTAATTCCAGGTCCGCAGCTTCATCCTATATCCCTATCTCAGTTTATAAGCGAATCTTTGTCACTTTCTATGCATTCCTAGCTTAATTCTTCTATCAACATTCTTTACAAAATAGGGTAGCCTTGCTTTCTTAACCCTTGAAACACATTGAGCATCCAATCTTGCATTATGTGGGATTGGATCTTGTGGGTTTCAACCCCTCTTTTGAATGTAAAGTCTCTCCCTTAAGTGAAAACCATCAACCCTAGTGAATCTCCCTTCTCTCTCCTTGGAGTTGGAAGAGGGGAGAGCAACTTGGGTTCGATCGCAATTTTCCGCTTTACATTTTGGTGAACCCGACGTGAACATCCTTTCTGATTATTCATAGTTAGATCTGAAAATTGGATTCCTTGATTACATTTCCATGTTTGATCTTTTGCAAGATTTTAGAGGTTAATTGCATAAAAACCCTAAATTTTCTTTTTAAGTAATTAAACTTGTGAAATGTTTAATTGTTAATGCTTGTTTCAGATCTGCCCTTCTATTACAAATTATCAATTCATATTTGTGCATTAAGTGGTTAAGTGTCAAAACCCTAATTTTTGAAACCCTCTTGATTCAACCTTTGTCTGACAATTTCACTGATCAAAACATTTCCAAATCAGCTATAACTTTGGATTCCGCAATAAAATCATAATATCTTTCATCCCTGAAAATTTGGAAAAAAGTTGCGAGGACCGTGTGCACTCCGAGCGCCATCATCCAGGACATTTTTTCCGAAATTTCGGGAGCTAGATCCTACTGTATTTTTCTGCTAAAATCCAGAATTTTGGCTGATTTTATCAATTTTAACACTTTCAAAATTACAGTCAAAGTTGGTCTAGCAATTGCTTGGATTGAGGCTTCTAATCATTCAAAAATTGTTGAAATTGAAATTTGTGTCAAAATTGTGTTTCTTACTGTCCTAAATCTGAAAAGTGTGTTAGCATTCATTCGAAATTTCAATGCTTTATTCAAATTTTTGCAATTTGTGACTTTTGAAATTAAGTGCTTAATTACAACAACTTTGATTTCCGCTTTCAAAATTGAATTTTGCATGAAATTGAGTCAACTTTCAAATTTCGAAACTTACATTGCTTTTGGTATTCCCTCTAAAATCATAAAATTCAAAATTTCAGTTTCCCTCTCTTTTTCAAAATTCAAATTTTGCATTTTTCGACAATCTTGGTAGGGTTCAATTTTGAGATTGCAACTTTAATTTGGCCTATCAATAGATCGTAAAATCACTCAATTTTTTCAAGTTAGCTGTAAAATCATCATAACTTTCATCCCTGCAAATTTCGAAAAAAGTTGCGAGGACCGTGTGCACCCCGAGCGCCATGGTCCCGGACATTTTTTCCGAAATTTCGGGAGATTGTCCTGATTGTATTTAACAGCTTAAATCTGGAAGATTGGCTGATTTTACTGAAATTTGCTACCTCTAAAATTCAAAATCTTCTCTCTTTCTTTAGTGCATGAGTTTTACAACAATAAGCCCTACTTACACTATTCCCGTTAGACGAAGCCTTAGAATTAAGTCCTTCCAAGGTTTAATTACTGAGGAGAAGGAACCTAATTTGAATGGTCTTTTTAACGAGGACATGGGTAATTCCTCTAATCCTCTTAATGATGAAGAAGCTCTCCATGAGGTTTTTGTAGAACAACTTTCAAAACTGGATAACCAATTTGACGATTTTCGACAATGGATGTCTCAAGAATACCTTGATAGTCAAGCTCTTCCTTTAATTGAGGGTCTAAAACGTATGCTTCAAAGTGATAAGAATGGAATTGATATTTTGCGTGGTATTGCACACATTGTGGATTCAAATGTGATGCCTATGAAAAGTTGTGCCGAAACTTTAGGTTATAAACAACCTCCCACTCAAGTTAATCATTCTATTCCTTTGACAACTCCTATTGCTAGTATACCTACTTTTACATCAAACATAATGACTACTTCAACACAATACATTCCTCCTATGATCACTAGTCATGGGGGCAATCCCTCTTCTTCAATCAACCCTCTTCCTTCATTCAATCCAACTTCTTCATTCATTCCTTCAATGAGTGTTCCTATTATATCACCACAAATGAATATGACGCAAGGGGGCAATTCATTTAACCATTCCATTCCTCCTTGTAATGTTCCTCCTGTCCAATCATCTCCTATGACTAACTATCATAGAGTCCCACCACCTTACTCTTTACCTTCTTTCAATAACATAACACCTCCATCACAATCTAACACGTCTAATATGAACTCTTCGACTGAAGCGACCATTAACAATCTTGCACAAACTGTTTCTTCTTTACAGCAACAAATTGCCTCTATGAATCAATCTAAGTTTAGTGTGCCCACATTTGATGTTGCGAGCCCACTTTCTCTTGACATTGTTCGAGCTATCCCCCCTAAACATGTTGAAATTCCACATTTGGAGCTTTATAATGGTAAGGGTGATCCTCTAACACATGTTAAGACCTTTCAAACAATATGTACTGATTTTGCTTATGACCAAAGGTTGCTTGCAAAACTGTTTACTAGAACATTAAGAGACAAAGCCCTACAATGGTATTGCTCATTGCCTTCCTATTCTATTACTTCTTTCGAACAACTTGCAAATGCTTTCATTCAACAATTTCAAAACAATATAAGTCCTAAAGTTACTTTGATTGATTTAATGCATTGTAAACAAGGTGTTAAAGAAAAAGTGACTGATTTCATTGGTAGATATAAGCATTTGTATGCTCAAATTTCTTTTCCAGTGCCTGGCAATGATATTCAAAGAATCTTTATTTCTAATTTACAAAAAGACATTAGAGAAAAACTCCTGTTTTCTGAGTCTACTTCTTTCCAACAGTTGTGCGCAACTCTTCACAATTATCAACTGACTGTGAGTCAAATGGAACAATCACATCCTATGGCTCCGAGTGATAAGGGTGATAGTAGTCAACAACCATTTGGGAAGTTTAAACCGAACAGAGAGTCCATTAAATTCAATGAAAACATCATCAACAACAATGTGAATGCAGCATCAGGTGTGTCTCCTATTTCTAAGTTTTTCAAGAGAGAAAGAAAGTTTACTCCTTTGAATGAATCATTGCATAGTATTATGAATAAATTATTGGACCAAAATGTGCTTACTCTTCCTCCTATAAGGCAAATTGATCCTGCAAAGATTAATTCACCTTATTTTGATAACAAATCTTTTTGTCAATTTCATCGTCAACCTGGGCATGATACTAAAAAATGTTTTGCTTTAAAGGGGAAAATTCAAGATTTGATTGATAATAATACTATCTCTGTTTCTGGAGTGAATGATAAAGGCAACACATCTGTAGCTCCTCCTAACCAAAATCTTTAGATTTTTACTGATCCATTACCTTCTCATACCTCTAATGTGATTGAGGCTAATGATTCCTCTGTCTCACCTGATGATCTTGTGTCCATGACTCCGAATGTGATTAATTTTGTGGAGCAGCAGAAAATCCCTAAAGAACCTTCCATCACATTTGATTCTAGTGAAACTATCAGGGCACCTGATGGTCCTTTATACATAGTTGCAAAAGTCAAGAATACACCTTGTCGTGGAGTGCTTATTGATCCTTCTTGTATGGTTAATGTCATTACTGAAGAATTTCTTTTTACTTTGCAATTGAATCAAGTGATCTATGATGAAATAGATGTGATTGTGAAATTATTTGATGCATTTTCTTCTCCTGCGATTGGTTCTATTACATTACCTATTGAGGTCCATAACAAATCCCTTGAGGTGGACTTTGTTATTATTCCATCATCCGAACAATTTCGTGTGAAGCTTGGCTATCCTTGGCTATCTTCCATGAAAGCTATTGCTTCTCCTATTCACAAGTGTTTGAAATTTCCCCATAATGGTGAAGTTGTTACTGTCAATCATAGTCTCTTTAAACCAGCTGAAAGAACTTCTAGCATTCCTATTGATTACTTTTGGCCTAAACAATTCCAATCTCTTCCTCCGCGAAGTGATCATCTTTTCAAATCTTATCAAAAGTGGAAAAAAGATATGATCCTATCTCTAAGTGAACCTAGAACACCCAAACTTGACATTCCTATCATTCTTGAGAAGGAAGTTCTTCCTTTGAAAGATAAAACTAATGTCTTTCCTCAAGAAGATTCCCAACCCATCCCTATGGATGTGACTATGCCTATATCTAATAAACTTCCCAAAAGTAGACCTATCCCTCCTCATCATGATGGACTTGGTCTCCTTCCTAAACCAAATTTTCCTCCTTTATATGGAGCAGTTCCTCCTCCTTCCTCTTATGGAGAGAAGAGACCTTCCTCTTCTCCTATTATTCAACCTAAGAGACCACAACCTAAACACACAAGTGATAAGGATGAGAACATTTCTCCTCCTCAATCTTCTCCACTTCCTACTAAGACTAGACGAAATCGTTCTGCACGTGAACGCCGATGAAAGCGTCATCTTAGGGCTCAAGCAGCTGCTTCTCAAACTTTGCAATCCCCAAAAACACCTTCAACAAGCATTATTCCATTTTCTCCTCAGCCAGAAATTGAGCCGAAATCTCCTAAACATAAGATGCATGATGGTCTTGATCCTGTGCGAGTTAAAGATCCTATTTTTATAAATCTTGATGATGATATAGATGAAAATGTTATTCATGATGCAAATGTTACTTCTCTTGATTCTGATAGTGAATATGAACTTGTTGATATTGATAACCATCTATCTAACGAATTTTCTAAAGCACTTATCCTAGCTCCTAGACAAGAACAATGTGGCTCAGAACATGAACATAGCCCTTGTTTGGATCTTGTGATAGCTCCATCTGTTGTGTTGGATGTTCCTCCTCTAGCGTGTTCCCTACCTTCCCGAAACATTGATCAGCAAGATCGGGGGGTAGATGACATGCTAGACTAGTTTCATTAGCATAGCAGATTCTCTCCCCCTCTCTTTTGTTACTTCTTCTATGTGTTATTCTCATTCTTCTATTTGTTGTCCTTAGTGTTGTCTACTTGATGACGATGCAAAGCATTGAGATCTCTCGATCTCTCTCATGTTGACTCAAAAGACACATGTGTTCCCTTCTTCTAGGTGACCTTCCTTGATTAGGGAATGAAGAAAAATTATGCATACATACATATGATATACATGAATTATCATACAGCATACTGACCCCGAGGAAAGCGAAGTCACCTTGTGCTTTGTGTTTTGTGTCTATTATCCTTGGGCTTACCTTACACTTGGGGGCTAAATCCTTGTGATAATGTGCTCCTTTCTCATTTCTTATATGTATCACTACCTTAAAGCAATCACCCACGGTGAGGCGTGTGCGATCGCTTTAACATAGGGGGCATACATCCCGTTCATATCTTTTCAAGATACTTGAAAATTTCTTGGTAAATTTAGCCTTGCCTTGAAAATTTTTGATATCTTTCTTGCATGACTCATAGTGAGGGAACCTTACTACTGATAGTCACGATTCTCCCTCGTGATCTTCCCTTTTACTTTGTCAATCGAAGTCGTAAGATCCTTAGTCCACTGGGGGCTTGGTGTATCTTGCCTCCTTGACGTGGTGAAAGTCTTTCAATATTGTTTCCTTGTACTTTACCGGAAGTATGAGCGTACGCTTATACTCCCGCTAAAGTGGGGGCTAAATGTAGCATCCTAAAATTGCGACACTTGCAATTTCGACTGCATTTCGGTCTTCACGATGGCGACGCAACACGGAACCTGAATGGAGACCCTAAAACCTGATTATGACAATGAAAACTGCATTTTCTTGCACCCTGGCCTGAACCTCCTTTGCACCCTACTGTCCCGGGAGGTGGGACCAGAGCGCCCAGCACCCTGGTCCTTCAGGACCAGGGCGCCCAGCGCCCTAGTCCCTGGCCCTATTTTGGGCCCGGTCTCCTATGGGGTCTCGGGTCTTTTTGTTTGCAATTTGGAAATTAACTTTCCTGGTCGGCCTAAGGTCGGGAAAATTAGTCTATCAGCCCTAATTGACAAGTATATAAACTACATTTTCCTCTTTCATTTGACATGATGGAAAAAGCGTGGAAACTATACTCAAGCATTCAAGCATTCAAGCATTCTTTCAAGCAATTGATCCTTCTAAGTCTCCATTCAAGGCTAAGTGTTGCATTCAAGACAAGGATTCAACCATTGAAGAGGAGATCACATACTACATGCTACATACAACATACAACAACATCTATACCTTCGCATATAAGGATACAAACATCCTTACAACAAGGTATTAGTACTTGTTTTACATTACATTTACAACATTTCTCATTTCTTGGTTAATTCCAAAACTGGGGTTTGACCTAAGGGCAAACCCCTAATCCCTAACCCCCCAATCATCTTCGCTTTTCTGTGTGTAGGTTGCAGGTACGCGGCTGAAATTGAAGATCTAGAATCCTTGTGCAGAGACGAACAGACCCCCCTTCGTTTCGCAGATTTTTCGGAGGACCGTGTGCACGCCGGGCGCCATCGTCTTGACAACTTTTGCTCAAATTTGCAGGATAGCGCCGTATCGACATTTTACTGCTAATTCCAGGTCCGCAGCTTCATCCTATATCCCTATCTCAGTTTATAAGCGAATCTTTGTCACTTTCTATGCATTCCTAGCTTAATTCTTCTATCAACATTCTTTACAAAAGAGGGTAGCCTTGCTTTCTTAACCCTTGAAACACATTGAGCATCCAATCTTGCATTGTGTGGTATTGGATCTTGTGGGTTTCAACCCCTCTTTTGAATGTAAAGTCTCTCCCTTAAGTGAAAACCATCAACCCTAGTGAATCTCCCTTCTCTCTCCTTGGAGTTGGAAGAGGGGAGAGCAACTAGGGTTCGATCGCGATTTTCCGCTTTATAGTTATTTTGTAATATAAATTGCTATCTGCATTTCCTTTAGTAAAACCAATCTTTAAAAGATACTTATCCAACCTTGCATACCAAGCTCTTGGGGCTTGTTTTAATCCATACAAAGCTTTTCTTAACCTGCAAACCATATCATTGTCATTTTTCAAAGAAACTCCATCAGGCTGTTCAATATAGACTTCCTCTTCAAGATCTCCATTCAAAAATGCACATTTAATATCCATTTGATAAACTTTGTAGTCCTTGTGAGCTGAAAAAGCCAAGAATAATCTGACTACGTCAGTTCTGGCTACCAGTGCAAAGGTTTCATTGTAATCAACTCCTTCTTTCTGAGAATATCCCTTACACACTAGTCTTGCTTTATTTCTGACAACCTTACAATCTTCATTAAGTTTGTTCCTGAATACCCATTTGGTTCCAATTACATTTTTATCTTTAGGCCGGGGAACTAATGTCCAAGTATTATTTTTCTCAATTTGTCCTAATTCTTCTTCCATAGCTTTAATCCAAAATTTATCTTCACATGCCTCATTGATAGATGATGGTTAAATTTGAGAAATAAGACACACCTCTTCATTTTCCAATCTTCCTCTTGTCATAACTCCTTTAAATTTATTTCCAATTATCTGATCTTCAGAATGATTCAATCTTACATACCGGGGTGTCTTAGTTTGCTTTTGTTCTTAAATTGTTGTGGAATCCTCTGATGATACCGGAGTAACTAGATCTTCATTTTGTACTGGTGGATTTGGTCTAGGTTCATTTGTCACAATTTCTATTGCCGGTTCAGAGTCTATATACCTTGAAGTTCCTCTGAATTGTTCGTCAATCTTTACATTTGTACTCTCAACAATTTTCTGCAATCTCTTATTAAAACATCTATATGCCTTGCTCTTAGATGAATAACCAAGAAATATTCCTTCATCACTTCTAGGATCAAATTTGCCAATATACTTATCTCTTCTAATATAACATTTACTTCCAAAAATTCTGAAATAATTAAGAGTAGGAGTATTACCAAACCATAGTTCATGAGGGGTCTTACCAGTTTCACCTTTGATGTGAATTTTGTTGAATGTATAGACAGCAGTGCTAACTGCTTCTCTCCAATACACATGTGGTAGATTTTCTTCTGATAACATACTTCTTTCTGCATCCAAGATAGTTTTGTTTTCCCTTTCAACAACTCCATTCTGTTGTGGTGTCTGAGGTGCTGATAACTGTCTTCTAATTCCATTCACTTCACAGAATGTATTAAAGTCCTTTGATGTGAATTCTCCTCCTTTATCTGATCTTAGACATTTGATTTTCTTACCAGTTTCATTCTCAATCATTGCTTTGAATAGTTTGAACTTTCCAAGTGCTTCCAATTTTTCTCTGAGAAAAGTAACCCAACACACTCTAGAATAATCATCAATAATTAGCATGAAATATCTATCACCTTGTAAGCTTTTAGTTCTAGCTAGACCACATAAATCAATGTGAATCAAATCATGAGCACTATTGGATTTTTCTGGAATACTTTTGAAACTAGCTCTAACTTGTTTTCCAAATTGACATTCCTTACAAATTGTATTCTGAGGTTTCACAATTTTAGGTAGATCTCTAACTGCCTTAGAAGTATTGATTTTTACCATGCAATCAAAGTTTACATGACATAGTCTCTTATGCCATAACCAACTTTCATCTATATGTGCAATCAAGAATGCCTTTTCACTATTATTCAAATGAAAGATATTACCTCTAGTCTGATTACCGGTTGCAATTTCCAAACCAGATCTATTCATGATTTTGCATTTTCCATTTTTAAATTGTAACTGAAATCCTTTCTCAACTAATTGACCAACACTTAAAAGATTATGCTTTAATCCTTCAAAATAGTCGACATTGTCAATGTTATACTTACCATCAAGAGATATTGAAACCTTACCTTTGATTGAACAGGCTTTGTCATCTCCAAATCTTACTAAACCTCCATTGTATTCTTGAAAGTTCAAGAATTTACCTTTGTCTCTTGTCATGTGATGTGAGCATCTTGAGTCAATGATCCATTCATCCTTTGCTTCAACTTTAGCTGCTAGGGCTTATTCTACCGGTTGAGCAGTAGGTGTCGGTTGATCTTCTATTATAAGAACAAAAACCCATCCATTGTCTGTTGGATCCTCATCAGAATTATCAGTCACACCTTCATCAGCAATGTAACAAGATTTGTCTTTGTTCTTCTTAAATCTATATCTTTGATATTCAGGATTAGGCTTGTATGTTCTTCTAGCTTCTTCTCTTAGTCTAGCATGTCTATCAGGCCATCTCAAAGCCATATGACCAATCTTATTGTAGTTGAAACATTTAAAGGGTACTTTACCTTCATACTTACTTCCAGTTGGACCTTTTGCCATTTTTCTTGCAAATAGTGCTTCAAGTTCTTCAAGCTCTTCATTCTCCTTCCTAGTTTCTTCAAGTTCTCTTGCATAAAAGGCTTTCCAGTCTGATTTGTCAAATGATGGAGCAAATGATGTTGATGCTTTAAAGGCCAAATTAGTTTTTATAGTAGAAACAGGACCAAATTCTTCAATTTCAAAGGCTGAAAGTTTTCCAATCAATGTATCCCTAGTTATTGATGTATTAGACATTCTTCTCAACTCATTTATAGTAGTAACCTTCATTTTATATGCCAGTGGCAATCCTCTTAAGATTTTTGAAACAATTTCATCCTCACTCAAGGTTCCTCCACAACATTTAATACCCAAAACAATTTCATTTACTCTTTCCATAAAAGCAGAAATCCTTTCATCTTCTTCCAATTTCAAATGTTCATACCTGACTCGGAAGCTTTCAAGTTTTGCAATATTGACTATGGAATCTCCTTCATTTAGTGTTTCCAAATGATCCCAAATAGCTTTAGTAGTAGACCTATCTGATAATGCGCTCAAAAGTTCTTCTCTTGCTTTGCAATCATTCTCTTCATCTTTAGCTAAGGTAGTTGGAGCAGTCTGACCAGCTACAACAGCAGTATAACCATTCTTTGTAACTTCCCAGATGTCTTTACTGATGCAATTCAGATGTGTCTCCATCCTGATCTTCCATATCCCATAGTTGGTTCCATCAAGTTTAGGACTGTCCTTCCTGAAATAATTAGTAGACATTGGATCTCCTCAAGTTGCTAAACTTTTGCAAAAGAGGACTAGGCTCTGATACCAATTGTTAGGTCCCGGAGACAACTGAGAGGGGGGGGGGTGAATCAATTGTCTAATAAATTCAAACCAAAAACAATTAACCAACTTAATGCTTAATACTGGTAAACCAGTTAAGTGTGCCGGTAGATAGTGTTAACAGTAAATTGCTATACCAGTAAAGATTAATGCATGAAACATAAACATAAAGTCATCCACAACACATAGCACCAATATTTGTACGTGGAAACCCTGTAAGGGGAAAAACCATGGTGGGAAACCTTACCCACAATCAGATGATACTACAACAGATAGTAAGTGTACATAAATGGGGTCTGCACATGCAGAAAGGTCAACAGCCTAGAGCTCACTGCTCAATCACAAAATGGGAGTCACACTGACTACAGTTGGATGGTTAAATCCAATAAGAATGTACTGCACAAAATAGCATCTGCATATGCTAGATTCCGTACCGGTGTAATGTTGATATGCTTCTACAAAAGCCTAGCTAAACCTTCAAATGATGTCTTCATGTATACCTCTGCTTAATCTCGCATATACCTTCACACAATTCTTTTTTGCATTCCACATTCGATCTTACAAATAAGATCTTACATTTATACCATAACCTAAGACCAATTTTAGTAGGTCAGCTCTACAAGATATTACAATAATACATTTTACATTCAATATAATATCCAATGCAATAACCGATTAAACATGTCGGCTTAATGCATTTACAACAATAATAAATCATCTCCGTAGCATGCCATGCTGATCTGGAAAAGATAAACCTGCCGATGTAACCCTAGATAACCCTAGACCTATTTGCCGGTAAAAGAAAATATGCAAATATGAATATACCAATGATCAATTCTTCAAAACAAAGTGCCCACACAATGTCTTCGACATTACCAAGTGTCTTCCATATCATTCCAAGTGTCAGTGAACATTATATCCTGCTAGTGAACCATATACCAGTAACTGTGCAATAGTTACTTGCTTGCCGGTGAATGTTGCTGGATCTCCCAAGTGCTAGTGTTTCAGTAGGTGTTGACATCAATGACAAAACCATACCAAAATACCAACAGTGGTAGTCGATGGAGTGCTAGTCGATTGCTCAGTATTTACACTTGGTTGTTTTGTTTATGCCAGTTGCTGATCTTTTGGCAACTGAATATTCTGAGTCTGTACAAAACTGATACTCAGCTCATAACCCAAACTCAAAAGAATCCTTACCCAAATATCTACAGTTTCCTTCTAAATCTCCTCAAACCTTTCCAACATAAGGTTATTTATTTTGTGATTAGGATTAAATTCTGATGAGCCAGTTTTATTTATTAGATCTTCCATCTCTGGAGGGGTTATTGTGGGACAAAGATTAACCAATTTTGTCTCTTTTATTTCTCAGTCTAGAGTTTGAGCATGTAATTTTCTATCCTCTAACTTATCATACAACTCCTTAGGCAAAATTTTCTCAAGTTCAATCAATGTCCTACTAAAAGAATCAAGATATAAAATAATTGCTTCTTCAATTTTTTTTTGTCTTTCTCATCAAATCCATCAAAGAATGAAGAAATATTATCTAAGTTACCATCATTAATAATTTGATCAATTAGATCTTGAGCGTGCAATTTCTTCTTACCGGTTCTTCTCTTGACTTCCAGTTTGGGCTGCTCATCTGTCTTAGGTTTTTCACTTATATACAATTGTGATTTTAGGCTTACGGGGAGTCTCCTTAACATGTTCTTCCTTTTTCTCCTCCTTTTTCTCCCTCACTACTCCTTTCTTCTTTGGAATTTCCTTTATACCCTTATCTGATTCTGTTTCCTCCGAAGAAAAAGTCATGTATTTTCAGGTAGCCTTTTTCTTTTTCTTTGTAGGCTCAACTAGTTTAAAACTAGCAGGCTCAGTGGATGATGTTTCTGGTTGCTTGGAAGTCTTTTTCTGTACCGAGACCACATTGGGAGTGGTCTGACTTGACTTTTGGGCTTCCCTTTCCTATTTTCTCTTATGCTTCATCTCTTCTTTCCTTTAGGCTTCAACGATTTTAACTTTCTTTTCAAATTTTCCATGTCATGACATTCACTTATAAGTGATTCCACTGCAACCTTAGTCATTTTCTTTCTAATTTCTAGTGCAACCTATTCTTGGTGAACCTTAAGCCCCTTTTCTTGGGTTGTGCCAAATTTTTCATGTTTTTCATCTATTGGTGCTTGCAGTAAGTGTTGCACAAAGGAATCCAGTGTGGCTTCATCTGGCTCATAACCCATAGGCATTATCTATATAGTTCTAGGTTGTACGACTTCCATCATGCATTCATCCTTGTTAATGATAAAACATGTTGTATCCTTATACTTTTCTACTATGGACTTTGGAATTCTAGATCTATTTTTCATTTCTTCCTAGAAGGTTTTGAAAAATGCCTATAAATTACCCTTAGCTTATCCCCTTGCCTATCCAAAATTTGACCAATCTGAGTTGCTACTGAGTGGTCAAAATCCCATTGAATCTTCCCAAAACTGGGCATAGTGCCAAATAAGTAAAATACCAGACAGATAACAAGAGAGCAATACCAGAAAGTTTTTTTCTTGTCTTGCTTGATTATCTCGAGGTTTGACATGAGCTCTTTCAACATCACACTATAGAGATCATAGTGTGCATCCTCCTTCACCATTTGATGAACAATGAAAATATTATTGTCAAAGACAGAGTTCAATTGATTAGATTGATAGACCTTGTAACCAATAATCATCGTGGCAAACTTTACATCCATATCTCTTACATCATCAACCCTCATAGATCATCCATCAAAAGTAGCATTGGCAAGTTTTTTGAGTTCTCAATTAGAAAGTTTCCAAGTAGGGCCGGGTATACCTCCAACCTTGTGAAGATAGGTGACATTCTTAATCACTTCCTCTGTAATTTTTTACGGCCGGTCCAACTAGATAAACTCTCCATGAATGTGGCTTAAAATGTATCGCACCCATTTCACCTCATCAAAAGTGGGAAAATCCATGAATTGTGTGAAACCCTTCCTCTGCAAGTAAGAAAATTTTGGTTTCAATTGATTGTTAGTGATTAGGTTTTCTGTGAAAATACAGGACAACTCATATCCTTCGAGCTCCTTGATATTGTAGTGAATGTGTGCCCTAATATCTTCTATGTGAAGAACTCCATGGCAAACACTCAAGAACTCTCCCAAAGGTTCATCCAGAAGGGATTTGAAAGGATGCTTCATGAAAACAAGATGGGGGTGGTTCTTGAATTCCACCACCAAAGGAGTGTCGATGTTCAATGAAGAAGTCATGATAACTAGATATTGAAACTAGGGTTTCTACAAACAAAAAATACCTCAAAACACTGTTGAGAGATGAAATCACTTTTGAAAGAAAGTTCTTGCACAAATCACCTTGGACTCTAAATCGATCATAAATTGCTCTTCTGAATGCTCGATCGGTGTGTGAAGAAAATAACTTTAATTTTCCCCTTTTATCACCATTAACCATAATTTTTCACTATCATAAATGCTACCGGGAAGTATTACTGGGACACATAGATCCAATCTGGGGTATTTGCACGATCATTAATGATTTTCCTACCCCTAAGGCAGAGTGCCTTAGTTACCGGTTGTGTCTGCTACCACTGCAGGACCATATGACTCTACCGGGTGTTCTTCTTATGGTGTATTTGATCTTCTTACCCATCTATTCTCATGTTGTTTTCTGATGTCTTCCACTTTTTCCTTTAACTTCTCATCTGCATTTCCATTAGTTGCCAGTGGGTTCTTACTTCTACAATATTTAGGAATATGTCCAACCTTGTTGCATGCATAACAGACAATATTGTTCTTTTGAATTGCTTTATTAAACCCTTGATTTCCTTGATTTCCTTTTGATCTACATTGGTTGGCCATGTGTCCAAATCTACTACATGCATGACATCTTACATTTCCAAGATCAGTGAATGATACATTGTTCTGATTATTCTTATTTCTGCACTAACTAGTCATATGAATATATTTATTGCAAACAAAGCATGTACCATTGAATTTGTGAGCATTAGGTTGTTTTACTAGTGATTTATGGTTCCGATTGTTGGTATTATTATACCTCTATCCGGATGATTGATCTTTTTGTGCAGTACCAGAGCTTTCTCCTTCTTCATAACCAAGACCTCTCTTGTCATTGGAACCTCTCTAATTCCTCAGTAGTTCACCAAGTTTAGCAGAGATATCCTTGAATTTGTCTTTGTACTCATTTGTAGTGACCAATTCATCTCTCATGATTATAATTTGTCTCTCAAGTTCCTGTTCATTGTTCTAGGACTGGGTCAACTCAAGTTTTAGCATGTCATTCTCAATGAGTTAGACTGTTGCATTAATCAAAGTTGTCCTTCAATGCTTGAGCTAGGTTTTCTTCATTTTTCTTTCTGTTCTCAATCTCCTTGTACATCCTCATGGTTAGGGATTGCATCTCATTCTTCAAGATAGTATTCTCTTGAGTGAGTTTCTGTCATTGATCCTTCATAGGATCTTCCTCATCATTGTTCTGATTTTGTAATTGATCACAGAGTTTCTTTCTATTAGCCTTAACAACTAAAATCTTTCCTTGCAGTGAAATGATGTGTTCACTGGCTTGCTTCAGTTTATTTTTCAATTTACTATACTCCATCTGCTGATTATTAAGATCCTCAAGAGTAAGTTGAAGTTGCTGCTACATACCAGTTTCCATTGATTCCAAATTCTAGATCTTCCTCAAGTTGTTAAACTTCTTTCGAGGAACTAGGCTCTGATACCAATTGTTGGAATCCAAGAACATGAAGAGGGGGGGGTGAATCAATGTTCTACCGGTAATGTTAGTTTTCAACTCGTTGCTTATTAATGGTTAACAATAAATAAAATTAAAGTGCATACACCAAATAACACATAAAGAGGAAACACCATAACACCAATATTTATATGTGGAAAACCCTGCAAAGGGAAAAGACATGGTGGGGCTAGTACCCACAATATCTATATACTTGATCAAGGTTACAAATATTACATGAAGGGGATTGCACATGCAATCGGGCCAACTACCTAGATCTCACTGCTCAACATAAAATAATAAGTCTCCCTGACTTACAAAGAATTACAAAGTAACTACAAGAAGTATGAACTTATAAGATGCATCTGACCATGTTGGATAAGTTTTGATTAATGTTCTTATAACCTTCACTGTGTACTGGTTTGTTGATGCTCTATTCTGCCCCGTTTTGCTACCAGTTAGGTTGTGCATGTGAAACTGCACACAAAAGCTTCTAATCGCTGACCAAAATGCATACCGATAATCTCTAAATAATTCGTAACCAAAATTTGCATTCCAAATAAACATATAATCTATCGCTGAAAGGATCTCCTTAAATATCCTCCTAACTTTCACCATGTCGACGTCAATGAAAAGTATAAACCTGTCGGCTGTCAGATCATAATGAATTTCAAACATAATCCCAATGATCATGTCGACCTTCACACGTTACCATAAATTCCATGAAAGAAATAATTGGGGCCATAAGATCTCCTAGGCAGGTCCTATCCATTACCAGGTTCCAAATAAACGTTACCAGGATTAGTTACTGGGATCAAGACTTAGCCAGTTGTGAAGAAAAGTGAATACCAGATAAGTATAATGAATTCCTATTAACTAAAACAAAATAAAGTGATAAAAAAATGAACACAAATAGAGAATATATACACCTGAAGATGAGTTCCCATGAGTTGCCTTCAATGACAACCCAAAATGCCATAAAATCTTATTGGATGAGTGTCAATTGCCAACAATACCATCAATCCTATACCATTAACCCTATACCCTAAACCATTTACCAATATCCTCAACCATATAACCTAAACCATGTATTCTATACCCTCAAATATAAAACCTATACAAGGGAGGGAGGGATAATAATCTAGAGAGGGATGAAGAGAGAAGATGAGAGATAAGAAAAAATAGAGAGTCATAAGTAATGAGGGAGGGAAGGAGTGAGAGACCAAGAGAGGGGAGAGATAGAGAGGTGAGAAGAGAGAGAGAAGAGAAGGGTATTTGCAGGATCATGGTGGGCCAAACAGGCCCTTAAGCGGCAATGAAAATAAAAAAAATAGAGTTAGGCAACTTTACGTTAAAATTGGAATAAGTTACCAACATTATTTCAAAAATACGTAAGAATAGAATCTGTAGTAAATTGAAAGTAGTTTCTAAGCTACTAGTTGTTCTCTTGAAAAGAAATCTATTTGACAAAAAAATAAAATTTCAATGTAGTAGTACTAAAATTTTAGGAAAAAGATAAGAAGCAGGTGTCTATCTGACCACCTTAATCAAAATTAAATTATAGTATTTTTTTATAATATTTTAGATATAAGTAGAAGAATCATGTGTGGATGTGACGCATATTTTTGTATATTTTCTTTTAAAATAAATAATTAATTATGATTTTTTTAGTACAACTTTTTAAAAATAGAAAAACTTGTATGTTTAACCACCATAACTTGGTCAAAACTTTATGAAATTCATTATTTTAAAAATCCTATAGTATAGAAAGCATAGAATGTGACACATGTTTTGGATTCAAAATATGTGATACCATTTGAAACTTATATTTATTTTTCAATTAGCCTATCAATCAAGACTTTAGTCAGAATATTGACACTTTTTTTGGCCTGTCATGATCCTGCACATACCCAGAAGGAGACAAAGATGTTTAAAAAGAGAGAGAAGGGTAAGAAGGGAGGGAGAGAGATTTAGAGAGGGGTGTAGGGGACCTAGAGTGGGGGAGAGATGTGAGAGAGATAGAGGGGGACAGAGAAGGGTTATAAGATGGAGAGGGAGAGGTAGATATTTATAAAGGAAGGGAGAGAGAGAGAGAGAGAGAGAGAGAGAGAGTAAACATCAAATACCCTAAACCATGTACTAATAGCCTCAACCCTAAGCCATATACCCTCGGCCCTATATCATAAATCCTATTCACTATACCATTAACCCTAAACCCTATATAAGGAAGAGAAAAGATGAGAGATATGAGAACAAAAAGACATAAACGGGTAAGGAGGGAGGGAGTGACACACATAGAGAGGGGAGATATAAATACGTGAGGGGAGTGGAAGGAGGAGAGAGAGAAGTTCACAAAGAGAGAAAGGCACAAGGAGGCATTAATAAAGAGGTTGAGAGGGAGGGAGAGAAATAGAGAGATGAAAGATGGAGAGGCAAGTGACTGAAAAGGAGGATAGAGAGGTGGGTAATGAGATAGGGAGGGAGAGGTGTAGAGGTAAAGAGGGAGGGAGGGTGAAACCTAGAGAGAGGACATATAGAGCATGGGAGTAAGAGAATTAGATGGAGGGAGGGAGGCAAAGGGAATGCTCTCCATCATGTTTGCACTATTTTTAATGTAAAGTTAAAAAATACAACAATGACATTAAGCTCTCTTTTACTTATCTAACCATGTTTTTTTTTCACATTTTGAGTATGTTAAGGATTTCATATTTAATTTTTTTTTTGTGCATCCATATTTTCAAGAACTAATGCACGACATTTTTGGTATAGTGTTTTATTCATTCATCAATTTTTGAAATACATTATATTTTTAGAAAATAGACTCCATTATATATATATATATATATATTGAAAAATATATATTTTTGGTTAGTTTTAAAAAAATTAGGGGGAAGCACACCCAGTTTTCTATTTTTAAAGATATTTCCACTTCAAAAATTACTTTAAAATCATTTATTCATTAAACAATTAGCACATAAATCAAGCATAAACTAGATGGTGTTAGCTAATTTCTCACAAAATTATATTGTGAAATAATAAAAAATAGTTAACATATTAGTGATGCCACAATAGATGCTACTTTATTTTATTTTTTATATAGATATGGCCAATATGTTTGACCCCATTTTTTAACCCTTTAATCTAGCCATTTACAAAAAAACATTAGTAGTTTAGAATTATATATTTAAAGCAATACAACTCTTGTTCTTGTTGGATCTTCAAATTTTCAACATAACTATCTTCAATTTCTCATCCAAGATCAAAATTTCTCAATTAAAAAAAAAAGATTGCCACTAAAGATCTCATTTTGTCCCCCATCTTTGTGCACTTACCTACATACCTCTTTCAAATCTACATATACCTCTTTTAGATCTACACATATCTCTTTTGAATCTTCGTATAACTTTTAGATCTACATGTCTAGCTTTGCTGGTGTATATGACTTATCTTTATCATGCAACACACATATATTTGTTTGAATTATCTCCTTTTATCTATCTTATATATTGATTTACTACACTTAATTCCTTGGTTTCTTCTCTTTAGGTATTCTTTATATATATTATCTTTTAAATTACATACTCACATTATTATTTTCATATATTTATGTGTTGCAAGGTGTGCGCCCTTGATCTCCTTGTGTTGTGCAGTGCAACACTCGGGTTTGTGACATGACTTAACTGCCTTGGATTCTATAAGTCTAGTGGTTTTATTGGCCATTAACAAGTCGATCTTTTGGCGCAGCGACAATCACACTTGAAACATTATGTTCAATGTCTATGCAAAATCTATTGATATGATATTACATTGAGAAACATGCCAAATAACTCTCATCTCCCTTCATTAAACATCATCTCATATGTCTCTTCATAGAGGGAGGGAATCCTTCACAAAGGGGCTGGGCCTCACATTTTAAACATAGATTAGTTTATTTTAATCTCCCCAAGATGGTTCTACAAAATTATAGGTTAGACAACATTTAACAGAAATTAAATTACTTTGAAATCCCATTAAAGGGTATTCATGAAGGGTGACATCTTCTTTCCTCATAAGGGTTGCTAAAAAAGGCAAGGGTTAGCCATATAGAAGTGATAATATTTTGCCTTTAAAATGGTGATGTATTAATTGTGTTAACCCCATAAAATGGTCATTTATTGAATTTAATTTATTTATTTTCTATGCTTTCATCTTCTTATGTTAGAATAGTCTATCATAATGACTTCATTTAATATTCAAATAAATAATTGTCTCTCTAATCTATGAGGCCACTTTGAAGTATCTTATAACACTAACTACAAGAATTGTGGAGTCATAAATTTGTTCTATTTCAATAAAAAAATTTATCAAAATAGAAAAAACAATTTTACCATGTCTAACAAACTTTTAAAAAATAAAATTACGAAAAAGATTAATTTTGATATATACAAAAAATTGTGAAGGAGAAAATAATTGATGAGATGAATGATGAGAATCACAATCCATTTTCACCCTCAACACAAGGTGATTCATAACTCTATATAGTTGTCATAGTTGGTTAAAGGTTCTAGGTTTGTCCTGTGTGGGTCTTGACAATGATTCTCTCTAACTAGATTGTCTTGATGGTGGGCTGGTTTGAGTTCGGTTTTGATCCTCCACTCCGAGATGTTATTTGGGGGCTTGCCCTATCAAGGAGCTAAGATTTGTGTCACTAGACTAACTTGTCAATTCCTTTTCATTACTACAAAAAAAAGCAAAATCTAATTTACTAATAAAAAGGTGATGCATAAAATATCTACTAGAACTATAAATGTCTAATTGTAAATATAGTTTTCAAATCTATAAATGTTTGATTGACTTAATAACGATAAAAAAAAAAAAAAATTTCTTAACAACAACAAATTTCTCTAAATATCATTCATCCATTCACTTTATTTGAAAAAGTATCTAACCAAAATTAATAAATAATTATCTTCATAAAATTCTCTTAAAATATTCTGATCCCAACAAGGTTGCAAGATATTATTAAATAATAAAATAATATATTTAAAATTAATCAAGAGATACCTACTATTAAAATAGCCATCATTTATCATGAGAAGCATGCTCTTATCCACAAACCAAGATCATTATTTTTTTTTATTATTATATTCTTTTAAAAGATAAGAGACAAATTACATTCACTAGCTTACCCTTGTCCTAAACAATTATGTATTCACTACCCTATTAGGTTTGTGTTCCCCTAGACAACTTTTTTGGATATTTCAACCAAATTATTTTAAGGCATTCTCTCAAGCAAAACCAGTTAATTTTTATAAAAACGTTATTAGGTATAGCCAAGAAATCCATTTCGTCTTTCAAATAAATAGACCTCTTTTGATAATATGTCAAGCTTTGAATATTATATCATATGCTAAACACAATGCTTGCCCATAGTCTTGTACTGAGATATTTTCTTACACTCGGGGTGTGAAAACTTTTATCTACCAAACTTCAAAATCGGATTGTTTTTTCAATCAATCATAAATGAGGACTGAAATATTCTTCCAGAAAATACATCTAAATCATAATGAAAGTTTACATTAATCATGCCTTGTTCGTAAGTATGCTATTCCAACTATATTCATGGACTTTACCATCACATCCAGAGCATATCAAAGTATTACCACCTCTATCCAATAATTTATGGACACCTGAAATAGACACCGATTTATGAGGTACATACGTGTCAAAGCAGTAAATTGAAATAGCTAGTGTTAGTCACATCATATTTCATATCTGTGTGGAGGAAAAAAAGTGTGTAAATTTGATTAGAGATTTGGGTAACGTGAAATAAATGTACAGAAGTGTGGAGTAAACTGTGGCCATGATAGAATTTATGAAGAGGCATTTGGGTCATCATTATCTTCTTGAAGATTACAGAGGCAGTGGATGATTTTAAAAGTAACTTCCGTATACACTCAGTAACTTCAACTCCCCGTCCTTCCCCAGGAATTACGACGAAGAAGAATTACAATGGGATACGTTTACCAGTTAAAGATATATACCTACAGAATTCATGCATGTCTAGACTACCTAATTAGAGAGTGTTTAAACAAACTTGTAATGTGGAGAAACAAATTAAAGCTATTATTAATGATGTTAAAAGCAATTTTTATATGGCATTATTGAGTTCAATAATTTTAAATTTGTTTTTGTCTGTTAAAAATATCATAAATATTTACATTTGGGGAAAAGATGATATATAAAGTTATTATTGACTGTTTGATTATTAAATTGAATGGTGTTTATGTAAAATAGTTTTGTATATTATTATGGAAGTTTAACTTATGATTCTATTTTGTCTTGAATAGCCTCTCCTTGTCAATGTCTTGTTTATCATCTTATATCATAAATTCTATGACTATCATGAACATATATGTTAATTTTTCTACACAATAGTTTATCAACAAATACACAAGAAGTCCACAGTAAATATTTCAAAAATCATTAATCTTTGAAAGAGTCTTTAACCATTAATCTTTTTAACCTAAAATACCTAACCATGTAACATAGAAATATAAGAACAAACAATAAACACAAAGACTAAAACTAAATAACACTCAAAATAAAGATTAAAGCAAAACAAGCACATAAAATAATAGAAAAAAATCAACAAACATCATTCACACTAAATGAAGGCAGCTTAAAGCAACACTAAAAATTTCTATTGTTTCCATCGAAAAAAAATTTGTGATCACTAAATAACCTGACAATAGTTTTACCCTTGAAGTTGATCCAATCTCTAAAGAAAACAATTGATGACTAATCCTACGTCAAACATTCCCCAGATTCCCTTTGCTCTGCTTTACAGAAGGCCCATTTGATGAGGGGTGGAGAATACATGTAGGGATGTGAGTAGCCATCATAATTCATCTCTGCAACCCTCCCACCAGAGATATTCCTTCATTCAAGGATTTTCAGAAGAATCTCTTTAACTAGAAGAAGATCAACGACCATAAGATCATTTTTTTTTTATAGTACTAAGACACCGTCTATTTTGATAAGCGTCACCCATAATACATTTTTTAACATACAATTGAGAAACCCTCATAAACAAAATGTAAAAAGCCTAATGACTGGCCACTGTGGTTGCTTAATCAAAAATTGAGGAACCCAAACAATTTCCACTCGAAGTTTTTCAAAATCTGAAATTCCGCCCAAGGACATCTCTCTCATTATCTAATATTAACAATTAAAACACACTTAATATTTTAAACTTTATATACTACCTGACAGCTTTCACTGTACGTCTTCTCTTTAGTCTCAATATTTTTCACCTAATTGCTTAAAGAGTTTCCCAAAAGAATAATTGACACCATGTTCCTCCATCCTAACTCTAAATCATATTAGGATGAACCCCACAATAACTTCAAAGTATTGTACCTGAAACGTTAGTGATAATGGAAGTTTACTTTCCGTATACACAAGCGGAGGCCTATGTTATAATAAGTAGTAATTGATGAAGGCTTTCCACATAAGCGTATAACATGAGGGTGGCCTCATTTTTTTAGGCATGCGATGAATGGATCAGCCCTTGATATGTAAATGCTTGATGAAGAGTATAATTTCAAATATTATCCTTTCACATGTTATAAGCAAGTTCAAGGTGGTGAGTTAGTTTAAAATGGAGCTTAATTGATGATGAAAAAGAAGAACTACAACAAGAAGAGGTTGTTGCATTAAAAGAAGGGCAAATATTATCCTTTCACATGTTATAAGCAAGTTCAAGGCGGTAAGTTAGTTTAAAAGGGAGCCTAATTGAAGATGGAAAAGAACTACAACAAGAAGAGGTGGTTGCATCAAAAGAAGGGCAACATTCACATTTCACATTAAATTCATACAAGAAATAGCTAGGAATTCTTCTCTTAGATAACATTCACAATAATATTTGTCCTTCATGCACATTCAATTATCTAAGTCATTTTATTAGCTCTCTTTTTCATATATCAACTATTCATAAGAGTATTTATCAAATTAATTGTTGCAATTCTGAGAGAGATCTTGTTGACTAATTATCATTTTAGGTCTAAGTGAAGAGGCTTATTTACAAGTTCATTAACACCTACAAGTATATATATTAAAGTCTCAATCTAGGTTCATTTTCCTCTATATTAAATTTGGTCCTTAGGGTAACTACTGCACCTCTAGGATTAATAACCACTTTGGATTCAAATGAATATGCTAATTTGGATGTTCATTGATTCCATCAAGCTATCATACACCAACAAATCTACATGTGGTATCAAAGCCTCAATTCAAGTTTAATTCCCGCATATTACATCAAAAGCGGGTATTGGAGCAACCATTAAACCTCTAGGAGTTGATCTTGTGGACTAACTACCACTTTAGGTTTACGTGAAGATGTTTATTTGGAAGTCCATTGATCCCTATAAGTTTTGGTGTAATGGAAAATCTAAAGTACCTCCCACACATTAGTTGGTCAAGTTATCTCAAAGAGAATGTGTTGGTGTTTCCAACTGATTACTCCAAAGTTCCTCTATGAGTGGCCAATCTCAATCTTTGAGGCCTTGGATCAGTGGGCCAATTAATAGAGTGATAACTAGGGATAAGAAACTAATTACACTCTCTTCACTTTAGGTTCTGTTAGACCTAGGTGGGTACCCCTTACAACAACATCTTTAGATTTCTCATGGCTTATATGATGCTACAACAAATAGGTTCTCGGACTACAATGTGATTCAATGATCTTTAAACTTCGTGGGATGTGGCCTTCATCCTTGTATACTTCTGATCACAAAGAGAACTAATTTTTCTATGTACTTGAAAGAAAAAATGAACAAACTTAAAATGATTATTGTATTTCTTTTTGATAGATCCTTATTCTTGTCATAGTTAGGAATGCAATATCATGATTAGTGCCATATCCATTGGGCTAAGAATTAGATGAACCATTATTACAATACAAAATATGCATGTCTGCACCACCTTTTGCCTAGTATGATTGATACCTAATATCAACCATAGCATGAATTGTTTTTCACAATTGTATCTCAATTTTCATTCTCTACATAGAGCCTCTTTGAATAAGAATAGTAGATTTAATCTCCTACTTCATATTAAGCTAAAGTCATTCAAACTAATCAACACAGTGAAGAGACATGAACCAAAAACCCTTGATTTTATTGATTCATATAAGACTCTGGATAACAAAAAGTGAGAAACAATCATAGAAATCATAGTTTTGATTTCCAGATGTTTGTATTATGGAGAACATGTGTACATATCCTTGCAAAGATTTACTGTGAATGGAGTATGACACAGAATCACAATAATGCACTACAAAACATATGAACATTGTTTCATGTTGTTCACCCTTGGTAAAAAACAGTACAATAGCCTCAAATTATATGAATTGTATTTGTCTTGAGGAAGAAGAAGAAGAAAAATAAGGCCTTGAATATCCTCTTATAGAAAAATTAAGGATGCCTTTTACAAAATAAAAAATTAGGTGACTGACTAACAAGAAAAAGACAAAAAAAATTTAGCTTTCTAACAAAGACATATTTTCTTTTCTGCTCCTCTCTAGGTGGTATTTGTTAGAGATGATTTAGGATGATTTAGGATGATCTAGAATCCTCCCTTTCTTTGAGAAATCTCCCTTATCAAATTGAAAAGTTCAATAATCCTCCAAACCTATTTAATACATACTGACATAGAGCAAGTTATGAGTTGTTCTCAAAGATATGCAATAAATATGCAAGATAGAGATAAAGATCTTTAAGGTAGAAGAAAAGACAAGCGATTCAACCCAAAAATAAACCATCAGATATTCTCTTAATTGAGAAGAAAGAAAGAAACAAAATAATAAAAAAAAGGCGGGAAGGTCAAAATTTAAAAATTCAAAATTTTAAAATTAAAAAAACACAAAAAAGAGAGTAGGAAGGGATCAAAAGTCATCAAATCCATGTTTTCAAAGGTTTTGGAGAGCCTTGAGATGTTGTTGGTAATTGTTGTCTTCAATTTCTGGTCTGATCACTTCCATTCTGGTCATACCATTGTCTAGCCTTGAGAGTGCATCCATGTATGACCCCAATTTCTTGATAAACTGTGTATCTTCTGAAATTAAATTTATAAACATTTGGTTATAAACTGTTCTATGGTCAACTTTCCATTCCATCTTTGACCTTAGGACATTTTCTCCTTCTTCTCTTCTTTTCTCTTTGTCAAACAAAGTAGGCATGCGACTAGTGACTAGACAATGGAAGCCTCTAAGTTCACTGTCAATTTTATGCATATACACCCTGTGAATGGTAAATAGTTGCTTTATCATCTCGAACCTAATCTTAATAACCTCAATTATGGCATGTAAAAAACTTGGAGAGACTTAATCAATGAAATTTCCAATACTCCAATTGTTTTTTTCATTTGAGACAATCAACAAGCCATAAAACATTGCCACCTTAAGTGCTCTTGAGAAAAACTTAGCAACTCCCTATGCTCATCCGATCCTGCATCAACATGGTCCAAAATTTTATTGATCTTTGATTCTAACAATGGTCTTAACATGTCTATCTTTACTCTCCTTTCCATTTGCAAAGCATATGCCTTTATCACATCCTTCTCATTACTCAAACTAAATATTTCCAATCTAGCCTAAGATAGATCATTCTGCAATATTATAAATTCATTTAATTAATGCTCAATCCTACTTGAAGGTGTGCATGTAGGCCTTGCATATAGTTGTTCCTGTAGGGTAGTTACCCTTTCCCTTAGAATGGTGACCTCCTCTTCTTCCTTCAAGGCCACCTTATGAGTAAACTTTGCCACATTTAGATTGAAACTTGTTGCCTCTGTGATGGATGTGTCAACTACTCTCTTGATTAACAGGATTCCAAATAACTAATTAACCTCATAGCTCATGCTAGGTCTTCTTTTATCTCTGTGAAGACACAAAATAACTAATTCATCAAGGCGGCCATCAAATTGTAAACCAGAAAGTACTTTCTCCCTTTATGTTGGATCCATTGAATCCAAATCTATATCATGCCTCTTCCTCTTGTTTCATAAAAAAAAATAGCAAAGGAAATGTCCCATCCTTCCGAAAGGAGTACTCTGCTCCTTTTCATAATCTCCCTTCCTATCTCTGGAGTCATAGCTGCAAACTGCTCTTTTACAGCCTTCAACACTTCACCCTTCATTCTTAGCCTCTCTTCATTGTCCAAATCATCAAGGATAATGCCTTTGCTCCTTTCCATCTTATTTGTCAAATTTCTTATGGAAAACTATTTTAACTCTCTAGTATTTATAAAATCATCATCCCTCATGAACTATTGACAAGCATTCAATCTTACATCTTCACTATGATCTCCTCCATGTTTACAAGCATCCATGGCCCACTCTTTGGGAGGATCTTGAATTGTAATCCTGATCCTCGTATCAAATCTATGAGGTGGTAAAGGTTCAGCACCTTGGAATTCAAAACCCCTATAGGATTGAAAAGGGATATCCCTACCTGGGTACAATATACGCAAAGGGGTCATAGTTCTTGGGCTTTCTAGTACATGAGAGAGAGGGACAACAAAGGATGAGGCAACCATAGGTTTCTTCTTAGCATCTTTTGCAAACAACCTTTCTGAAGGGGTAGGGTGTGATGACTCAGGGTCAATAGCAGATGTGGATGGGTGTTCTTGAGAGCTTAGGGGAGGGGAAGCAGGTCCAATAGGGCAGCTAATTGATTGAGAAGATTCTGACATTTCCTCCTCTACTACTTGCATTGGAGATATAACATCCAAATAGGACCTCTCATGAGGTAAGGGCATACTATCAACATCTATATAAGTGGAAACAATTGCCCCCATCCCATCCTTTAGAATTAATAGTGACTCCCAAGCAAAAACATAAGAACTATCCTCCTTCCTTCTTCTATTCTCTTCATATTGGATTTTATGCCATCTGTCCTTTCTATTAAATACTTCCTCATAATTCTTTGTACTCCTTATGAGGTCTTCATCATCTTATTTACCCCACTGATGCTCTTGCATCTTGGCCTTGCCAATCTATTTGATAAGCCATTCAGAGTCATAAAACCTATACTTGGCTCAAGGAAGCCTATACATGTTCAACATAGAGTCAAGAATATCATATGCTTTCCTATTCAAAAAATGTACATCCCAATCACTATTTGGGATGGGATCATTGATCCTTTCTTATGTGACACCCTACCAAGGATTTATCAGCTTCAACTAGCTAATGCATGATTTCTAAGAAAGCCACCTTCCCCTAAACAGTGATAGGCAAAATCCTGGGTGTAACAGGGCTACCAAAAATCCTCATGATTGTGTGGTCCTTAAAATAGAACCATGATCTCCAATTATGGGTGATACCTAATTCAGGAGTAAGGTCTTTAGGCTTGAGAAATTCTTTAGCCTTTGGGCTCAGACCCCATCTAACCTCCTTTTGTAAAATACTTAAAAGCTTTCTTACAAAGAAATTTTCAAAGACCAAATAATTTGACTCATCCATATGTGAGTCACAAATATAGGTCCATTCCTGAACTGAAAGTTGTTCTCCTTTAGCCATGGCAACAATCTATAAATTAGGATGTCATATATTAAGACCTTTATATAGGAATATATGCATCAAGAGAGATTAATACTTGAAATTTTTTTATTTACCAATTTTGAAATCACATAGGGCATCATGCAAACCATAAGCCACCAGAGAAGCATAATCAAAAGGCCTATTGATATCCTTGCTTTGGATATCCATACGAATCACTAGCATCCAATTCATAATCAAGTTCCTTCCATCTACAACACACACTTGACATAGAGCATAGTATGTGTCTAAGAAATAATTAACAAATAAATTTGTGTTGTAAGGGGTAGTTTGTCATGGTGTCAAATTTCTATCATTCCCCTTTATGTTTGGAGGCTCGAAAGATTCCAATTTTTCTTTGTAAAAGAGCTCATTCTTCTTGTATTCCATATCTAACTCCTGTAGATCAATGGCCCAATCTATGCTAGGGTTGAGCATACAAACTTCATTGTTGACATCTCTTGTAACATCTATTAGTTTGCCACCTTGACTAGATACAATTTCTCTAGTATTAGGGCTATGGTTCACATCAATTATGGAAATAGATTCAGTATTCACATAGACATTTGACACTAGTAGCTTTGCCAAATCACAATTCCATATGCTGGACACTAACACTCTCTCCGTTTTCTTGTTATATCATCTTCTCCAGAGACTAAAACCCATTGGTAGAATAAGTGCATCTCTGATTCCTGCAGAATGATCAACAATGAACTCGTCTAGTCTAGACCCTAGCTTTCACCTCTTTTGTGTCTATGTTGATCCAGGGAGTTGGATAATGATCTCCTAAAAAAAATCCTCTTTCCCAAACTAAAGGACTCTGCCATTTCTAGGGTTAGGGTTTACAAACAGACTCAATGACATAGAAATGAGATGCCTTTGAAATTCAACTCAAGCTAAAACCCTTTTCACTTTGACAGCAATAAGCAATTTGGAATTATGCAAAGAAATTCAAAACATAACAAGAATGTAATGAAAATGCTGATGACGATCGCTTCTCAAAAATCCTAATTATGAAAGTGTGAGTATACAAAACAATCTCATAACATGTAGAGAACCATAAATGTGAATTAGAGAAATATTGGTGCTAAAATAGATGAAGAATTTAGATCATAATGAGCAAAATAGATGCATTAACTGTAGGCACATTTTTTGGTGTGATGGTGGGATATAGTCATTGCATTTCATATTTGAATGTTGGGGCCCCAATAGAAAACTCTCAGTCAATTGGTGAAAAATGAGAAAGGGGCACATAGGAGATTTAATATTTTTCATTTTGCCTTTATCCCTCAAGCCTCTGTGGCATTGTTGAGTTATCTTGGACATACATCTCTTCCCAATCATGTAATCCCTTAAAAAACTTAGCCATCAACCTCCTATGAAGATGTCTCTTGCTACCACACTTAGAAGTGGGGGGCATGGGTCACACATTCTTATTGTGTGGCTTAGTCATCTATGTGTCCTTTTTTTATTTGTCAAAACATTCACCAACCTTTGTGGTGTTGGAATCCAAGAACACTAAGAGGGGGGGTGAATCAGTGTTCTACTAGAATGTTCAATTTTAACCTTATTATAGCATGCATTCACCAACCAGTAAACTAGTACATATATAATTGAAAGATGTAAAGTAATCAATAAGCCAATCACACAAATGAATACCATAACACAAAGAATTATACGTGGAAAATATCAAAGAGGAAAAACCACAGTGGGATTTGTGACCCACAATATCAATCAATAGGCCATACGAATAGATATTACATAATATGGGGGCCTGCACTTGCAAGAAGGCTTACAACCTAGAGAAAAGTGCTCATCACAAATGAGTCTCACTAACTACAGTCACTTTCAATAAGAAAACATAAAACTAAACTCATTTAATGCATCTGTTATGCCTGATAGAGTTTCCGTTCAAACTCTGACTCTTTTGGTTCTGAAAACTTAAACCCTTACCGGAATAACCTCTTACATAAATGTCCTCATAATCTTTGCATTACATTCATTACAATCATATCCTTACATATCTCTCATTACTCTCATACATGTCACAAAATTATCTAATCAACTGACCTATATACCCTTACAATCCTTCATGACTCATGTCGGCTTACATAGATAATTACAAAATGAATATACATGTCGGCTCATTACATAAATACATAAATATCAAAATCAATTGCCAATTTTTGGATCTCCCAAATGATGTCAGCCTCCAATACTGGTATCTTGTTGTAAGTCATATCAACCTCCAATACCGGTATCCAAAGAATCCTTCTTACTGATGAAGATACCTGTGTTAGGTCCCGGAGACAACTGAGAGGGGGGGGGTGAATTAGTTGTCAAATAAATTTAAACCAAAAACAATTTAACAATCTTAATGCTTAATACCGGTAAACTAGCTAAGTATGCCAGTAGACAATTATAATAGTTAATTGCTATACCGATAAGGATTAGTGCATGAAACATAAACACAAAGTCATCCACAACACATAACACCAATATTTGTATGTGGAAACCCTAGAAGGGGAAAAACCATGGTGGGAAACCTTACCCACAATCAGATGATACTACTGCAGATAGTAAGTGTACATAAATGGGGTCAGAACATGCAAAAAAGCCAACAACCTAGAGCTCATTGCTCAATTACAAAATGGGAGTCACACTGACTACAGTTGGATGGTTAAATCCAAAAAGAATGTACTGCACAAAATAGCATCTTCATATGCTAGATTCAGTACTTGTGTAATGCTGATATGCTTCCACAAAAACCCTCCTTCAATCTTTAGATGATGTCTGCGTGTATAGCTCTGCTTAATCTCGCATATACCTTCACACAATCCTTTTTTGCATTCCACACTTGATCTTACAAATAAGATCTTACATTTATACCATACCCTAAGACCAATTTTAGTAGGTCGGCTCTACAAGATATTACAATAAAAACATTTTACAAACAATATAATATCTGATGCAATAATTGATTGAACATGTCAGCTTAATGCATTTACAACAATAATTAATCATCTCCATAGTGTGTTATGTTGATCTAGAAAAGATAAACCTGCCGGTGTAACCCTAGACCTATTTGCCAGTAACAGCAAATATGCAACTATGAATATACCAATGAACAAAAATCCTAGACAAGATGTCCAGACGATGTCTTCGACATAACCATGTGTCTTCCATGCCATTCCAAGTGTCCGTGAACATTATATCTTGCTAGTGTAGCATATACCAGTAATTGTGCAATAGTTACTTGCTTGCCGGTGAATGTTGCTAGATCTCCAAAGTGCTAGTGTTTTAGTAGGTGTTGACATCAATGACAAAACCATACCAAAATACCAACAACCTGTTGGTGCTGGTGTCGATGCCGATGAAGTATCTATCAGTGAACAACCAAACCAAGGAATGAAGCTGAGACATGTTGCCATCAATGATAACATGTGAAACCAATAAAAAAGAGTGTCAATTTCCAACGTGTGGGTCCTACATGCCACATCTATAGCGATGTTGTGGAGTTAGATCTTGGATACATTTGCGATCAATCGTGTGATCACCCTAGTCGTTGATCTTGTTCAAACTATTCGCATAGTACTGCATCAAGCCCACAAAGACTTACCCCTTTTTGGTGCATTTGAGCGGGGCCCATTTTCCATGTGGGTTCCAAAATGGACCATTTAGTGGCAGCCAACTTAGCCTGTCAGTTTATGTGAGCCCATGCCACATCTGTAACGACATTGCTGAATTAATCTTGTCGCCCAGGTTGATACAATCGTGTTGGTATCACAACCGTTGATCTTGGCAAAGGTGCACAACAAATATGAAGCTCATAGTAAACGGTGAATTAGATGGCTAATGCCAAGGTGCTGGTCACCGGAACGACATAGAGGGCTTGAAAGACAACATAAGTGACTGGAAATAGGTTGCTGAAGGTCAACTCTAAAATAGAACAAAAAGAGAATGCATCATGGCTAAGACTTTGGGTTTAGGGTTTTAGACTAAAAGATTTTAAAACACAAAAGATAGCCCTAAACCTCATGGCAGGAAAATTTAGAAAAAGCACCCTAACAGAATGTTTGAGGGGACGACTTATGTCTCCTTTTTACCCATCCTTTTGGTATCTAAGGCACTATTATGGGTATTGTTCTTCTTAATGATTAAATATGTGAAGGGATAAATATTCAATGATAAGTTTACACCTCATCATATCTTAAAAATGGTAAAAAATGTAATATTTTTATTGATTAAAATTTATCATTAAATAAACATAATAATATTAAAGAAAGACACATGTATCAAATATATAGTAAAGGTAGTGGAGACTATAAAATAAGATCATGGTATTCATGTGAAATAAATATGTTAAGATTTGATATATTAAAAGGGACAATAGATATTTCATAGGATTCAAAACAAATACATTAGCACAATTCATCATCTTATGTAGTTGGAGACATTGGAGCTATTGTAGATTGTATAAAAGAAGATATAAATCTCAATATACAATGAAGGGGATATAAGAAAGAGAAGTGATTAAAAACCACCAAGAATGGATACACTTTCAATCCAACATTCTATAATTAAGGATTTCAAAGATGGCAAGAACACATTATACATTTTATTAATTTTAGTCTAAAAATACGTGGATTATAAATTTAATATATAGAACAAGCCATATGAACAAGAAAAAGAGGAAGAGTAGTTAAACATAGGGATTGTTTAAATTACCTAAGTAGTCCATTAGGAACTAAATTACATAATAATACTATTTCTAACCTTGATATTAATTAATGCATGGGATATTGAATGTGAAGACCAATAGTCTTGTATTGTTTCTCTTCTTTAATGTCTTCATATTCTTCTAGCTAGATATTCATTTATTGTGTAGAATTCATAAAAAATGTATTGAGAATGTAATTATATAATTTATTGTAACAAAGATAATATAAATAAGATTTCTTTGATTTTCACATGAACATAGGCATTAACAGTAAACCACATAAATACAATATTATTTGTTTATATTATGTATAAGTTTTGGTTTGATGAGATAAGCATCGGAAGGGCCCATACAGATTACATGTTAGTCATCAAGGATGCAAGAGTTAATCTCACTAAAAATTAGATTACGAAAATAATAATAGAGAGAAAGCATTTTATTGGAGCTAGGAACTGATTGAAGTCAAGGATCCTAACCCTAAAAGATCTTTCACCACATTTGAAAGAGTAAGAGAAGGAAAAGTACCTTTCCTCATTCTAAAAAATACAATCCAAAAAATATATTCATCCTCAACCCCATTACCATGGGATACAAGAGGTGATCCCAACAAGAGGATCAATGATAACCAAAAGGAGGGTGCAATATTATAGGGCAGGAGATAATCAGTGACCACCAGAGGAGGTAGAAACTATGATGAAGTACCTAAAGCGATCTAAGATGGACATGAAGCAAGACGAACAACAATAGGAATTTTTTGGCATCACAAAAATATTTCTAAAGTGGGACACTCATTAAGATCCTGGGAAGGACAACCATCAAAAGAGGAAGGATCATCAACAGCTAGGTGATATTAATCTATGTTTAAATATTTAGTTTGTATTTATTTTTCTTCATCTTAATTCTCAACAATTGGTATCATAGCCAAGGAGAGGATGTGGAGAGTTTTAATAGAGGTGAAAGAAGAAGATAAGTGGAGAATCAAAACATTATCAGAGAAAAACTTTAAAATACATAGAAGATACAACTAGAAGGATTACGAGTTCAAAAAAACCTTTCAATAATACTAGAAGTGAAACTATAGAGGAGGGGATTTTCTACCCTCAAAGTGATGAACCTCAAGGAGTAAACGGACCTTTTATACCTCACTAAACCGATGCTCTAGTGAGCCAGGAAGATACAACAATGATAAAAGAAGACTACACTAATATGGAAATAACACAAGTAAATGTTGTAGACACATAAATCTAACCACCAAATTATATAAATATTTAATTTTTATTTAATTCACTAACAGTTCTTCTATTAATTAAATTAATATTTAATTAATTCACCCCAACCCCCTTCTTCTATCAAGTAAAATAAATTATTCAATTTATTTGATTTAATCCATCTAGCCAAATTCAAACTATTAATTAAATAAATAAATTCTATTTGTTTAATTAAATCCCCTCCCAACATTTAATTAAATTCACATTTAATTCAATCCTCCTATCTCATTTAAATAAATTAATACTTATTTAAATATCCTAAAATCCAATCCACTTGCAAGCCCACTTGTACACTAATCCCTTCTTCTAGAATATTCTAATCCATTCTAATTTAGCCTAACTCCCTCCTAAACATATGCACATTTCTAAACCGAAGATTAGGAAGGAGTCACTTCTCAAACCATTAAAGACTTTATCCCTTCTACAAGTTAACCTCCATACTCTTCCCAAACCATTAATGGATAAGCCACCTTTGACCCATGGTTAGAGAATTTTTCTCTAACTTAACCATTCATTTAACCCACAAGTCTCTTCAACATTCATTAATTTAACCATGGTTATCCTTTAACCCTTGCACAAGAGCTTATCCCTTGGAAAAAAACTTTGTCCACTAACTTAACCCTAACCAAGCCCCCTAGGGTAACCATCATGTTTTCTTAGGCATTTGATGCCTCTTCCCTTTCCTCTCAAGCCTTCTCATGTTGAAAATTGTCACCATCTCATTGGTGAAAATTGTAAACATGGATTGAGGATCACCAAATTATCAAGCAATCCTAACCCTACATAGGCCAATCTAATCTTGACCGTCCATTTTATCATTTCTTCAATAAATAGAACTCAAGGCTCTCATTATCAAGGTGCTACACAAGATCATTATCAAGAGACTACTTACTTTGTGCTACATACATTGTTCTCCCATTATAAAGGCTTTCATTATAAAATTAGACAAGAGTTCCTTAAGAATTTTAGATCATTATCAATAGTAATAATCCATGTTAGCTTAGCATTTTTAGTATGATAACATCTTAATACCATAGATTAATCATAGACAAGAATTGTTATCATCGTATAGATCTTAATTGCAATAGCATATAGGTCCCTTTATCATAGCATCCATTCTTTGAGTTGTCATTCTAAGTGTTTCGTGTGCAATGATCTAAGAGAAATAATCAAACTTGAGGAATCCTTGTAGATAGGCAACAATGGGATGACCATTGAGGAATCACTCTTTTCATTTGTTTGTTGTTAATTTCCTTGATATAAATATCTCATTGGTATGTTAGTTTCATGTTTTTCTAATTGATAAACTGACCATACTAATCTAGCATACACATGCAATATTAAAAATTACTCTAATTATACAAAAATAAATGCTCAAAAAAATATAGAATTTACCAACACTCTATTTGGGTCCCAGAATTAGGATGCCAACACATCGTGTGGACATTTGTGTGTCACATTGCCATCTATAAAAATAGAGAACTAGAAAAATGCTAGAGAATGTCTTACTTTGCACCTTCAATTCTGTTCTTCATCTACGTGCATTCAGATAGGGGAAACTGTTGGGTCTATATACGAGCTTCCTTTAGTCAAACTACCATTTTGGTGTTTCCACCCCCACAGACAACCAGATAGATAGATTTGGATAAAAGATAAATAACATTGCAATAGAAACAAATGATGTTAATAGAGGAAAACTCCTATTACAAAGATAAATGATATAATAGAAACAAACCCCACTTAATGGAGGAAAGCCCCTATGATAAGGTAAAAGATACAATAGAAACAAACCTTGCTTAAGTGGAGGAAATCCCCTATGATAAAAGATATATGATAAATGATACAAATGTACTCTGATAATAAATATATTCAAAGTTTGAACAAGATGATTATATAGATATGCAATAGATAAGAAAGAGGAAGAAGTGATACATTCACGATAGGAGGTGTTAGAGTAAAGTAATTAATTACCTTTACTCTCCTCTTAAGATTTCACTTTATGCATATATTAGTCATTTAATAATTAACATTTAATTATTAAATGCTCTCACCTTAGGGTTAGGTTTTCCTTTCGGTGTTGATCTCCTTTATAAGGATTGATCTGTTGTATTATTGCAACTTCCTGATTCATTTTTCTCTGATAATAAATCTTTTCACTTTGTCAAAGCCAAAACCCTTGTTTCGTTCTCTCTCTTTCTCTGTGACAGGTTTCTTGCATGCATGTTTCTTTGGGTTCTGTGGATTTGTATTTCTCAAATCCTACATGGTATCAGAGCCAGATCTGCTGCAGCTTGTTCAGTCTTTTGAAAGATTTTGAGATCTAGGTTTTGGTTGCATCAGATCTGTGTTTGTCTTCTGGTTTTTATTTTGGAATAGGGGGTACTTTTTTTTGGTGCACTTTGAGCCCAAACGGACCTCACTGTTAAGCTCGCAGCACCCAAAAACCCTTATTTTCATATAAAATACATCTAATTCGGACACAATTGCTCCAGAAGGCAAAAAAATTTTGCCCCAAGGCCGTACGGCCCCAGGGCATGCAGTTCGAGGCGAGAAACACAAAAAAATTAAATTAAATTAAAAAAACCAATGTAGTTTTAACAAACTTAGGCACCACCCATTTCAATCGTGTGCCGCCGGTGTGCAGCCCGGCGGCCTTTGCCCAGCCACTGCCGCCGGCGGTAACAACCGGCCGCGGCCAGGCAGCCACCGCCGCGCCGCCCAGCGGACCTGCCGCTCCCTGCACCACCCGCACGCCTCCCGCCCTCCGGCAGCACTAGTAGAGTTGCCCCTGTACTGCCCCCATGCCATCAGTCCTTACGCCAGCCCTTGGTCGCCCAGCGGACCAGGGCCCATTTTTTTTGAGCCCCTGAGGGCTATAAGGGTCCAACTAGACTTTTTGGAGCTGTTTTACAAAATTGGGCATAAATCAGGTGTTCGATCTCCGTTTTTTGAAAACAAATAGGCATTGGAAAGCTGACTCCAAGCCCGTTCTAATGGTGCAAGAATTTTTTTAGATTTTTTCAGTTTGATTGCATTTTTTCGTAGTCAAAGTCCGATGAGCCCTTTTGCTCCGTTTTTCACAAGTGAATAGGCGTCGGAAAGGTGGTTCTATGCTCTTTCCAGATCTACAGTCTGTTTCATCAGTAAATTCTTCAGGTGCTCAAAATTTTGTCTCAACCAGTTACTGCTTTCTATCATTTTCCAGCTTTCAGTTTGTACTGGGGATTAGTTTTTTGCATTGAGGGGGGGTGTTTTTTTCTTGCTTTCTGTTATTTACATTAGAAAACCAGAATCTACAAACACCAAAACAAAACAACAAAACCCCTTCTGCATCTTCTATCTAGTTCTGAAAGACCACTTAATAATAATTAAAAAAATTCAGAGCAGTTGAGGCATAGTTCATAGGATGGCTGACAGACCTATTGAATCTCTCACACCGCATAATTACCACACTTGGAAGGGTCGCATGATGACTCTTCTCCAGTCTCGAGGGTTATGGTCCTATTTGGATGAGGTTCAGCCTCAGTTGACATGTGCCTTTGAGGTTATGCAGCACAGGAACAATATGGATCAGGCTATGGGATTGATGGCTTTACACATTTCCGACAGTCTCCAGTTTCATCTTGAGGGTTGTCTCACTCCTCGAGCCATTTGGACCAAGTTTGATGGACTTTTTGGTACTGTCAATGAGTTCAGAGCTTTGCATCTTGAGGCAGAGTTAACTTCCTTGGTACCTGATTCGTTTCCCTCTACTGAGGACTTTCTGATGAAGTTCAAACAACAAAGATCTATCTTGCAAGGTTGTGGTAAGACTAAGACTGATATAGAGTGCATTTTCCTAATCCTCTCCAAGCTTCGGGGTCCATTTTAGATCTTCTCTTCGACCTTCTATTCCACCATGGATGCCTTGGGTGCTCGACATGTCATGCCTTCTTTTGAGGTCTTTTGTGATCATCTGACTCATGAGCAAGTTAGGCTTAAGCAGTTGGATTCACTTTCAAGTTCACAGAACCAAGCATTGGTAGCCCAGTCCTCCAAAGGAAAATAAAAGTAGAAACTGAAGTCTAAGAAAGATTCAGAGGCTAGTGAGAATCCCTCCAAGCCACCACCTAAGTTTGATTCAAAACCATAGTCTAATTCTAAACAGGGTAAATCTTCAAAGTCTGGTGAGTCTTCCTCCAAGACTAAGAAGAAATCTGGAGATCCTTGTAGTTTTTGTGGCAAGGAAGGACATCTCGTTTCCAGGTGTTGGAAATGTTTAGAGGCTTTGGAGGAAGCCATGCAGTAGCATAATATCAGTGCACCTCAACCTCCTTCACAGCCCATAGGGAAAGGTCATGCTCTTTCTGCATGAGCATTGTCCTCAGCATCCACTTGGATTCTAGATTCTGGTGCCTCTCACCATATGACACACACAGAGGATTTGGTCACCGCTCTTGCCCCTACCGGTACTAGACATATTGTAGTTGGTGACTCAGCACAAATTTTCGTTTAGGGTTCCGGTACTATTTCATTGGATGGTGGTTGTCTACAGGATGTGCTTTTGGTTCCTAACATTTTGACAAACTTTTTATCCGTTTATCAGATTTGCCACTCTGGCTCTAGTAAGACAGTTGAGTTCTCACCTCATGATGTGGTTATTCAAGATCTTCATGATCCTGACTTGGTTGTGGCTACTGGGAGTGTGGATTCTGCATCTCACTTATATAGCTTTGATGGCTTTCAGAGTTCAGACACTGTTGGTTCCTCTCTTATAGCACATGCAGATTCAGTGAGCAAGCTTTGGCATGAGCATTTTGGCCATGTCAATTACAGATATCTACAATAGATGAGTACACAGGCACTTGTGCTTGGGCTTCCACAGATTTCTTGTACTGATGGTGTATGTCGTGGTTGTGTCCTTGGCAAACATCATCAAGATCCTTTTCCTAAGGGTCGAGCCTCTCGTGCTCGGGCAGCCCTAGAGTTGGTACACAGTGATCTTATGTCCTTTCCAAATCCTTCCTTTTTAGGGGCCCGTTATGTGCTCACTTTTATTGCTGACTTCTCCAGACGTACATGGGTGTACTTTCTTAAGTACAAGTTTGATGTCTTTGACTCATTCAGGATTTTTAAGACATTTGTGGAGAAGCAATCTGGACTTTCTATCAGGAGGATATGCACAGATAATGGGGGGGAGTATGTTAATCAGGCTTTCAAATATTTTTGCGCTGAGCATGGTTTACAGCATCAGTTTATAGTTCCTTACACCCCTCAGCAGAATAGTGTTGCTGAGAGAAAGAACAGAACCTTACGGGAGATGGCAAATTGTATGATACAGTCTGAGCTATGAGTTCTTCATTTTGGGCTGAGGTAGTCAATTGTGCCAATTATATTCAGAATCGGATGCCTCATAAGGCATTGCGACTTGAGGAGGCTTGGACCCATGTCAAGCCTGATGTTTCTACATTCTGAGTTTTTGGTAGTGAGGCTTGGGCATTTATTCTTGATGCTCAGCGGAAAGCCATGGAGAGGAAGAGCCAACCACTCATATTTGTTGGCTACTGTGAGGATGTTAAGGCATACAGGTTGTTTGATCCTGATTCTAGAGAGGTCCTATTTCGGCGGGATGTCCAGTTTGATGAGCGCTATCCTCAGATGGATTCTCCATCACTAGCTTCTCCCTCATTGCCTACTCCTTCCTCTTCATCTCTTGAGGATTACTTATCTCTTGAGGATGATGTAGATGATGATCCACCATCTCCACCACCACCAGTTGCTTCGTCTTTGCCGAGGTGGGCCCGTGTCACTATTGATGTAGCTGGTTCTTTGGCAGGTGATCCTTCAGATAGTCGTCGCACTCGTACTCAGACATCTGGTTCTAGTCTTTTGAGTCATGCCATTTCAGATGATCCTCAAAAGTTTTTCAGAGGCGACAGGACACCTTGAGTGGGATAGGGCCATGGATGAGGAGTATTCTTCTTTGATGAAGAATCATACTTGGGATCTTTGTCCTCTTCCTAAGGGAAGAAAGTTGGTTCGGTGCAAGTGGGTGTATCATACCAAGTATGCTGCAGATGGTTCTATTGATAAGTATAAGGCACATCTTGTTGTGAAGGGGTTTTCTTAGGTAGAGGGTATTGACTACTCTGAGACCTTTGCTCCTGTCGCCAAGATGAATTCTATACACCTGGTACTTTCACTTGCAGCTTCACAAGGATGGATAGTGTTTCAGATGGATGTGAAGAGTGCCTTCTTGCATGGAGACCTACATGAGGAGATCTATATAGAGCAGCCTCAGGGGTTTGTGTAGGACACTTCTTTGGTTTGCAGACTTCGATGTTCATTTTATGGTCTCAAACAAGCCCCTCGGGCTTGCTATGAGAAGATGGACTCTTTCTTGCTTTCCTCTCACTTTACACGCTGTCATTCCGATCACACAGTATATATTCAGCGTCAGGAGGGTGATCTTTTGATTCTTGTGCTATATGTAGATGATCTCATCCTTACAGGTAGCTCATCCTCCATGATTTAGCGTGTTCAGAGAGCTTTGATGGAGCAGTTTGAGATGATAGATCTTGGTCTCTTGCACTTCTTTCTGGGTCTATAGGTTATTCAGTCTTCGGATGGGATTTCCATATTTCAAGAGAAGTATGCTCTTGATATGCTTCAATGATTTGGCATGCTTGATTGCAAGTCTGCCCCCACTCCATTTCAGTTAGGTGTTGTTTTGTCTTCCACTTGCTCTACTCCTTCAGTAGACCCCACTTTATACAGGCAGTTGGTTGGTAGTTTGTTGTACCTGACACATTCTCGTCCTAATCTTTCCTTTGCGGTTGGCCTTGTCTCTCGGTTCTCCCATGATCCCCATGAGAGCCATTGGCAAGCAGCCAAATGTATTTTGAGGTACATTCGGGGCACCACTCATTATGGCATTCACTACATTTCAGGATCCCCTCACATCATTGGCTTCACTGACTCCGATTGGGCTGGTGATGTCAATGATCAGAAGTCTACTTCTGGCTTTTTTTTTTTGCCTTGGTTCTGGTCCTATTACGTGGTCTTGCAAGAAGCAGTTTGGTATTGCATTATCATCTACAGAGGCTGAGTACCGTGCAACAGTGTTAGCTAGTCAGGAGGTTTTATGGCTTCGGCAGTTGATGACAGAGTTTGGGTTTCCTCCAGATTGTTCCACTATTCTTTGGTGTGACAATCAGAGTGCCATTCACATTTCTTGCAACCCAGTGGAGCATCAGTGGACAAAGCACATTGAAATCCACATGCACTTCATCAGGCAGTTGATTCAAGATGGTTCTCTCATCTTGGAGTACATTCCTACAGAGGAGCAGGTTGCAGACATCTTCACTAAACCTTTGGCATCTCTGCGCTATCTTCAGTTGCGCTCCATGCTTGGGGTGAAGGAAGTTGTCCTTGGGCAGTCTCAGTGAGGCCTTCCTTCCTTCATGTTTTCTTTTCAGCATGATTCTTTATCTCTTTTTGGAGAGGAGTTTTTTCCCACTGGGTTTTCTGCTTTACTCCGCTTTATAGAGATTTTCTTGTATTCGGGTACCTAATCAGGCCTTGTTGCCGGGACCCTCTATTGCATTGTAGTTACTTTTCTTTCTTCTGCATTGTTTGTAGCTGCATTGTAGCTCATCTTAAGGGGGGGTGTTAGAGTAAAGTAATTAATTACCTTTACTCTCCTCTTAAGATTTCACTTTATGCATATATTAGTCATTTAATAATTTATATTTAATTATTAAATGCTCTCACCTTAGGGTTAGGTTTTCCTTTCGGTGTTGATCTCCTTTATAAGGATTGATCTCTTGTATTATTGCAACTTCTTGATTCATTTTTCTTTGATAATAAATCTTTTCACTTTGTCAGAGCCAAAACCCTTGTTTTGTTCTCTCTTTCTCTGTGACAGGTTCTTGCATGCAGGTTTCTTTGGGTTCTGTGGATTTGTATTTCTCAAATCCTATAGGAGGGTCCTCAAAGAGAATGGTTCATACCATGCAATAGGAGTTACCACAACAAAAGTAACACAATGTGATGGAGGCAATGTAGTACAAACTTAATTATATCATGAAAATCAATTACAATCTATTGGCAATAGGCGGGCTCACAAGATTCAGCACATAGGTCAGATTACATACATGCTCAAATACAATATCCAGGCTCAAGCAAGAATGTGAGCCAACTCCAGACCTCCTAGGTTTAGATTTATCTTCTATATTCTGATAATTGATTTCTAAATTCTTAATTACATTGATTTAAATGATAAATAATGATCTGCATTAGCCCAAGATGAAACAAACACCAGTGAACAAGATGTAACATGTAAAACAAGATTGGCCTCCACCAAAGAGATCCTTCCAAAAAATCCATGGAATGAAGTGCAGACCCAAGGGAAGGTCAGCCACATGCCAAGGAACATTGGAAACAATAAACTAAGTCTCTGCAATCTATAGAAGTTATCCAAAAGATTTGCCAATAGATAATAGGTCCAAGCATTTCCGGTGTTCCAAGCCAGAAAACTATCTCAGATTTTAGAAGTGACAGCTTGCCAGAAAAAAATTGAAATGTCCTGTAGACTTAGGATAAGGTAGATTAAAATTTCCACCAACAAAATCCATCTCCACAAGATCCGATGACCAAATACAAAGAAACACAAAAAGAAATGCTAGACTACAAAACAAGAAACAAACTGAAAGAAAATGCTTTTGGTTGATGCAAGATTATCAAGAACCAAGGATGCTTCTGCATCAAGAAGCATCACATAGCCAAGACCCCTCACTTGAGTTGATAGCGTAGTTGTATTTTGAGAGAAGACCAAGCTATTTCAATATTGAATATGTATTTTGACAGAGCTTCACTTAGAATTTCAAAGCAAGGAAGCCAAGAATGAGTCCTTCTAAAAATTAGGAAGAAATTTTTTTGTGGTTCTACATGGGTAGGAGTGACCATTTCAAACATGCACAATCCAATAGATGTGCATCAAAAAGGGTCTGATGTGGAATATGCTTATTTGAATTTTGGATATTATCATGCAAACATCTTCACATTGCACTATTATCCAACCACGATAGCCTTTAATTGAGCTTGGAGTTCTCTAGAATTATTCCATCTTTAAGATCTATAATGTTAGAATGGTTAGATCCTGGTCACAAATTATTTTTAAAAATGCACTGAGTGCAATGCAAAAGTATAATAAATATACTAGGTGCAATTTGTGACACTACATTTTTCCCCCTTTAGTGAATTGATTGATTCAAGGGATCAGATGCACTAAAGTAGTTCAAAAAGATAAAAGTATTAAATTTATACCATGAATTAAGTGTAGTAGTTACCTTAAGAAAAAGGATATTATAGAGGCCACAAAAATCAACCAGGTGAACATGGATGATGCCCCCAATGAGTAACTAACATTACAACATTCAATATTAAGGCACAAATACTATAAAGATCTAAATTTGTTAGCATGAAAAATGGAAGAATCTAGTTCAGTGAGAATAATGCTTAAGAAATGTTTAGTCAAAAATGAAAAATTAGATAAAGGGTAAGTATATTCCTATTTATGTTTTTTCCCCATCAATATGGGGAAAAATAGGAAGGGAGATTATCCAGAACAACACAAAAATGTTTTGGAAATTTTTGGTGGGAATTTGGCTATATACTCCAAAAGTGGGCCCTTAGAAGGGTCATTTTCACTATTCACTATAAGTATTTTTCTATAGAGCTCTAGCAAAAATTCCATGCAGACAAGAACAATAGGTGACTAGGATTGAGATGCTATGCATTACCATGGAGTTGGGTGACCAGATTGATGAGTTATACCTTGAATCGTGTATTTTAGTTGAGTTTTTATCATTTTATAGCAGTTTTAATTTTTTGAGCAATGTAGGCATTTGGATTTCGCACACAGGTCCAAGATCTACTATGGCATCTCAAGGTGAAAATTTGCATTGGCATCTAGGATCCATGTTGGAATCCCTCTGAGTCACTAACATCTCTTGGACACATTGTTGTCCATGGATGTCAGCAGTGTAGGTGCACAAGCATCCTATATGATTTGATGAAATAATAAATAGAACATTTTTCTTTTTCTTATTTGAAATAGAGGAATGATGTAGATTTCTTGTTGATGTAAGGTTTTCTTGAGGTCAACGAACATACATTCGGCCACTTATTAAAATTTCAATGTGACCTCATGAGTGAGCTACCAACAAAGGATCATACATGACTATGTAAGGTGGGACTCTAATGCACCTACTAAATACCAAAGTTTAGATTTTATGTGCCTATGCTTTGGGCACTGATGGAGAGGTGGGATGCAGATACAATGTTGTTCCACTTTCCCACTTAAGAGATGATCATTAAATCAGTAGACATGTATTGGATCATGTTTCTACCTATACAAGGGATGCAATTTTCATTAGCGGTATACTCTACCCATGACCTACACAAGCTACATGAGGGAAAAGAGTGGGACCTTAGTCTAGTTATTTCTATGATCAACCATATCTACCCACGTGCACTTGGGAGGGTAAAACAACCTATCCCTCTAATTAGTCACATCATTATTGCACAATTGGCCTTGAGAGTGTTTACAAATGAGCACGGCTTAGAGCCCATAGTAGGATTCATTTTGTTACAATGGACTGATACCAGGAGTAAACTGAGAGGTGGGGGGGTGAATTAGTTACTCACAATAATAATAATCAATTTAATTATAAACCTTAAATTGGAGCACAACACACATAACACCAATACTTTGACGTGGAAAACCTGAAAAGGGAAAAACCACGGTGGGAAACCCTACCCACAATTAGATGAATACTCTACAGTAGTATTGTGAATGATTACAAAGGGGTCTGCACATGCAGAGAGGCCAACATCCTAGAGCACACTACTCATCACAAAGGGAAGTTTCAATGACTTACAAAATCATCGGACTACAATCTGAAATACAATTAATTGTGAAATTAGCATCTACAAATGCCTGATATAGTTCCGGTTAAGCACTGATGTCTGCCCTGCAATAAAACCTTCCTTAAACCTTCTTTTGAATGATATGAATTGTTTTCTCATGAAGAAATATCTGGTAATGCAGACTTAACCAACCATAACCATCACATGTAAATTACATCAATAAGTCACCTATAAATACAAATCATCAACCTTATTGACAAGGTCGGCTAAACCCTAAACCCATAAACCCATAATTACAAAAATTACATCACACGATATCATCAGACCAATAATATGATTTACAATACATAGCATGGACCTAAATCAAATAACCAAACAATTCATTCCACCAGGAATTCTACCAAGTCCAAAATCCAACACGGTTCACTTGCTAGTAGAAACCCTCAGTGAAAGTTTAATTGTATCCAAATAGGACCACCTTAACAACACACCATCCAATGTAGAGTCATCAAAAACTTGAGATATGATCAAGAAGCATGATAGAAATGGAATCTATAAGCCGGACCCAAAATCCATAGATGAAGTCACCAAATAATGCAAATTGATAAAGCTAATTGGGAACGGCAGAATCTGGTAAAGCCAAAAGAAAGCCGGTAGCTAGTAGATACCAAAATAAATGACCAAATCATGAAACCACTAGAATATAGCGAGCATATAAACAACAAAATAAGCATCTACTAATTCCTGAGATCTTATCATACCCCATCAAAAACACAGCCAAAGCCAAGATGAACACCAACACTAACTGAGATAGATCTAACCGAGATAGTTTCCAACTGGGATACAATATTGACATCAATGAAAACACTTAACCATATCATGCATATTGCCAACAATCTCCCCCTTTGGTATTGATGACAACATTGAATGTGAAAAACATCCAAGTGTCGCCAATCTACAAAAAGTTGAAGAAGAATGCCTCCTCCCAAAAGATCTAATAGTTTTTCACATGGATACCTCTCCCCCTTTGACATCAATGAAAAAGGATGGATAAAAAACCAAAAATACTGAACCAAGTAGTTGACTACTCCCCTTGAGTAGTAGCACCAAATTCATCAACCGGAATCAGAAAAGTATGTCTGATAAGCTCACTGTATTGATGCATCCCTACATCTCTAAGTCTCTTCCAGAGGGCTGGTAACCCCCAACTGATCTCGAAGATATTCAAAAGTGTCTTTAAGTAATTTTTTAGTTATAATATATTCAATATGCTCCTTAGTAGACACATAAACCAATCTGACTTCCTTTGCTTCAACCTTTTCCTTCAAGAAATTATACATTATAGAAATGTGTTTTGATTTGGAATGAAATACCGGATTATTTGACATATCAATAGAAGTAGTATTATCATGGTGAATAACAATAGGCTCATCATAACTCACCCTTATATCCTTTAACATTTGTTGCATCCATAAAATCTAAGTACAGTTGGTAGTAGCTGCAACATATTTCGCTTCAGCAATAGACAATGAAGTGCATGATTGTTTCTTACTAAGCCATGAGACCAACTTCTTCCCAAAAAATAATTCACCGCCAGTAGTGCTCTTCTGGTCATCCACATCTCCTGCCCAATCAGAATTTGTATATGCACATAATGTGAATTCATCATCCTTAAGCTACAATATACCAAAGTGTGTTGTACCTGCCAAATATCTGAATATTCTCTTGACAACAATATCATGAGTTTCTCTAAGATCTGACTGAAATCTAGAAGCAATACAAATGACATTCATTTTATTAGGTCTAGACTGAGTTATATAAAGCAAACATCCAATCATTGATTTATATTTGCTTGGAGTCACTTTAGGTGATTCATTGTCCTTTGATAATTTGCAACTGGTTATTATAGGAGTACTAACAAGTTTAGAATTCTCAAGTCCAAATTTCTTAAGTAACTCCTTTACATACTTAGTTTGATAAATCAATATGTCATCATGCTCAATTTTATAATACAATTTACTATTAGCATTACCTTTACTAAAACCAAGTTTTGAAAGATACTTATCCAGTCTAGCATACCATGCTCTAGGGGCCTGTTTTAGTCCTTATAAAGGTTTCTTTAGCCTACAAACCATGTCCTTGTCTTATGATAAAGAAAATCCATCAATTTGCTCAATGTAAACTTCTTCTTCAAGATCTCCATTAAAAAATGCACATTTAGCATCCATCTGATATACCTTGTAGTTCTTATCTACAACATAAGCAAGAAAAAGTCTTACCGCTTCAATTCTAGTAATCAGAGCATAAGTCTCTCCATAATCAACACCTTCTTCCTGAGAATATCCTTTGCAAACCAATATAGCCTTTTTTCTTACCACTTTACTTTCCTCATTTAGTTTATTCCTGAAAACCCATTTAGTTCCAATAATGTCCTTATCTTTAGGTCTAGGTACAAGTTCTTATGTCTTATTCTTTTCAATCTGATCTAAATCTTCTTCCATTGCTTTTATCCATTTTTCATCCTTACTTGCCTCAATTATAGATTTTGGTTCAATTTGAGAAAGTAAGCATACCTCTTCAACAACTAACCTTCTCCTAGTCATTACACCTTTCCTTTTACCTTCAATGATCTGATCTTCAGAATGATTTAGATTAACATACCTATGAGTCTTTGAATTTTTTTTATTTGCTGTCTCATTCTGCTATTCCTCTATCACTGTTGAATTTTTTGATGTTACCGAAGTCACAAGTTCACTATTCTTAACTGGTTCTTGCATTACCAATTTAAATGTGATAAATTCCTCTTCTGCTCTATAATCATAAGCTTTGATCGGATTATTGGCATGCTCATTCACATTGACATATATGCTTTCCAATATCTTATACAATCTTTTGTTATAACATCTATATTCTTTTCTCTTATTAGAATAACCCAAAAATATTCCATCACTTCTAGGATCAAATTTACCTAATGCATCATCTCTTCTAATGTAACATTTTCTTCAAAAAAATCCGAAATATCTGATAGTAGGAGTATGACCAAACCATAATTCTTAAGGAGTCTTACCAGTATCGCCTTTAATGTGTACTCTATTGAAAATGTATATAGTGGTATTGATAGCCTCTCTCCAATAGATATCAATTAATTTAGCTTTAGTCATCATAGTCCTTGCAACATCCAAGATTGTTCCATTTTTTCTTTCCACCAATCTGTTCCATTGAGGGATTCTAGGTGCAAACAATTGTCTTCTAATACCATTCCTTTCACAAAAGTTATTGAATTCACTGGATGTAAACTCACTGCCATGATCTGATCTCAAGAATTTTATCTTTAGTCTTATCTCAGTCTCAACCATAACCTTAATGATTTTGAATTTCTGAAAAGCTTCATATTTTTCTTTCAAAACTGCTACCCACATCATTCTAAATTGTTGTAACTAAGTAACATAAAGTATCTATCTCCTTGAAAATTTTTAGTCTTGTTGGTCCATACAAAACAATATGAATAAGATCCAAAACTTTATTAGATTTATCATGCATACTTCTGAAAGAAGTTCTAACTTTCTTGCCCATTTGACATTCTCTACATACCGGATTATGAGGTTTAATAATTTTAGGCAAATCTCTGACAGCCGGTTTTGAACTGATCTTCACTATGCAATCAAAATTTAAATGACACATCCTCTTATGCCATAACTAACTTTCATCAATCTGAGCAATCGTGAAAGCCTTCTCACTAGAGTTCAAATGAAAGATATTACCTTTAGTCTGAGTTTAGGAGGCAATTTCCAATCCAGATTTATTAATGAGCTTGCACTTTCCATCATTGAATTACAAATGAAATCTTTTATCCACCATCTGACCTACACTCAAAAGATTATTCTTTAAGCCTTCAACATAGAAAACATTATCAGTATTTTTCTTACCATCCAATGATATTGTTCCTTTGTATTTGATCCTACATGCCTCAATATCTCCAAATTGGACCAATCCTCCATCAAATTATTGTAGTGATAGAAACTTTATCTTGTCACAAGTCATGTGATGTGAGCATCACCTCTCTGTAACCCATTCCTCATTTTCTTCAATTATAGCAGCCAAAGCCTTTTCCTCAGTATGTGTAGCTTCAATGATAGATTTAGGAGAATCATGCTTGATAGCAATAAAGACCCAATCTTTGTCGGAGGAAGATCCATTACCGGATCCACTCACAAGTTCATCATCATCATCATCAGAAATACCAAAATCATCATCACTAGCATAATAACATTATTTATCCTTATTCTTTTTGAATCTAGGTCTGCTCTGATATTTAGGGTTATCCTTATAATTTCTCACAAATCTTTCATTATTCCTAGCAGCTCTTTTAGGACATCTAGAAGCAAAATGACCAGTTTTTTTGGATGAAAAACATTTAAAGGAGACTTTTCCTTGATACTTGCTTCCAACTGGTCCTTTAGAGATTCTTCTAGAAATCAAGGCTTTCAAATCTTCACTCTCTCTCAATTTCCTCCATATCCTTAGCATACATCTATTTCCAATCTATCTTTTTTTTATTGGATGTAGATACTTAAAATGCATTTGCAATTTTAGGAGCATTCTGATCTCCAAGTTTTTCAAGTTCAAAAGCCATCAATTTCCCAAGTAATGTATCTCTAGTCATAGGGGTACTTGACATTGTCAGGAGTTCATTGATAGGAGCAACCTTCTATTAGATAGCTCAAATAAGCAGAGGACAACTGAGAATAGAGGGGGGGTGAATCAGTTTTCAACAAATTATAGAATTTTAAGCATTAAAACCTTATTACTGGAATACATAAACCTAATATCGGAATAGGAGATATAATAGTTAAGCACAAATATAAACCATGGAACATTTACCAACCATTCACAAAAGATAACACCAAGATTTGTATGTGGAAAGCCCAGTAAAGGGAAAAACCACGGTGGGAAGCCTACCCATACTTAGATAATAATTCTACAGTAAGTATGTGATTATAATAAGAGGGGCCTGTACATGCAAGAAGGTCAACAGGATATAGTGCACTACTCATCACAAAAGGAGCATCACTAACTACAAAATAAATCCAGACTAGAATCCACAAGAAGATTGAACTGTATGAATAACATCTCCTATGCCTAAGTATAGTTCTGGTTAAGCTTAGTACCAAAGGTCTCAAACCTCTTTCGTCAGCCCAATTAGATCACCTATGATCGACCAAAACCTTTGCATATAATGACAACTTTATTCGCACACAGATAATCATATAAACCCTATCCCATATGCCCACGATCTACAAAGAGATATTACATCATATTTATACTAACTTGGGACCTAAACAATTAGGTTGGCCACCTAAAAGATAATACAATAAATTCATAATATAAACCCACAATCCAATGATCAACCAAGTCGGCCTAAGACCAAAACAATATTAACCAATCAATAAATCTAGCCGGTAATGCATCAGGATCATCCACTAACATGTTACATAAACCGATCCATAACCTTGCCAAAAAAGATAGCATTAGATCTGGACCCAAATCCAGCACCATCGATCAACAGGAACATGAACAAGATAACCAACATCATCCCAAAAGACATCTAGAAGTCACACCAATACCACTTATTAGGTGCATCAAAAGATCTACAACAAAGCTCTACTGGTAAAACCCTTACCAATGACCAAATGGCTTACTAGAACAAATGAAAGCTCCTAAGTCATCAAATCCATAACCAACTGATCGTAATACCCATCTAAATAGCATGAATGATAGATCCAAAACAAATCTATAAACCAAAACACACTGGAGCATACCGGATCAATATCATAAACCAACCACTCTACCAAAGCCTATTAGAAGCTGGTAAACAATCAAAAAAGCCGGTGTTGCCATCAATGACAAAACATTAATGCAACACATAATTAATTCCTCCAATTGCCAACAATCTCTCCCTTTGGCATTAATGGCAACACTAGATGTGAAAAAAATCCAAATGCCAAGAAATGCCAAACAAATCTCCCCCAAAGGAAGACAACCAAAAATCGCCCATAATGAAGATATAACAAGCTCCTCCTATGAATGATATCTCTGTTAAGATCTTCTCTCTCCCCTTTGACTGATATTATGTTAAGCTTTATTTTTCACATATATCTCTCCCCCTTTGACATCAATGCCAAAAATATGACATGAACATCAACGAAAAATCATGAATTCACTGAACCACACAACTTACTACTCCCCTTGAGTAGTAGCACCAACACATCAATCTGGAATGAATAGTAGCTATGTAAATGCATGCTGGATTGATGCCAATCAGCATCACTCAAGTCTCTACTAGACGAGCAGAAACCCCCAATCTGTCTCTAAAGTACTCAAATGATTTTGTAGGCAAAGGTTTAGTAAATATATCTGCAATCATCTCTTTAGTGTTCACATAAACCAGTCTGACTTCATTTGCTTCTACCTTGTCCTTCAAAAAGTTATACTTGATAGATATGTACTTTGTCTTAGAGTGAAATACCAGATTCTTTGATATGTCAATAGAAGTAGAGTTATCACATTAAATAACTATCGGTTCATTACAATCCACCCTTATATCCTTCAAAATTTGCTTCATCTGGATAGAACTTGTGTACAGTTAGTAGCAACAACAACATAGTCAGCTTTAGTAGTAGATAAAGATGTACAAGACTATTTTTGCTGATCCATGAAACAAGTTTCTTTCCAAGAAAGAAAGCTCCACTAGACGTGCTCTTCTGGTCATCAACATCTCCAACCCAATCAACATATGTATATGCACATAGTGTAAAATCATCATCTTTAGGATACCACAAACCATGTTCAGTTCTACCCTACAAATGCCTGAAAATCCTTTTCACTGCACTCTCATGATTCTCTCTAGGATCACTTTGATATCTTTATATAATACAAACTAAATTCATTATATCTGATCTAGTCTGAATCAGATATAACAAACCTCCAATCATAGACTTGTACCTTGTAGGATTTACCAGTGCTAATGCATCTTTCTAAGTCAATTTCTCACTTGGAACCATATGTGTACAAACTAGTTTAGAATTTTCCATACCAAATTTCTTCAAACAACTCTCTAGCATACTTATTTTGATAGATGAAAATACCCTTATCAGTCTAAGTAATTTGTAAACCTAAGAAAAATTTCATCTCCCCAATCATAGACATCTCAAATTCATTCTTCATATTTTTCAGATAATTCCATACATAATTTATCCTCACCTCCAAAAATGATATCATCAACAAAGACTTCAACAATCAACATGTCATCATTAGTGATCTTATAATATAAATTACTATTAGCATTACTAGTGCAAGAGAACCTCATGACTAAGATAATAAAAGCAATAAAGGCTAAAGGACACACATGAAAATGTCACCTTTCAATCTACATAATAGGGTAGTCTTATTTGTTTTATGTTTGATTCATTTGTAATAAACCCCACCTTGTTACCCAATGAAATGGATTTGGCAAATTAATAAGCCACCAAAGGAATATGGGCCTAGGGGTATTTGATTGAGTATTTTTCTAGGTATTTATGTGTTGGAGATGTCTTAGAAAGGTTTAAGACATGTTGAAGCACCTATAGGTTGGCGGATTTAACATATGTCAAAAGTTGCTCAAACTTGACAACTTTTGGTTCCAAATAGCAACTTCTTTTCAATGATATCCTTGGTTCAAAAGTTGGTTGAAAACCATTGTGGAAGGTATAAATTTTCATCCCCAATCATCATTGAGAGGAGAGAATGACTTTGTAACTTTTGGCATCATTGAAGTAATATATTTCTCTGAATTTCCTGCAATCCCGTTATCCTACATGGTGTACCATACTATACAATCATTTTTGAATTAGGAAACTAGTTGGATATATTATAGTGGCAAATCACCTTTTAGATGCATCAAGTCTAAGGTCTTAATTCTCCAAGACAAGGAAGAAATCAAAAAATTTCTGGAACTGTTCCAAATTTGACAGTTTTGTCTAGGGTTTGCAAAGAAACGACCTTACCTTGCTGATCCTTCATTGGTGGTTCATGAATTTGGAGGGGATGCAAGTATGGACAATGTATTTTAGGATTTTAAAGGCCTTTTGTAGGTTAGGAACAGTTGGAGGTAAGGGTTTGATGCATTAAGGTGGGAAACCCCATGTGGCCACCGACAAGTGTAAGTAAATAGGTCTCACATCAAGGGTTAAAGGTCTGATCATTGCCTAAGACTTAGGATTTGGTGTATTTGCAATGACTTAAGAGTATTCCTTGAGTTGTTCTGGTGAGTTAAGGTCTGTGTCTACACACTCCTTTGTAAAATAGGCCTAATTGGGCTACACTAGTCCCCTAACCATAGTGGGGTTTGGATTCTTGTGTTCCCTATAGGTAGGAACCCTTAGGATATGTTTTTTGACCCCCAAAAGGGTATCCAAATCTGGGATTTATTGTCTAGTATTTTGGAGACATAAAGAGTTAAGTGTAGAAAGTCGGTCTGCTAGGGCTACAAAGTTTTGTAGGCCTTGTTGTAGGAATTATCCAAACTGGTAGAAGGAGCCCAAATTAAATGATCGTAGGAGGTCTCCCTAACCTAGGGAATGTCAAATAAAACCTTAATTAGCTATTGTTTTATTAGAGAAGGGACCAAACCATTGTTTACCATAGAGACTTTGTACTGGTAAATGAAAGAGACCTTGTACTGATAGTCTTTTGTTTGGAGAAAGGGATGTGAGACTTGTCAAACTGATTTTCCTTAACCCCAGGAGTTTTGTGTGATTTCTAGGGTCATTGGTGTGTTCTTGGGTTAGGGGAACCTATCTTATACTGGTATTGGGACCTCTACATCAATTTTGGTATCAAAGCATAGGAGGAATCCTTTTGGGAAGAAGAACAATACATGTTAGCAGAAGAATTAGAGGGTGAGGCTAGAAGAATGCCTCCAAAGATGACAAATGTTGAACTTGCCAAGATGGTGCAAGAGAATAGAGAAGAAAATGAATATCTTATAATAGTGATTGAGAACTTGGAAGACAAGATGGAGAGAGGACTTGATGGCTTGGAGGAAGTGGGAGAAGAGGAGAACCCACAAGGGTAGGAAGAAGAGGAAGTTCATGTAGAGAATAGGTACCTGGTCAATGCCTTGAAGTCTATGGAGAGGAGTACCATGGACCAGAAATAAAACCTTCCTATTTTCAGTGGGAAGATGAATGTCGATGGAGTGATGGACTGGATAGAGTCCTTAAACAACTTCTTTGAATGTGAAGACATTGCTGACAACTAAAAGATGAAAATTGCCAAGTCAAAAATGCAGGGAGCAGCCTTGACATGGTGGAATTTTGTGCAAGATGAAAGAGTGAAAGAGGGAAGAGGAATGATCACCTCTTGGAAGAAGATGATTACAAAGATCAAGGGAGTATATGTACCAGAGGACTATGAAGTCCAATTACACAAGAGAAGGCAAAATCTTAGTCAAAAAGAGATGGATGTGTGTGCCTATACTGAAGAATTTCATAAATTGAGTATAAAGTCTAAGAAGGTTGAAGATGAAAGTGAAAGAGTGGCAAGGTATCTAAAGGGCCTAAGGTGGAAGATACAAGAAGAGTTGAACCTCTTGTGCCCTAACACTTCTCATAGATGCTATCAATTAGCATTAAAGGTAGAAGAGAAGCTCAAAAGAAGACAAGAGAAGAGCAGTAGAGGAAGGGGTAAGCAACCAAGAGGAAGGAGCAACTTCAAAGGAAGAGGATCAAATTTTGAATTTCAAGGAGAGAGTAGTCAAGATTCCTCAAGGAATGACAACAACAACAAAGGCAACTTCAGAGGTAGAAGGCCAAATTTTAGAGGAAGACCATCAAAAAGAGGAGCAGGACCATTAAAATGTTTTAACTGCAACCAAGAGGGACACATTGCCAGCAAATGCCCGGAGAAGATGGGGTCTAGTTTCAAAGGAGAAAGGAGAGCCATTCTAACCCAAGAATCATATTACCAAGGTAGTAGTAAACCTGATTCATATGGTTATCTAGAGATCAGAGAGGCACTAATGTTGAGAAGAACCCTCTTGAAGGTACCAACACATACAGAGCCACCTTTGAGGAAGTCTATCTTCCGCACCACTTTCGAAACAAGAGGAAAGGTATGTAAAGTTCTGGTTGAATCAAGGTCTACTGAGAATTTTGTGTCAATAAAAATGGTAGAGAAGTTGAAATTGAGGAGGATACCCCATCCATACCCCTATAAGGTGTCTTGGCTCACAAAAGGGCAACAAACTCTTGTAGAAGAGCGGTCCTGGGTAGAATTCCAGATAGGATCATATAAAGATAAGATTTTGTTTGATGTTGTTAACATGGATGCTTGTCACCTCTTGTTTGGAAGACCATGGCAGTATGACCTCAAAGCACACCATGATGGCTTTAGGAATACCTATTCCATCACAAAGAATGACAAGGTCATAGAGTTACTGCCGCTAAGTTAAAACAATGAAGAGAAGAAAGAAACTGAGTCCAAAGTGATGATGATGGAGGTGAAACCATTCCTCAAGGAGATAAGGATGGAAGAGGTAATATGCTTTGCATTGCTTCCAATACCAACCTCAAGGGGGAAGCCTACTGTAGATGATAGGGTAGAAGGAAAGGACAAGGATCTTAGTCTAGAAGTGAAGGAGATCATTGGCAGATACCAAGGAATAGATGCAGATGGAGTGCCAAGGAGTTTGCTACCAATGAGAGAGATCTGTCACTGCATTGACTTGATCCCAGGGGCCACATTGCCTAACAAAGCTGCATACATTACTGATTCAAAAGTTGCTAGACTCTGATCTGACTGGAAAGAGTCTTATCCCATGTGCAGTACCAGAAGTTTTGGCACCCAAAAAGGATGGAATATGGAGGCCTTGTACTAACTCAAGAGCTCTCAACAAGATCACCATAAGGTATATATTTCCAATGCCTAGGAAAGAGGATTTTCTGGATTGTTTAGGGGGTGCAAAACATTTTTCTAAAATTGATTTAAAGAGTGGGTACCACCAAATTAGAATTAGGTTTGGTGATGAGTGGAAAACACCCTTCAAAACAAATGAAGGGTTGTATGAATGGAAGGTTATTCCATTTGGTTTGTCTAGCACCACAAGTACATTCATGAGACTCATGAATGAAGTTTTCAAATAATTCACAGGGAAGTTTGTAATAGTGTATTTGGATGACATCCTATTATTTAGCAGGGCAAAGGAAGAACACTTGAGGCATCTAGACATGGTTTTGAAAAGGTTGAGTGAAGATGAATAAATGATCAATATAGAGAAGTGTTTGTTCATGCAGGAAGAGCTCATCTACCTAGGATTTGTGATCTCCAAAGGTCACTTGAAGATGGATCAAGATAACGTAAATTCAATTCTTTCTTGGCCTACTCCTAAGACTATTGGTGAAGTTAGAAGTTTCCATGGATTAGCCACATTTTATCGAAAGTTCATAAGAGGTTTCAGTCAGATATGTGCTCCAATGATGGAAACCATAAAAAGTGGTCAAAAGTGTAGGTTTTCTTGGACAAAGGAGGTAGATGAGGCATTTGAGACTCTTAAGAAAAAGGTAGCTCAACAACTGGTACTTTCTTTACCTGATTTTAACAAAGTGTTTCAGATTGAATGTGATGCTAGTCATGTGGCCATAGGAGCAATCATAAGCCAAGAAGACCTATAGCATTCTTTAGTGAAAAACTCAATGAGGGAAGGAGAAGATATTCTTCTTATTACCTAGAAATGTATGCCCCAGTTCAGGCATTGAAAAAATGGAGACACTGTCTACTACCAAAGGAAGTTGTAGTCTACACTGACAACCAAGCCTTGAGTTTCATTAATAGCCAAGAAAATCTAAGTCATAGGTATATGAAGTGCGTAGAATCCCTACAAGCCTATACCTTTTCCATAAGACTCAAGAAAGGAGTAGCCAACAAAGTGGTTGATGCACTGAGTAGGAGAGTGCTAACCATATCTGAAATCCAATTAGAAAGCATTGAGATTGATGCAATGAAAGATATGTATTTTGCAGATGAGGACTTTAAGGAGATTTACAAGGCATGTACTAAACTTGCTGAAAGGTATCATGTGGAGTTTTCTGATTTTCTGATCCAAGATGGACTTCTTCTCAAAGGTGGGAAATTGTGCATACCAAAATGCTCAATGAGGACTAACATCATCAAGGAAAAGCATCGTGGAGCTATGGTAGGTAATTTTGGTTTGGACAAGAGACTTGAATAGGTAAGAAGGCACTACATTTAGCCCAAATTGTAGGTTGATGTAAGATAGTTTGTAGATACATGCACCATTTGCCAAAAGGCAAAAGGAAGAAATACCAATGTAGGTCTCTATCAACCCTTACCCATTCCCTCAAGACCTCGGGTGAGTGTGTCAATGGACTTTGTAATGGGTTTACCTAGGACCTAAAAGGGGCTTGATAGTGTATTTGTGATAGTGGATAGGTTTAGTAAAATGACACATTTCTTGCCATCTAAGTCCACTAGTGATGCATCTTATAAAGTAGATTTGTTTTTAAGAGAAGTAGTAAGGATTCATGGACTTCCATTGAACATAGTGTCTAACCAGGATGTCAAATTTGTTGGCCATTTTTGGAGAGCTCTATGGAGGAAACTTGGCACCAATCTATCTTTCTCATTAGCCTATCATTCATGAACGGATGGGTAGACAGAAGTAGTAAACCAGTCATTAAGGAATTTGTTGAGATGTCTTACAAGGCAGCATGGTGAAAAGTGGGATTCAATCCTACCTCGGGCTGAGTTTGCCTACAATGACACTGTAAACATAAGCACAGGGAAGTCACCATTTTAGATTGTGTATGGGTTGCATCCAAGAGAGGTATTGGAGTTGAGAAAACTACCCCATACGAATCCCATAAGTGCAAATGGTGAGAGGTTTGCTGAAGCCATAAAAGAAGTTCATGAGCAGGTCAAAATACAACTTCAAAAGTCATTAGAAAAATACAAAGAGAATGCAGATCAGAAAAGGAGAGAGGTATAGTTTCAAGTTGGAGATTCAGTTTGGGAAAATTTGAAGAAGGAAAGGTTATCCAAGTGCAAACACACTAAGCTCATGCAAAGGAAAGTAGGACCATGTCAAATCTTGAAGAAGTTTTGCACCAATGCTTATGAAATTCAATTACGATCATACCTTGGCATATCTCCTATTTTTAATGTTTGTGATCTAACTCCTTTTAAAGGTGACTCTAATGTAGGTAACTCACAACAGGTCCTAGAAGAAGCAGCATATATAGATTTTCCCAAAAATGAGCCACCTAAACTTAAAAAAGGGTAGGACACCAAGATTGTAAAGAAGACCAGGTTCAATGAGTATAAACAATACTTGGTCAAATGAAAAGGAAAACCAAATTCTAAAGTCATTTGGTTGGATGAAGATCAGATCAAGAAGCATCACACTATATTACATGACTTCATCTCAAGTGGACTTGAGATTCATTCACCTTGGGAGTATGGTGTAGGAGAACCTCATCACTAAGATAATAAGAGAAATAAAGGCTAAAGGACACACATGATAACATGAACTTTCAATCTATGTAATAGGGTAGTCTTGTTTGTTTCATGTTTGATTTGTTTGTAATAAACCCCACCTTGTTACTCAATGACATGGATTTGGCAAATTGATAAGCCATTATGTGCACATGGGCCTAGGGGTATTTGATTAAGTATTTTTCAAGGTGTTTATGTGCTGGAGATGTCTTATAAAGGTCATGTTGAAGCACCTCTAGGTAGGCAGATTTAACATATGTCAAAAGTTGCTCAAACTTGACAACTTTGTTGACAACTTTTAATGACAACTTTTGGTTGCAAATAGAAACTTATTTCCAACGGTCACCTTTGTTCAAAAGGTGGTTGATAACAATTGCGGAAGGTATAAAATTTCATCCCCAATCATCATTGAGAGGACAAAATGACTTTGTAAACTTTTGGCATCATTGAAGTAATATATATTTGAGAATTTCCTGCAATCCCGTTATCCTACACATTGTACCATACTATACGATTGTTTTTGTATTAGGAAACTAGTTGGATGTGTTAGAGTGGCCAATCACCTTTCAGATGCATCAAGTCTAAGGTCCAAATTTGCGAAGACAAGGAAGAAATCGATAAATTTCTGGAAGTGTTCTAGATTTGATAGTTTTGTCTAGGGTTTGCAAAGAAATAGCCTTACCTTCCTGATCCTTCATTGGTGGTTCATGACTTTGGAGAGGATGCAAGTATGGCCAATTTATTTTAGGATTTTAAAGGCCTTTTGTAGGTGAGGACCAATTGGAGGTGAGGGTTTGATGCATTAAGGTAGGAAACCCCATGTGGTCACTGAGAAGTGTAAGCAAACAGGTCTCACATTAGGGGTTAAAGGTCTGATCATGGCCCAACACTTAGGATTTCATGTATTTCAATGGCTTAAGAGTATTCCTTGAGTTTTTTTGGTGATTTAAGGTCTGTGTCTACACACTCCTTTGTAAAATAGGCCTAATTGGGTTACATCGGTGCCCTAACCATAGTAGGGTTTTGATTCTTGTGTTCCCTATCGGTAAGAACCCTTAGGCTATGTTTTTTCACCCTCAAAAGGGTATCCAAATCTAGGATTTTTTGTCTGGTATTTTGGAGACATAAAGAGTTAAGTGTATAAAACCATTCTGTAAGGGCTACTAGGTTTTGTAGTCGTAGTTGCAGCAGTTACCCAAACCGGTAGAGGGAACCCAAATTCAATGATTGTAGGACGTCTCCCTGACTTAGGGGACTTCAAATAAAACCTTAATTAGCCATTATTGCATTGAAAAAGGGACCAAACCATTGTTGACCATAGAGACTTTGATTGATAAATGAAAGAGACCTTGTACCGGTAGTCTTTTGTTTAGAGAAAGGGATGTCGGATTTGCCAAACAGGTGTTCCTTAACCCCTGGAGTGTTGTGTGATTGGTAGGGTCCTTGGTGTGTTATTGGGTTATGGTAACCTATCCTATACTAGTACCAGGACCTCTACATCAATTACCTTTATTGAAACAAAGATTCAAAAGATATTTATCCAATATTGCATACCAAACTCTAGAGGCTTGTTTCAATCCATATAAAGTTTTCCTTAACTTGCAAACCATGTTTTTGTTATTTGAAAGTGAAAATCCATCAAGCTACTCAGTTTAAACTTCCTATTCAAGATCTCCATTCAAAAATACACACTTAACATCCATTTGATAAACCTTGCAGTTCTTATGGGTAGCATAAGCCAAAAATAATTTCACATCTTCAATCTTAGCTACTGAAGAAAAAGTCTCATCATAATAAATTACTTCCTTCTGAGAATATCCTCTATAGACCAATCTAGTTTTGTTCCTCACAACTTGTCCATCTTCATTCAATTTATTCCTAAAAACCCATTTGGTTCAAATAACATTCTTATTTTTAGGCCGGGGAACTAAAGTCCATGTATTATTCTTTTCTATCTGATCTAATTCTTCTTCCATAGCTCTCATCCAACATTCATATTTACATGCTTCAATTATTGATGCCAATTAAATTTAAAAAATTAAACATACCCCATCAGCTTCCAACCTTCTTCTTTTCATCACTCCTTTGTTCTTATCTCCAATGGTATGATCTTTTGAATGATTTAACCTTACATATCGAGGAGTCTTCTAACTTTTTGTTCCTCGACTTTGATCTTCAGTTACTGTTAAATTTTATGATACTGTCAGACTAATTGGTTCAACATTTTTTTCTAGTGTAGGTGCTACCGGTTCAGTTATGATCATTTCCATTGCCAATACTCTCTCATTAGTTCTTATTTGATTTATGCTATGCTCATCCACCTTGACATTAGTGCCCTCCATAATTCTCTGCAATCTTTTTTTATAACATCTATATGCTTTGCTTTCATTAGAATATTCAAGAAATATCCCTTCATCATATCTAGAATCAAACTTTCCAATAGAATCATCTCTTTTGATATAAAATTTACTACCAAAGATTTTGAAATACTTAACTGCAGGTGTATGACCAAACCATAACTCATAAGGTGTCTTACCGATGTCTCCTTTGATATAAACTCTATTGAATGTTTATACCATCGTGCTCACAGCTTCTGTCCAGTGGATATGAGGAAAATTAGGTTCCATCATCATAGTTCTAGCTACATCCAAGATAATTTTATTCTTCCTTTCCACAACTCCATCCTGCTGAGGTGTCCGGGGTGCAGATAACTATCTTCTTATCCCATTCTTTTCACAATAACTATTAAATTCACCATATGCGAATTCTCTACCCTGATCAAATATTAAGCATTTAATCTTCAATCATTTCTCTATCTCAACTTTATCTTTAAAGATTGCAAACTTTTCAAATGCTTCAAATTTCTCCCTTAGAAAAGTAACCCACATCATTCTAGAATAGTCATCAGTGATTAGCATAAAATATCTATCACCCAAAAAACTTTTGATTCTAGAAGGACCACACAAATCAGTATGAGTAAGATCAAGAACATCATTAGATTTGTTTTTAATACTCTTAAAAGAAGTTTTGACTTGCTTTCCCATTTGACATTCCTTACATACCGGATTATAGGGCTTCACAATCTTAGGTATATCTCTAACTGCATTAGTAGAACTGATCTATATAATGCAATAAAAATTGACATGACACAACCTCTTATGCCATAGCCAACTATTATTAATTTTTTAAATCAAACATGTCTTCTCACCAAAGTTCAAATGGAAGATGTTACCTTTAGTCTGAGTACCAATTGCAATCTCCAATCCAGATCTATTGATAATCTTGCATTTTCCATCCTTGAACTGTAACTGAAATCCCTTATCCACCAACTATCCTACACTCAAAATATTATGCCTTAAACCTTCAACATAATAAACATTATAAGTATTATTCTTACCATCCAACGATATAGTTCCTCTTCCCTTGATCATGCATTCTTTGTCATCTCCAAATCTAACCAGATCACCATCAAATTCTTTCAAAGATAGAAAATTCCTTTTATCTCCAATCATATGATGTGAACATCCACAGTCTATCACCCATTCATCCTTGTCTTCAATTTTAGCAGCAAGCGCGTTTTCTTGAGGTACTGGATCATCTTCCTTGATAGCCAAAAATTCCCATTTGTTTTCGTTGTCGGATCCACTAGCTGAATCTTGTGTCGGTTCATAATCAGAACTAGTCACACCTTCCTCATTAGCATAGTAGCATTATTTGTCTTTTTTTCTCCTCTACTTATGCTTGTTCTGATAATCATGGTTAGGCCTAAAATATCTTCTAACTCTTTCCTCAAATCTTGAATTCCTTTCAGGACATCTAGATGCAAAATGACTTATCCTATTACATGTGAAACATTTAAAAGGTGATTTTCCTTCATACTTACTTCCTGTTGGACCTTTAGGTGCTCTTCTAGCAAATAGGGCTTCAAGTTACTCAAACTCTTCATCTTCTTTCTTCATTTCCTCCAGTTCCTTAGCATATAAGGCTTTCCAATCACTCTTGTAGATAGATGATGTAGATGTATGAAAAGAAGGTTTAGGTTTTGCAACTCTAGAAGGCTTGAATTCCTCAAGCTCAAAAGCAGATAACTTCCCAACCAAGGCATCCCTATTAACATAGGTGTTTTCCATTATTCTAAACTTGTTAATTGTAGTATCCTTCATCTTATAAGCCGATGGCAAACCTCTCAATACTTTAGAAACTATTTCATCTTCGTTCAAAGATCCACCACAACACTAAATTCCCATGACAATTTCATTATCTCTCTCCATAAAAGAAGTAATCCTTTCATCTTCTTCCATCTTTGGCTTCTCATATCTCACCCAGTAACCATCAAGTTTAGCAATTTTAACAGTAGGGTCACCTTCATTCAAAGTCTCCAATTTATCATATATAATGGATTTGTTTTTCAAAGAAGTAGCAAGGATTCATGGACTTCCATTGAACATAGTGTCTGACCGGGATGTCAAATTTGTTGGCCATTTTTGGAGAACTGTATGGAGGAAACTTGGCACCAATTTGTCTTTCTCATCATCTTATCATCCACAAATGGATGGGTAGACAAAAGTAGTAAACCAATCATTAGGGAATTTATTGAGATGTCTTACAAGGTAGGATGGTGAAAAGTGAAATTCAATCTTACCTTAGGCTGAGTTTGCCTACAATGACACTGTAAACAGAAGAACATGGAAGTCACCATTTTAGATTGTGTATGGGTTGCATCCAAGAGGGGTATTGGAGTTGAGAAAACTACCCCATACGGATCCCATAAGTGCAGATGGCGAGAGGTTTGTTGAATCCATAAAAGAAGTTCATGAGCAGGTCAAAATACAACTTCAAAAGTCATCAGAAAAATACAAAGAAGATGTAGATCAGAAAAGGAGAGAGGTACAATTTCAAGTTGGAGATTTAGTTTGGGAAAATTTGAAGAAGGAAAGGTTACCCAAGGGAAAACACACTAAGCTCATGCAAAGGAAATTAGGACCATGTCAAATCTTGAAGAATTTTGGCACCAATGCTTATGAAATTCAATTACAATCAGACCTTGTAATATCTCCTATTTTTAATGTTAGTGATCTAACTCCTTTTAAAGGTGACTCTAATGCAGGTAACTCACAACAGGTCCTAGAAGAAGTAGCAGATATAGATTTTCCAAAAAATGAGCCACCTAAACTTAAAAAAGTGTTGAACACCAAGATTGTAAAGAAGACCAAGAATAATGAGCATAAACAATACTTGGTCAAATGGAAAGGAAAACTAGTTTTTGAAGCCGTTTGGTTGGATGAAGATCAGATCAAGAAGCATGGCACTACATTACATGACCTCATCTCAAGTGGACTTGAGATTCATTCACCCTAGGAGTATGGTGTAGGAGCACCTCATGACTAAGATAATAAGAGAAATAAAGGCTAAAGGGAACACATGATAATGTAACCTTTTAATCTATGTAATAGGGTAGTCTTGTTTGTTTGATGTTTGATTTGTTTGTAATAAATCCCACCTTGTTACCCAATGACATGGATTTGGCAAATTGATAAGCCACCATGGGCATATGGGCCTAGGGGTGTTTGATTGAGTATTTTTATAGATTTTTACTTGTTGGATATTTCTTAGAAAGGTTTAGGACATGTTGAAGGACCTCTAGGTAGGCGGATTGAACATATGTCAAAAGTTGCTCAAACTTGACAACTTTGTTGACAACTTTTAATGACAACTTTTGGTTGCAAATAACACCTTCTTTCCAATGGTCACCTCAATTCAAAAGGTGGTTGATAACCATTGTGAAAGGTATAAAATGCCATCCCCAATCATCATTGAGAGGAGAGAATGACTTTGTAAACTTTTGGCATCATTGAAGTAATATATTTTTGATAATTTCCTAAAATCTTGTTATCCTACATGGTGTACCATACTGTAAGATCATTTTTGAATTAATAAACTAGTGTGATGTGTTAGAGCGGCCAATAATCTTTTAGATGCATCAATTTTGAGGTCCTAATTTTCCAAGACAAGGAATACATCAACAAATTTCTGGAAGTGTTCTAGATTTGACAGTTTTGTCTAGGGTTTGCAAAGAAATGGCCTTACCTTGTTGATCCTTCATTGGTGATTCAGGGCTTTGGAGGGGAAGCAAGTATGGCCATTTTATTTTATCATTTTAAAGGCCTTTTGAAGTTTAGGACCATTTGGAGGTGAGGGTTTGATGCATTAAGGTGGGCAACCCCATGGGGTTGCCGATAAGTGAAAGCAAACAGGTCTCACAAGAGGGGTTAAAAGTTTGATCATAGCCTAAGACTTAGGATTTCATGTATTTTCAATGGCTTAAGAGTATTCCTTGATTTTTTTGGTGAGTTAAGGTCTGTGTCTACACACTCCTTTGTAAATAGGCCTAATTGGGCTACATCGGTCCCCTAACCACAGTAGGGTTTGGATTCTTGTGTTCCCTACTGGTAAGAACCCTTAGGATATTATTTGTGACCCCCCAAGAGTATCCAAATCTAAAAATTTTTGTTTGTTATTTTGGAGACATAAAGAGTTAGGAGTAGAAAACCGGTTTGGTATGGCTACCAGGTTTTTTAGGCCTTGTTGCAGCAATTGCCCAAACTGGTACCTGAATTCAATGATTGTAGGAGGTCTCCCTGACCTATGGGACTTCAAATAAAACTTTAATTAGCCATTGTTGCATTAGAGAAGGGACCAAACCATTGATGACCATAGAGACTTTGTACTGGTAAATGAAAGAGACCTTGTACCGGTAGTCTTTTGTTTAGAGGAAGGGATGTGGGACCTGTCAAACTGATGTTCCTTAACCCCTGGAGTGTTGTGTGATTGGTAGGGTCCTTGGTGTGTTCTTGCATTAGGGTAACCTATCCTATACTGGTACTAGGACCTCTGCATCAATTATTTTTATTGAAGCCAAGATTCAAAAGTTAATTATCCAATCTTGCATACCAAACTCTAGGGGCTTGTTTCAATCCATATAAATCTTTCCTTAACTTGCCAACTATGTTTTTGTCATTTTAAAGTGAAAATACTTCATGCTGCTCAATGTAAACTTCCTCTTCAAGATCTCCATTAAAAAATACACATTTATCATCCATTTGACAACCCTTGTAGTTCTTATGGGGAACATAAGCAAGAAATAATCTCATAGCTTCAATCTTAGCTACCGAAGCAAAAGTCTCATCATAATCAATTCCTTCCTTCTAAGAATATCCTTTATAGACCAATCTAGTGTTATTCCTCACAACTTGTCCATCTTCATTCAATTTATTCCTAAGAACCCATTTGGTTCCAATAACATTCTTATTTTTAGGTCGGGGAACTAAAGTCCATGTATTATTCTTTTCTATCTGATCTAATTATTCTTCCATAGATCTCATCCAACATTCATATTTACATGCTTCAATTACTGATGCCAGTTAAATTTAATAAATTAATCATACCTCATCAGCTACCAACCTTCTTCTTGTCATCACTACTTTGTTCTTATCTCCAATGATATGATCTTCTGAATGATTTAACCTTACATCTCAAGGACTCTTCTGACTTTCTGTTCCTTGACTCCGATCTTCAGTTACTGATCAATTTTATGATACTATTGGCATAAATGGTTCAACATTTCGTTCTAGTGTAGGTGCTATCAGTTAAGTTATGATCATTTCCATTGCCGGTTCTCTCTAATAAATTTTGATTTGATTTATGTTTTTCTCATCCACCTTGACATTAGTGCTCTCCACAATTCTCTACAATCTTTTTTTATAACATCTATATGCTTTTCTTTCATTAGAATAATCAAGAAATATCCCTTCATCACATCTAAGATCAAACTTTCCAATAGAATCATCTCTTTTGATATAGCATTTACTACCAAAGATTCTGAAATACTTAACTGTAGGTGTATGATCAAACCATAACTCATAAGGTGTCTTACCGGTGTCTCCTTTGATATGAACTCCGTTGAGTGCATATACCATCATGCTCACAACTTCTCTCCAATATATATGAGGCAAATTATCTTCTATCATCATAGTTATAGCAACATCCAAGATAATTTTGTTCTTCCTTTCCACAACTCCATTCTACTTAGGTGTCCGGGGTGCAGATAATTGTCTCCTTATCCCATTCTTTTCACAATAACTATTAAATTCATCGAATATGAATTCTCCACCCTGATCATACCTTAAGCATTTAATCTTCAATCATGTCTCTGTCTCAACTTTAGCTTTAAAGATTTTAAAATTTTCAAATGCTTCAAATTTCTCCATTAGAAAAGTAACCCACATCATTCTAGAATAGTCATCAGTGATTAGCATAAAATATCTATCACCCAAAAATCTTTTGATTCTAGAAGGATCACACAAATCATTATGAGTAAGATCAAGAACATCAATAGATTTGTCTTTGATACTCTCAAAAGAAATTCTGACTTGCTTTCCCATTTGACATTCCTTACATATCAGATTATAGGGCTTCACAATCTTTGGTATATCTCTAACTGCATTAGTAGAATTGATCTTTACAATGCAATCAAAATTCACATGACACAATCTCTTATGCCATAGCCAACTCTCATTAATTTGTGAAATAAAAAATGCCTTCTCACCAGAGTTCAAATGAAAGATGTTTCCTTTAGTCTGAGTACCAGTTGCAATCTCCAATATAGATCTATTGATAATCTTGCATTTTCCATCCTTGAGCTGTAACTGAAATCCCTTATCCACCAACTGTCCTACACTCAGAATATTATGCCTTAAACCTTTAACATAATAAACATTATTAGTATTATGCTTACCATCTAACAATATAGTTCCTCTTCCCTTGATCATGCATGCTTTGTCATCTCCAAATCTAACCAGATCACCAACAAATTCTTGCAAAGATAGAAAAATCCTTTTATCTCCAGTCATATGATGTGAACATCTACTGTCTATCACCCATTCATCCTTGTCTTCAATTTTAGCGGCAAGGGCCTTTTCTTTAGGTACTGGATCATCTTCCTTGATAGCCAAAAATACCCATTCCTTTCCTTTGTTGGATCCACTAGCTGAATCTTGTGTCAGTTCATCATCAGAACCAGTCACAACTTCCTCATTAGCATAGTAGCATTATTTGTCTTTGTTTCTCCTCTACTTAAGCTTGTTTTGATAATCATGGTTAGGCCTAAAATATCTTCTAACTCTTTCCTAAAATCTTGAATTCCTTTTAGGACATCTAGATGCAAAATGACTTATCCTATTACATGTGAAACATTTAAAAGGTGATTTTCCTTCATACTTACTTCCTGTTGGACCTTTAGGTACTCTTCTAGAAAATAGGGCTTCAAGTTGCTCAAACTCTTCATCTTCCATCTTCTTTTCCTCTAGTTCCTTGGCATTTAAGGCTTTCCAATCACTCTTGCCAGTAGATGATGTAGATGCATGAAAAGAAGGTTCAGGTTTTGCAACTCTAGAAGGACCGAATTCCTGAAGCTCAAAAGAAGATAACTTCCCAACCAAGGTATTCCTATTAACATAGGTTTTTTCCATTGTTCTCAACTCACTAATTGTAGTAGCCTTCATCTTATAAGTTGGTAGCCAATCTCTCAATACTTTAGAAACTATTTCATCTTCGCTCAGAGATCCACCGCAACACTGAATTCCCATGGCAATTTCATTAACTCTCTCCATAAAAGAAGTAATCCTTTCATATTTTTCCATCTTTGGGTTCTCATATCTCACCCGATAACCATCAAGTTTAGAAATTTTAATAGTAGGGTCACCTTCATTCAAAGTCTCCAATTTATCCCATATAGCCTTCACAATTGATTTGTCATTTAGTCCCATAACTTTCTAATCAGAAAGTGCACACAAAAGGGCTTCTCTATCTGTACAATCATTTTCAATGTCCTTATCCAATCCTGTTAGAGGAGGATTGCCAGATGCTAGATTATGAGGTGTATATGCATTCTCAGTGAACTCCCAAATCTCCTTGCCAAGACATCTCAAATGAGTATCCATTTGAATCCTCCATACTCTATAATTTGTTCCATCAAGCCTAGGAATTTCTCTCCAGAAAATAGATGCAAAGGAACTTGATGAACTTGCACTATTAGATGCCATAGGATCTTCCTCAAGTAGTTAAGCTTCTGCAAAGAGGACCCGACTCTTATACCAATTATTAGACAACTCAAATAACCAAAGGACAACCTAGAGGAGGGGGGCTGAATTTGTTGTCAATGAATTATAGAACTTTAAGCATTATAACCTTATTACTAGAATACATAACCTAATACCAGAATAGAAGATATAATAGTTAAGCATAAATATAGACCATAAAACATTTACCAACCATCCACAAAAGATAACACCAAGATTTGTACGTGGAAAAACTGGTAAAGGGAAAAAGCACGTTGAGAGGCCTACCCATAGTTAGATAATTCTTCTGCAGTAAGTATGTGATTACAATAAAAGGGGCATGCACATGCAAGAAGGACAACAACCTAGAGTATATTTCTCATCACAGAAGGAGCCTCACTAACAACAAAATAAATCCAGACTACAATTTGAAAGAAGAGTGAACTGCAAGAATATCATCTTGCATGCCTGAGTATAGTTTTGGTTAAGATCAGTACCAGAGGTCTTAAACCACTTTCACTAACCCAATTTGATCACCTATGATTGACCAATACCTCTACATATGATTACAACTTTATTCATACACAGATAATCAATAAACCCTATCCCATACGCTCATGATCTACAAAGATATCTTACATCATATTTATACCAACCCGAGACCTAAACAATTAGGTTGACCACCTAAAAGAATATAATAAATTTATAATATAAACCCACAATTCAATGATTAACCAAGGTGGACTAAGACCAAAACAACATTAACCAATCAATAAACCCAACTGGTAATGCATCGGGATCATCCACCAACACGTTACATAAACCGGTCCTTAACCTAGCCGAATAAGATAGTATTAGGTCCGAACCAAAATCCAACACCACTGATCAATAGGAACATCAATAAGATAACCAACAAAATCCCAAAAGCCATCGAGAAGTTCTACCAACACCACTTATCAAGTGCATCAAAATATCTACAACAAAGCTCTACCGATAAAACCCTTATCGGTGACCAAAGGGCTTACTAGAACAAATGATATCTCCTCAGTCATCAAATCATGAACCAACTAATCATGATACCCATATGAATAGCATGAATGATAGATCCAAACCAAATCCACAAAACAAAGCATACCGAAGCATACCATATCAATATCATAAACCAACCACTTTGCTAGAGCCTACCGGAAGTTGATAAATAAACCAAACAACTAGTGTTGCCATCAATGACAAAACATCAATGCAACACATAATCAATTCCTCCAATTGCCAACACCTTCATATTTTAAGCTAAAGACAAAAATCTTAGAACTTTTGACACTATTTCATCTTCAGTAATAGATCCACCACAACATTTGATACCCATGACAATCTCATTGACTCTATCCATGAAAGAACTTAACTTCACATCCTCTTCCATCTTCAAAGTTTCATATCTCACCCAGAAACCTTCAAGTTTATCAATCTTCATTGCCTAATCACCTTTATAAAGAGTTTCAAGTTTCAACTAGATCTACTTAACATTCTCCAATTCTATGACATTCAGTAACTTTTCTTCAAATAGAGTGCTCAAAAAAAATTCTTTTGCTCTTGCATCATTTTCAGATCTCTTTTGTTCAATAGTAAGCGTCGGTGTACTAGAATTAGGATCATGAGGTATATATCCTTTCTCCACTATCTCCCAAACTTATGTTCCAAGACATCTGAGATGAACCTTCATCCTCTCCTTCCATATATTGTAATTTGTACCATCAAATATAGGACTCTCCTTTTGGTGAGTATTGAATGTAGAACTAGATGCCAATGCCATTAGATCACCTCAAGTAGTTAAGCTTCTGTAGAGAGGATGAAGCTTTGATACCAATTGTTAGAATGGGTTTATACAGAGAGTAAAATGAGAGGGGGGCGATGAATCAGTTTACTCACAATAACAACAATCAATTTAATTATAAACCTTAAACTAGAGCACAACTTAATGAAGTATATAACATGAAAGAGAAACACACATAACACCAATATTTTAATGTGGAAAACCCAAAAAGCAAAAAACCACGGTGGGAAACCCTACCCACAATCAGATGAATACCCTACAGTAGAATTTTGAATGATTACAAAGGGGTCTACACATGCAGAAAGGCCAACAGCCTAGAGCATAGTGCTCATCACAAAGGGAAGTCTTGAACTGACTTACAAAATCATCAGACTACAATCTAGAATATATTGAACTATGAAGTAGCATCTAGAAATTCCTGATGTAGTTTTGGTTAAGCATTGATATCTACCCTACAATAAAACCTTCCTTAAACCTTCTTCTGAATGATATGATTTGTTCCCTCATGAACCAATGCCTGCTAATGTAGACTTAACCAACCATAACCATCGCATGTAAATTACATCAACAAGTCACCTATAAATATAGATCATCAACCTTATTGACAAGGTCAGCTAAACCCTAAACCCATAAACCCATAATTACAAAAATTACATCACACAATATCATTAGACCAATAATATAATTTACAATACATAGCATGAATCTATATCAAATAATCAAACAATTAAATTGGTCATTAATTTAACCAAGACTAAAATCCAACACGCTTCACTTGTCTGTAGAAACCCTCAATGAAAGTTTAACCAGATCCAAATAGGACCACCTTAATAGCATGCCACCCAATACAAAGTCATTAAACACTCATGATATGATCAAGAAGAAACAAAAGCATTATAAAAACTAAATCCATAAGCTAGACCCAAAATCCATAAATGAAGTCACCAAATGATGCATACCGGTAAAGCTAACTGGGAACGCCAGAAGCCGGTAAAGCCAAAAGAAAGCCGATAGCCAGTAGATACCAAAAGTGATGACCAAATCATGAAACCACCAGAATATAACAAGCATATAACCAAAAAAATAAGCATCCAAAACCGATTCCATAGAACTGATCATACTAGATCAAAAACATAGCGAAAGCCAAGATGAACACCAAGACTAACCAAGATAGTTTCCAACCAGGATACAGTGTTGACATCAATGATAATACTTAACCATATTAAGTATATTTCCAACACATTCCTCTAGTCTAAGAGATGGAACAAGGGACAATGTGCATGGGAGCAGAGCATGCTCACTCATCTATACCATGACCTAGGCAGATATGTGCATCATGAGTTTTAGACCCTTACCAAATGCATGCTACTCCAAGTCTAGGTATTTGAGAATATCACTTGTACCAAGCTAGTAAAATTTCCCTATCTAATGCCCATAGACATGCCTCAAGCCCATGTATATCCACTATGATGAGGTGAGTTGAGGATAGGTGACTTGAGATACGGGAGGGTCATTATAGAATAGCTCAACATCAATGATGTCATTTGGCAACCATATCAAGACATGACAATGTGGACCATTGAACAAACCCAAATCCTTTGCATGCAGAATGATAGATTCCTCATCGGCCAGTAGGACCACATTGTCATGTCATACTACTGGCAATGATTCATGTGCTAGTTTGGACAGGTATAGACCATGTCCCCATAATGCCCACATAATTAACTATGAAAGTAGCATCTACAAATGCCTGATACACTTCTGGTTAAGCACTAATTTCTACTCTATAATACAAAACCTTCCATAAACCTTCATCTGAATGATATGAATTTACTCACACTTAATCCTTCTCTGATAATGCAGACTTAACCAACCATCAATATCCAAATTACATGAGCAAGTCACCTATAAATACAGATGATCAACCTTATTGACAAGGTCGGCTAAGCCCTAAACCCATAAACCCATAATTACAAAATTACATTATATGATACCACCGAACTAATATTATGATTTAGAATACATAGAATTGACCTAAATCAAGTAATCAAACAATTATATCTGTCGAGGATTCTGCTAAGACCAAGATCCAACATGCTTCACTTGCCAATAGAAACCCTCAATGAAAGTTTAAGTAGATCCAAATAGGACCATCATAATAGTACACTATCCAAAGAAAAGTAGCCAAATGCTCAAGATATGATCAAGAAGCACCAATACCATGAAATAAACTGAATGCATAAGCCAGACCCAAAATCCACTAACTAAGTCACTAAAACAACATATTGATAAAGCTGACCGGGAATGCTAGAAGCCAGGAAAGTGAAAAGCTAGCCGGTAACTAGAAATACCAAAAATAAATAACCAAACCATGAAGCCACTAGAATATAGAAAGCATATAACCATCAAAATAAGCATCCAAAACCGATTCCAGAGGTCTAATCATACCAGATCAAAATCACAACCAAAACCAAAATAATCACTAAGACTAATCGGGATAGATCTAACCGAGATAGTCTCCAATGGGGATACAGTGTTGACATCAATGACAACACTTAACCAAATCCAACATATTGATAACAATCTCCCCCTTCAGCATTAATGGCAACACTGAATGTGGAAAACATCCAAATGCTAAGGAATGCCAATAAACTCCAAAACACCAAAAGATCTAGCAGTTTTCACATGAATACCTTCTCCTCGTTTGAAATCAAAGACAAAGGACAGATACTAAACCAAGAATACTGAACCAAATAACTGACTACTCCTTCTGAGTAGTAGCACCATCTTCATCAACCCAGATCAGAAAAGTATGTTTGATCAACTTACCAAATTGATGCATCTCTATATCACTAAGTCTCTTCTAGAGGGATGGCAACCTCCAACTGATGTCTGAGATATTCAAAAGTGTCTTTAGGCAATGGTTTCTTTAGAATATCTGAAATATGTTCCTTAGTAGACACATAAACTAATCTAACTTCCTTTGCTTCAACCTTTTCCTTCAAGAAATTGTACCTTATAGAAATAAGTTTTGATTTGGAATGAAATACTAGATTCTTTGACATATCAATAGTCGTAGTATTATCATAGTGAATAATAATAGGCTCATCAAAACTTACCCTTATGTCCTTTAACATCTGTTTCATCCATAAAATATTAGTACAATTTGTAGTAGCTTCAACATATTATGCTTCAACTCTATCCAATGAATGCATGATTGTTTCTTACTAAGACAAGAAACCAACTTTTTCCCAAGAAAGAATGCATACTATGCCATTAATCCAAGCACTGTGGTTCTATTAGACTCCCCTACATTTTTCCATTTTGAATGTTCATACTTGCGGGTTGCCTTATTGTTCCTTTATTTCTGTCGGGTCTTTTGTTCTCCTTCGTCTTTGAACCTAAGTCATTGAACTCTTTCTAAGAAAAAAGTTCAATGGGTTTAAAGTTCAAAGCGTGTTTTTGAAAAAAAGTCATTAGCAGTCTTTGTCTTCATGAAAGCAAGCGCGTTATTGTTATACATTTTGAACTTTGAATCCATGAACCCTTTTTTTGGTTCAAGGTTCAAAATGTCTTTTGTAAGTCGCGGCAACGTATTGTTGTATAACGAGTGGATGTCTATATGTTTTAAGTTAGTTTCCGAACTAGAACTTTGAACCAATTTTCAAATGGTTTAAATGGTTCAAGCAGTTCAATGGTTTAAGGCTCCTACTTAATAATCATTGTTGTTGCTTGTTCTTGGTATTGTTTTGTGCTGCTTGTTCATTGTTGTACTTTCTAAATGTGTTGGCAAATGCACACTCCAATGAGAAATTGTAGGTGATTGAAGGGTTTTTCATTGATGGCAACCTTACAATCATATGTTACCGGCCATGACAAACTCTACACCGGCACACAGAACATCGACAGTGAAACGATGGATACCGGCACTCTGGCCGACAGGAATTTTGTTGATAATATATTTTGTAATTAATTGTAAAATCATTGTAAGCCGACATGGTGAGTTGTAATATGACTCATATATGTATGAGATCATTGTAGAACATTTAGTAATAATGTGATAGGCAAAATTATGCAGACCTAATATGTGAAATATAGGTTAAGGGTTTATGTATGAGGCAGAGCTAAAACTGGTACTGGATCTGGCATAGCAGATGCTAATTTGAAGTAGTACAAGACATTGGATTTGTATAATCCATTCTTGTAATTCAATGTGACTTCCTTTGTAATTGAGCAGTGAGCTCTAGGCACTTGGCCTTCTTGCATGTGCAGGCCCCTCTTGTAAAACAATAATATTCCCTTATTGGCCAGTAAGTGAATATTGTGGGTCACAAATCCCACTAAGGTTTTTCCCACATCGGGTTTCTTCATTAAACTATTGCGTTATGGTGTGCTTTTCATGTGGTTGTTTTTATTCTTGTTTACTACATTATTTCTGGTTTACCATTACACATTATTGATATGCTTTACATGTTTTAAATAAAGTAAATTCACAAACCGGTTAGATAATAATTCACCCCCCCCTCTCAGTATCTTTGGGAATCCTTAAAATTGGTATCAGAGCCTGGTCCTCTATTTTCATAAGCCTAATAGCTTGAGGAAGATCTTGTCACTGGTAGAGATGGAAAACTTGAGAGAACAATTGAAAACAACTCTTTCAGGCTATGATGTAGAAAAGGTGAAGAATATCAAACTTGAAGATGATCTAAAGGTCACTCAGGATACCATTCAAGCACTTCAATAAAATATTATCATTGCAAGAAATAAGAGAAGAGAACTTTGTGAAAAGATGCAGAATGAGAATGATGAAAAGGAAACTCTTAATGATCTGGTAAACAAGCTAAGACAAGAGATCAGTACAACACAGAATGAGATGTAGGATATGACTATGAGATTTTGTAAAGAAATTGAAGATAGGAAGAAGAATGAAGAGGACTTGGCCGGGGTTCTAAATGATGCTAGAAATGAAAACACAAGACTTAATCATGAAAATGATATGTTGAAGACAGATCTAATGCACACACAAAATGACAGAACTGAACTCATAAGACAGAAAGGAATCTTGGAAAGTGAACTAACTACTGCAAATCATCACAAAGAAAAATTCAAGAAAAGTTCAGAAGAACTTGGTGACATGCTGAAGAATTAGAAACCTAACAGTGATACAAATGGCCTTGGCTTTGAAGTTTATAAAAGCTCTGGTACTGCAAACAATCATGATCATAGAAAACCGGTAAGACAACCTAATGCTTACAAGTTTACTGGCAAATGCTTTAACTGTAACAAGTATGGTCATAGATCAAATCAATGTAGATCTAGAAATTATCAGAACACTAATACACCCACTGGTCAATGTTCTAAATGCAATAAAGTTGGTCATAATTCATAAAATTGTAGAATGAATGTGAGATGTTATGTTTGTGGAAGATTTGGGCACTTATCTAATCAATGCAGAACACATACCGGCATAAGATATGGGAAAGCTATTCAAAAGAACAATGTGACTTGTTAGGCATGTAACAAGATCAGACATACTGCTAAATTTTGCAGAAGTAAGGCATCACCGACAAATGACAAAGGTACTAGTTTGAAAGGTAAAGAAAAATTTTAAGAGGTAAAGCAAGAATTTTCAAAACAATGGATCAGAAAGTTAGATTAGAATGTTGATATGATTACACCTCCACCGGCAGAATAGAGTAACACTCCACCAGCAGGAGACTCCTCATCTAACTAAAGAAAATTCTTTTGGGGGTTTATTAACAAAATGAAAAACATGCTATTATTCCCTTGGTTCATGGTGAGAAGTTGAAATTACTTCTATACCGATAGATGACTTAAGTTGTGACTTAACTGGCAAGCATTAAATGTCATAGTTGGTGAAAATAACCTTATAAAGCAAGTGTTTTGGCTCTTTTTCATTCACCAAGCATTCAAATCTTTGAGAGCGTGAAAATTCTCGAGCGAAGGTACTCCAAGCAAAGAAGTGAAGAAATCCATCAAAGGATTCATCCTTAAGGAAGATTGAGGTATTTATAGCTATAGCATCTTCATCCACTCCTAAATTTATTGTAAACCCTACTGTTGTTGAAGTTGTTAAGCGACCTAGACCCGTTTTTCAGCTAGTTCTCGAAATTGCTAAGAAAGATGACAGCATAGGTGCATTCTCCCAAATCCCTAAAGGAGTAGTATATGCTGATGACCCTAGAAAGTATATACATTGTCATATTGATGAACTAGGTGATGATGAAATTAAAAATATGTATGAGACTATAATCTGTGATGTATCTAGAAATGTCAAACTTGAACACAAGATAGTAGAAACCCTAGGTTTCACTTAAATACTTAGGATCTCGGATTTCCCCAAGGATATCTGAAGGATTGTGTTAAGCAGAGTACATGGTGAATTTTTCTAGTTAGACTCTATTCACAAGATCACAAAAGAAGCGGTAAGGGCAGTAATAGGGTTACCCTCCACCGACAACCGACCTGACAAAACTAAGAAGGTCTCAAATTAGTGACAAACCTAATCGGTGCAACATTTGATAAAAGATCACTAAGGGTAAACAATGTAAAGGATACAAATATCAAATTTATTAGTATGATCTTAGGTTACAAGGCTACACATGCAAATAGGTTAAACTCAGTTTCTAGCCTATGTATTAAGAGTGCCTATGATATGGTAAGTGATAAGGCAAGGATAGACATATGTGAATGGCTTAAAGATGAGCTAATAGACAATCTAGGAAAGATCAAAAGGGAAAAGAAAGGAACATTCAGATTTGGAAACCTACTTGTTTGTCTGATGCTATACATAACTAAACAAGTACTTGGTATTGGTACTAAGGATTTTGGATTTGATATACTAGTAGAAAAACAACTATCAGAATTGCTCAATAATATGGGAGAGAACAAGGAGAAAACCATAAATGAGCACTTTCAAGCACTAAAGGATCAAATAAAAACAAGAGTAAGGTTATCACAAGCTATTGTGGATAAGTACCAAAAGGATTTCTGTTTTGTGATAAAGAAAGATGAAATTTGGATGGAGGCAGTTATTCCTAGAACCATCTGGGTTACTGAAATGGGGTATGAGACTGATGAGAACATAATAGAAACTTATGCAGAAGTCCTCCTGGAAGCTCCTAAGGAACCGAAAGAAAAAGTATTTGGTGGTGCTGAAACTATAGAAAGCCAATTCAATCAAGGAAAAGAGTTAAGAAGGTTGAGGCAACTGTTAGAAAAGGTACCCGACAGGAAAAAGCTATTAAAGAAGATGTGCTAAAACAAACCAATATAACTAAAAGTGAGTTGGAAGAACTTCAACCGGAAACTCACCTTTCACCAGTTGGAACTTCTTCAGAAAGTGACATACCTGTTGTATTTAAAAGAGTTGAAAGGAAAAGAAAACCTTCACCGGCACCTTCTCCTACACCAAAGAGGACAAAAAAGAAGCAACAGGCAGTGAGGTCCCCAGGAAAGAAATTAACTCCAAAGAAAAAGAAGACGACTCCTAAGAAGAAGACACAAAAAACTATTGCTCCCATTGATAAACTTCTCAGTGAAATTACAGAGGATGGAAAGTTGAAGAACATCAACAAATTATATGACACACTATCCGCTGATGACAAAGAGAAAGTAGAGAACAATGTAATCTTACACTTAGATATTTTCAAGAAATTTTTGATGCAAGTTGTTGATGAAATACCAGTAGATCTATATAATAGACTAGAAGCTAGAAGAGTAGCTATTGTTGAGCTAGATAAGAAAATAAAGATTGAAAAAATACTTGCAGTGCACCCTGTTAACTCACTTGATGAGATAGATCAATTAATCTCTGAGGCTAACTAGTCAATATTCTCAACTGCTCACTGGCATGTAGCACTGATGGCAGGAAGAGTGAGTCAGGTAATAGAGGAAACAACAAATGCATGGGACATATTCCTGGTAGAAAAAAAGAAACAAGAGGAGTATCTAAAACCTCAAACCTTCAAGGTATATCAAAAGGACAGGGACAAATGAAAAGGTAAGGTAGGTGGACCTCCCAATATAAAGATAACAAACAACTTACCCCCATTGCCTCTAGATACTCCACCGGTAGACAATACTAACAATCAACCGACAAGTGAGAGTATGGACACACCACATGAGCATACAAATCCTAATTTTGAGATGTTATATACAATGAACAATGACACTTAGGAAGTCAATAATGTGGTGGATAAGGAATCAACTAAGAAATTAGATGTGGCAACAGAGCCACCAACAGGAAATATTGTAGTAGAAAACATTGAGATTGGGGAACTAAAACAAACTGAAGGATCAAGTGAACCCCTGAACACTGGAAAGGCAAAAACCATAGATGTGCATACTGATGCATCCATTGAGCCACCGACAACTACTGAAACTGAAAAACCAACTGAGTCACTGACAGTGGACAACACAAAGAAATAGGTAGAGCAGCAGTCTCCTTCACAGGTCCAGATAGAGATAGTGCCACCGACTCAAAATGAAAAGCCTAAAATTTTGTTTGTAGAAATGCAAACTCAAACAGATCCTCTAGAGAAAGAGGAAAGCAAAGCTATAACTACAACTGGTAGATTACAGATTGTAAAAACTATTGGTCAAACATCCGATACAACCATGACAGAATTTAGACCTATTAATGTAACTGAGGTCTTATTAGATTCAATAAAGAAAATAACAAAGTGCAATGCACAAGCCTATAAGGCTATAGATGACACTTTACCAATTTTGAAGATGATAGCACCAAAGTGTAGTGTTGAGAATAAAGATTCTTTGAGCCAATTAGACACATTGTCTAAGTATATAACTGGCAACCTAATAATACTGGACAAAATAAATGAGGATACATTTAAGGAAAGAATGATAAAAGAGAAAGAAAAATTATTTATGGAAATTGTGAATAAGAACAAAGAGGAAAGGGATACTCTTTTACCGAAACTTAGTGAAATCATTTTTTACTTCAAGAAATTGTACAGGGGCACTTGCAAAATAGATGTATTAATAGAGGATCTTGACAAAGAAATTAGAAAAGCACAGGATAAGATTAATAATATTGCTAATAATCTGATTGGAACATCAGACTCATTTTTAGAATTAAAGAAGAAAATTACAGAGCAGTAAGAGAAAATCAAGAAACTAGAAAATGAAAAACAAAGAATAAAGGACAAAGCAAAGGACTTAAAACGCAGACTTGGTCCAAGACTAGAGTATCTTATTTCTTTGAGAAAAGAAATATCTGAGGCTCTGGTTCGCGGACTAAAGACACGGGAAGAGCAAATGCACATACTCACCAATACAGTGCAGAGGACTCAAGAAGCCATAAAAGACTGCAAAACATTCAACAATGAAATAAATCTAGTTTTGACAGAGATTTTTCAAATTGTAACCCACCATTTACAAGAATCCAAGTAGGAATCCACTGACAACGAATGACAACCTTTGTCGTTGATGTCAAAGGGGGAGTAGAGGAATGAGAAAAATGGTTCATTTGCTTAAGGGGAGCACATAGTTTTGAGCATATAGTTGTGGTAAGACATTTTTGGCAGACTATTTTTGCATATCATTTTTTGAACACTTTTTGATTTTTCTCATGAGTGTTGCCATCAATGCCAAAGGGCGATATTGTTAGAAAATGCACACTCCAATGAGAAATTGTCAGTGATTGAAGGTTTTGTCATTGATTGCAACCTTGCAATCATATGATACTAGCAAGACAAATATACTGGCACTAGCAATGACAAACTCTACACCGACACACAGAACACCGACAGTGAAATGATGGATATCGACACTCTGACCAACATGAATTTTGTTGATAATATATTTGGTAACTAATTGTAAAATCATTGTAAGCCGACATGGTGAGTTGTAATATGACTCATATATGAATGAGATCATTGTAGAACATTTAGTAATAATGTGATAGGTGAAATTATGCAAACCTAATATGCAAAATATAGGTTAAGGGTTTATGTATGAAGCAAAGCTAAAACCGGTACTGGATCTGGCATAGCAAATGCTAATTTGAAGCAGTACAAGATATTAGATATGTATAATCCATTTTTGTAAGTCAGTGTGAATTCCTTTGTAATTGAGCACTGAGCTCTAGGCACTTGGCCTCCCTGCATGTGCACGCCTCTCTTGTAAAATAGTAATATTCCCTTATTGGCCAGTAAGTGAATATTGTGGGTCACAAATCCCACCGAGGTTTTTCCCACACTGGGTTTCCTCGTTAAACTATTGTGTTATGGCATGCTTTTCATGTGGTTGTTGTTATTCTTGTTTACTTCCATTATTTTTGGTTTACCGATACACAGTATTGATATGCTTTACATGTTTTAAATCAAGTAAATTCACAAACCGATTAGATACTGTTCCCCCCCCCCCCCCCCCCTCTTAGTATCTTTGGGAATCCTAACAAAATGAACTTGAACCGTTGAACTCTTTGTGAAATGGTTTAAGGTTCATATGTTCACTTCAAAACTAATTCTAAGGCTTTTTTTGATAATGAAAGTGGCGCGGCAAGAAGGAATATTCCAAGTATTCAACAGTTTAAAATTCAAGTTATGGAAAGTAATCATGAGTGCATCAATTATTTATGCAGAAGTGATGAGTAATTAAGAAGGTGTCAAATTTTTAGTCATTTGATTATTAGTTTGCATGCTTAAGTGAATCATTATGAAGCGTGTGTGGCATTCTTGATATTTTCCTGTCTGTTCAAAAAGAATGTATGAATTCATTTTCATAGTTTGTAAGGGTTGCAGCTGCTATGCTTGAGCAAATTGGAGGTGCTGAAGGTGAAATCAACTCTGATTTCATGAGAAGGTTTCTAGTTTTCATGGTGGTAACAAGTAAGTTCAGACGATTCCTCATACGTTGTGTTTCTTTAGGTTCTAAAGATTTATCAGTATGGGAAGAAAATCTTTAAATTGTTGGATTAAAATTCTACCTTGATTTAGAATTTCTTGGTTAGAAATATAGATAGGCAATATGAGGTCGATATTGCCGAAGCTTAGTAGGACCTCGTGTCTAGTGAGCATATTACCAGAGCTAGAAGATGCTTCCCTGGATCATGCTAATTTGGGATATTTCTTAGAGAGAGCTAAGAACCCTCAAACTAGTTCAATGATGGACAAAATAGTGAAAAGCAGTCTTGTTGAAGCTGTTGCATTTCCGCTTGTTGCACCATGTCTAGATTTGCTAATTGCTTACATTAATAGGTATGATATAGAGAACAGATGCATCAAAACTAGTAATGGTGAGATGGTAGTCAATATCAATAGAGAAATAGTAATGGCGGCAATGGGAATCCCACACAAGGATTTATATGAGGATGGGACCATTGGGAATCGTATGCCTATTTCTTAGAGAAGAAAAGTAAGTTCAGAAAGGAGGTTCACAACTTCCAAAGCCCCTGACTAGAGAGAATTTCATCACAAAAGTGTGGGATATTGTGATACTTTTGAACAGAGTGAAGAGAAACTCACATTCTTTATACTAGGAAGATTGGATTTACTTTTTCATTCAGGTGTTGTTATCTGGTGGCAAGTATCTTGATTGGGCTCGGGTAATTGTGTAAATACTTCATGAAGGGTTGAGTAACTTTGTGGGAATGTCAGGTTTTTATATGTCTTATTATCTTTTTTACATACTAGCTTATACAAGGGATTGGCCTAGTTTGCTTAATGAACCTTGGGTAGATGGGATGATGGTGTATAATTATTATCCTCTCTTACAGTAGCAAAAACATGTGGAGCAAATTGATAGATGGAATGGTGTCTTCGTGGGAAGACTTGCTTTTGAGCTTCAGGGGGATGTGAACAAGAGAATGTTTATTGAAGCAATGGAGTTCATAAGAATATATGGTAGCTTCTTTATGTTAGGCTTAATGATAGTTGCAAAGATACTGAGAGGGTGGGTGAATCAGTATCTAACTAGTTAATAAAATATTTAACCTTGTTAAGTATTGTGCACTCCAAAATAGTGTATTGATGAATAAGAATTAATGTAGTAAACATGAGCAATAAAGACAGCATAGAAAACACACCATAACACAAGCTTTTTAACAAGGAAACCTAGTGTGGGAAAAACCTTGGTGGGATTTGTGACCCACAATATTCACTCACTGGCCAATGAATAAATATTGCTTACAATGAGGGATCTGTGCATGCAAGAAGGCCAACTGCCTAGATCTCACTACTCAATATATAAGATAGAAGTCTCACTGACTTACAAAATGGATTATGAAAATATAATACAACGTACTACTTCAAATCAACATCAACTATGCCAGGTTCAGTACTAGTTTAAGCTCATACTATAACCATAAACCTTATACAAAATCTTCCTTATGCATTCGCATATATCTTCCTTCTTATTCCCTCATTTGTATTCTGTCTATCCTTCTACCATACTCCTTACACAAAATGACTTATAATATATCATACATATATATGATTCTTTTACAATATGCCATATCGGCTCTACAAAAGATAATTACAATTAAAAAAAAGTTTATTCCTGTCAGCTGGGGTGCCAGTATGCATTGTAGCTACTATCGGTGAAGTGCCTGTTGGTGTATGTAGATGTCTATGCCAGTGTCGGTGCCTACTAGTGGCTTTACTAGATGAATACTAGAAGGTTTCTAGAAGTTTGCCATCAATGACAACACCATCATTTCTCATTAGAGTGTAGAATGCCAAAAATCTCCCCCTTTGGCATTGATGGCAACACTCATGAGAAAAATCCAAAACCTGTTACCAAAACATGAAGTCCAAAAATTTACCAAAAATATGTGTTCCCCTTGAGCAGATGATCTCCTTTGAATTGTCATTTTTTCTCTGTCCACTACTCCCCCTTTGACATCAATGACAAAATTTGTCAAAAATTGTCAAACGAGTACAAAACTTCCCCTTAGGGTTTGTAATTGGTTGGTTACAATCTGAAATATGTCTGCCAAAACCAAGTTTAAACTTTGCATGAATATGTTGTTGTCATTCAAGGTGGCCTCTGTTTGTTGGACCATGCCGATGAGATGATGCATATGTTCCTCTGGTGATCTTTCTCCTTGAATTAATGCCTTAGAGATCTCATTTCTGAGAGAGATAAGGTTGTCCAATTTAGGACTAAGTTTTTGCTTAAGCTCTCTGGCATTTGCTTTGATCCTTTCTTTTTCCTTCCCAAACTTCTCGAACTTTTCCTCAAATTCTGCTATTTCTTGCTCAATAACTGATATAGGTTTGGATGAACCAATAATGTTATCAACTATTTCATCTATCTCCTTCTGTACTCTACTTATTTCCTTTTCAAGTTTCTTTATCAACAGATGTGGCTTGCATGTTTATCTGTACAGCTCCTTATATTCCAAAATTGTTGTATTAAGTGTAGGTAAAAGTGTGTTAATATGTTTTGTGCACTTCTTTATTGTGTCCTCAAAGAATTTTTCCTTTTCCTTTTCAACTTTCTCTTTGAATGTATCCTCATTTACTTTGTCAACTATTATTACATTGTTGATAATGAATTTGGACAATGTGTCCAACTGACCTAAAGAATCCTTTACATTATATATATTACATTTTGGTGCAATCATCTTAAGAATAGGTATTGTATCATCAATTGCTTTATAAGCCAATGCATTATAGTTAGTTATCTTCTTAATAGAGTCCAGGAGTACCTCTGTCACATTGGTAGGCCTGAATTCACTTAAAGAAGTACTAGATGTTTGACCAAATACCTTAATCACCTCAGTGCTTCCAACTTTAGTAACCAATTTTTTTATATCAACCTCCAGTGGATAAGTCCGAGTTTACATTTCTACTAGAAATGGTTTGGGTTTCTCAGTGATTATTGTTTTCACTATCTCAATATGTACCTCAACCTCTATCAGTTTCTCAGTGTGCTCAGCTGTTGGTATCTCTGTCTCAGTAGGTTTTTTAGTGCCAACATCTATACTACCAATATTCATCCAATCTAGTGTCCAATGGTTGTTCATCTTCTAGTGTATGATCTATATGCTCTATTTGAATTTCAACCTCAACATTCTCATTCGGTTGCTCAACAATGTTTCCACTGTCAGCAATATCATTTTGTAGCTCTGTGTTATCCTTATCTACTACAATGTTCACTTCCTGAGTATCAACATTAATGGTGAATAGAATTTTTGATTCAGGGTTAGTGTCATCATGTGTTGTACCTATACTGTCAGTAGCTAGTGTGTCAACAGTATGTACCGGTGCGATTTCCATAGGTGGTGGTAAGTTGTCAGTTATTTTGATGTTTGGTATTCCACCAATTTTACCTTTCCCTTTGTCCTTATCCTTCTGATATACCTTAAATGTTTTCTTCGACCTGTTCAATTCTTCCTATTTTTCTTATTTTACAAAAAAGATATCCCATTTATCAGTTGTTTCCCCAGCAATCTCATTAACTCTACCAACCATCAAGCTCACTTGCTGGTGACCACTAGCAAAAACTGATCTATTAGCCTCATAAATTAAGTCATCAATTTCTTCTTTAGAGTTAACTAGATGTATAGCTAGTTGTTTTTCAACTTTAAGTTTCTTATCTAACTCCATTAATACAATCCTCTTTACATCTAACCTCCTATACAATTCATTTGGTAAGTCATCTACAACTTCAATTAACACTTTCTTGTATATGTCCAGATGTAGAATTGTACTATTTTCAATACTTTCATTTTTTGAATTTGTGAATGTGTTATACAATTTGCTCACATTTGCCAAGTTACCATCATCAGTTATTTCTTTCAGCAAATTATCTAATGGTGGTCTGACCTATTTCTATTTCTTCTTGGGTGTAAGTTTCTTTTCTAGTTGTCTTACTGCTTGTTGTTTCTTTCTCAAATTTCTTGTTTTCTTGGGTGGAGGAGAGGGTACCGGTGAGGGTTTTCTCTTCCTATCAACTCTCTTGAACTCAGCAGGTATCTCACTATCAGATGATGTACCAACTGGTGAAATGTGTGCCTCTGGTTGTAGTCCTTCTAGTTCACTTGTCTTTATACCAATAAGGTTCATAACATTTTCTTTTATTTCCTCGACTTGTTTAGAAGCATCTCTTATATACTTTTATCTTTTCTTCCTTTGTTTCATTGTTTGTACACCACTTTCAATTGTTTCATCACTACCAAAAACTTCTTCTGATGGTTCTCTAGGTGCATCTAACAAAGCTTTTGCATAAGTTTCAACAATGTTCAGATCTACCTCATAACCCATTTCAATTACCTATACAATTCTAGATAATACAACTTCCATCCATGTTTCATCTTTCTTAATTACAAAACAGATTTTCTTATCATATTTATCTACTACACTCTATGGTAGTCTCGCTCTGGTTTTCATTTTGGTTTGGAATGTTTTGAAGTATTAAGTTATATTGCTATCCTTTGCAGTATCCATGCCAGTGAAAGCTTCTTGCAATTGTTTTCCTACCAGTATGTCATATCCAAAGTCTTTTGGTACAATACTAGGGATTTCTTTTGTGAAATACAACATAAGGCATACCAAGAGATTAAAAAAACAAAATTTTCCTTTCTTATCACCTTTTATCTTCTTCAAGTTATCAATTAGTTCATCCTTCAGCCATTCACACACATCTATTTTTGCATCATTATTGACCATTTCATAAGCACTATTATGCAAAGAGTAGAAACTGAATTAAGTTTGTTTGCATGTGTAGTCTTGTAACCTAAGATCATACTTATGAATCTCACATTAATATCCTCGATGTCATTCACTCTCAGAGATCTACTATCAGATGTTGCTCTGGCTAAGGTCATGACTTTGTTATTAGGAACCTTCTTAGTTTTGTTTAGTTTGCTACCGGTTGATGGTAAACCTATCACTGCTCTAATTGCTTGTTGGGTGAATTTGCAAACTGAATCTAACCAAAGAAATTCTCTATGTACCCTACTTAGGACAACTCTCACAACTTCCTCTGGAAATTCAAGGATGTTCAAGATTTCCACAAAACCTAAAGTCTCAATAAGCTTGTACTCAAGTTTGACATTGCCATTTTCATCACAGATTATGGTTTTAAACATCTTTAGCATTTCCTCAGAACCTAATTCTTCAATATTGCAATGAATATATATCCTAGGGTCTTCAACATAAGCTACACCTTTAGGAATCTTTGAAAATGTGCCTATAGAATCATCTTGCTTAGCTATCTCAGGAATAATTTTGAATACGGGCCTAGGGCATTTTATATTTTTCACAACAGTAGGGTTTGCAATAAATTTGGGAGTAGAAGAGGAAGCCATTTGAAAAATACCTTAAGCTCCCTGATAATGTTTGAGTGCTTGAAAGAAATCACTTCACTTCTTCGTCTTGAATGCCTTCACTTGGATTTCGCGGTCTTTGCTAATTTGAATGCTCGGTGAATAAAAAATGAAGGAAAACTGATGATTTATAATGAAATTTCTTTCAACAACCACATTAAATGCTCATCGGTTAAGTGAAAACTTAACACATCTTTCGGTAAAAAATAAATCTATCTTCTCACCATCGACTGAGGGTAAATTGCATGCTATTCAATTTGCTGCAATACCCCCAAAGGGTTACTTCTTAGTTGGATGAAGAATTTCCTGCCAGTGGAGTAATACTCTAATCTATCAGTGAAGGAATAGTCTCATCAACATTTTGATCTATCTTTCTAATCCATTGTTTTGAAAATTCTTTCTTTACCTCATCTATCTTCTCTTTGCCTTTCAAACTGGGTCCTTTATTATTTGCGGGTTAAGTCTTACTTCTACAAAATTTTGCAATACGTCCAATTTTGTTACAAGCATAACAAGTCACATTATTCTTCTGAATATCCTTTCCATATCCTATGCCGGTTTGTGTTCTGCATTGATTAGACAAGTGCCCAAATCTTCCACAAACATAACATCTTACATTCATTTTGTAGTTTTCTAGATTATAACCAACTTTGTTGCATTTGGAACATTGACCGGTGGGTGCATTAATGTTCTGATTGTTTGTAGATCTACACTAATTTTCTCTATGACCATACTTGTTATAGTTAAAGCATTTCCCATTAAATTAGTAAGCATTAGGTTGTCTTACTGGTTTACTATGATCATGGTTGTTTGCAGTACCGAAACATTCACCGACTTCAAATCCAAGTCCATTAGTATCTCCATTAGGTTTCTGATTTTTTAGCATATCATCAAGTTCAGAGGAAATTTTCTTGAATTTCTCTTTGTGTTGATATGCAGTAGCCAACTCATTTTCCAGAATTCCCATTTGTTTAATAAGTTCAGTTTTATCATGTTGCATGTGAATCATATCTATCTTTGACATATCATTTTCATGACTAAGTCTTAGATTTTCATTTCAAGCATCATTTAGTCTCCTAGTCAAGTCATCTTCATTCTTCTTCTTGTCTTCAATGTCTTTACAAAATCTCATAGTCATATCTTGCATTTCATTCCTCATAGTAAGGTTTTCTTGTGTCATCTTCTTCACAAGTTCATTAAGAGTTTCCTTTTCATCATTATCACTCTACATCTTCTCTTGAAGTTCTTTTCTTTTATTTCTAGCAATAGTAATATTCTCCTGAAGTCCTTGAATGAATTCTTGTGTAGTCCTTATATCATCTTCAAGTTTGATATTCTTCAACTTCTTTGAATCATAGTCTACAAGAGCTCCTTTGATGGGAATGGAGTTTGGGATAGACTAGCCTAGTCTATGCTCTTGGATCCTTTCCTTGGATCACTTGGTGTTCTCTACATACCCTAGGGTCTCTAGGACTTCCCTTTGCTTGAGGAATCTCCTGACCTTGCCCAATTCACCCACCAATGAGTTGCAATACTACTCCTAAGGTCTCACCTACTCATGAGACTCAAAACCCCTTACTATGCGTAATAAGGGCTAATCTTGTTCCACACTTTCCAAGGTCTTAGCAAGGCTAAATCAGGTCTTAAACCATGTTTTACATCCCTCCATGTGCCCCCAATAAGTTTCTACCTTCATCCTTTCTACTGATTTCACTATTTTGTGTTTTTGCTTACAAAACAGGGCTACAAGGATTAGGACCAATTAGGCCTCTTACCCGGTCCTTTAGGGTTTTTTCTCACAAATGATGCATTCCCAACCCAAAGTCCATTGGCAAGGGCTCAAGGATTTTCTAGGTTTTAGGTCTCCAAGTGGCCGTACAATGCCTAGGGTGAATTTTGGGGTTTTTAAGGGTTTTGTGAGGGTTTTGTGGTCTACCTCGGTCACAGTGAAGGTTTTGTGTGTTATCCACCTTGTTTGGATTGGTGGAGGCTCCTCCTTCACATAAATGATGCTTCTAACACTCCTCTAAACCTCCTCCAAAGGATGTACTCTCCTTTGTCCAACCTTGCTCTCCAAGACCTCTGCAATTTAACCTCTCCTAACTGGGCACTGTCTAGTCTCACCTAGGAGTGGGTCCTTACTTGGCCTTCCTACTTTTTTAAGGGCCTTGCTTATTTTTCAGTATGGTACAAGGTCTGCACTCTCATTCCCCATGGTTTCATGGTGGTTCCACAATGGGGAATCGAGTTATGCAGCCATTTACACAATCTTGTCCAAAACTGGACAGTAAGAAGATAGTTTACAAACTATTTACAAACACACTCAATCAGTAAGTAAAAACATAAGCTAATTGCTTGAAATGAAATTATTTACACCATGAAAAAAATTACACATAGTTTTGGATGTTTCTCAATCCATTAACTTGCTTGTTTTCTTCATTCAAACTGACTGGTAACAGTTTTATAGTCCCAGTCTGATATTTTTGCTAGGGTTGTACAATGTTTGACATCCAACCCATGAATTTAGGGTTTTCAAGTACTTATACCACCTTTTCCTTGGTCTGTGTGCCAAAATTAGGGCTCTCCATGTACAACAAGGGTCTATGACCATTTTGGGTGGAAAAGTTGCTTGACAACTTTTAAAAGTTGTCATGCAACTTTTGTATCTTTTGAGCAACTTTGCCATTGTTTCTTTTCATGACTCCTAGGCCTATTTTGGGCTATCCTAAGGACATAAAAATGCTAATAAGGCCTAACACACACTCCAGGCACACTCAACCTCTCCTACACAATAAATCACAACAAACTCACTAAGGACCTAAAACTAGGACCTAGTCTAGCACACATGAGCTCATGACTCTTATTCATGTACAATGGCTTCTAAAGAAGCATAATACCAACAAAACAAAGAAAGAGAAGGAGTTTCGAAGGGTTCTCCTACACCATACTCCCCCTCTACACATAATTAAGAAAAAGAAGAAGAGATGAGAGTCGAGTCTATTCCAAGTTCCTTGAACCTGCTCTCCTCCACCCAGGTTGCTTCCGACTCAGGCTGTCCTGCCCACTTCACCAAGTGTTCCATGTAGACCTGGTGTCTGGTGGACTTCTTCACTCTTGATTCCAAGATCTCCTCTGCTATAGGCTTCTTCACCTATGGTAAGACATTAACATCAAGGTCCTGCAGTGGCTTGGCTTGGTTCTCAGTCTGCCCTGCTATCTCACCCTTGTACATGATCAGGTCATCTACATTAAAGACTGGTGATATAGCTAAATCTGAAGGTAGGTCAACTTTGTTGGCATTCTTACCATATTATGACAGGATTCTACAAGGTCCTACCCTTCTCATCTGTTGTTTGGTAGGCTTACCACCTTGCATCCTAGCTTTGCTCAAATGGACCATCACATAGTCACCCACCTTGAACTGAACTTCTCTCCTTTTCTCATCCATTTTGGCTTTTAGTTTTTGAGTGGAGTCAAGGATGGCCTTCTTAACCTACTCTTGAGCTTCCTTGATGGTTTGAGTGAAGTCTTTTGCTTGTCCACTCTTCATCTCCAAAGTACCAAGGTCTCTCAACTCACATACTCCCCTTAGATGTCTGCCATACACAACCTCAAAAGGACTTCTACCAGTGGTCCTATTCACACTGTCATTATATGCATACTCTTCTTGAGGAATGATTAGGTCCCATGTCTACCCATACTCCTTAGTTAAACACCTCAAAAATTTTCCTAACACCTTGTTGATAACTTCAGTTTGACCATCGATTTGTGGATGGTAAGCTGAGCTAAATGACAAGTTGGTTCCTAGTCTCCTCCATAATGTTTGCCAAAAATGACCCATGAATTTTTTGTCCCTGTTTGAAACAATGCTTAAAGGGAGTCCATGAATCCTAACAATCTCTTTGAAGAAGAGATGTGCAACATAGCTTGCCTCATGTGTAGTCTTACATGGGATAACATGACTCATCTTGGAAAATCTATCTACTACCACATAGATGATGTCCATACCTATTTTTTTCTTGGGAAGTCCTACTACAAAGTCAATGCTTATACATTCCCAAGGTCTGTTTGGGACCAGTAATGGTTGATATAAACCGGCATTGCTTGATCCACCTTTGGCTCTTTGGCATACACCACACTATTCTACATATCTTTTCACATCTCTTGGCAACTTTGGCCAATAGTAGTACCTTTGTACTAAATCCAAGGTTTTCTTAATCCCAAAGTGTCCACTAAAACTGCCATTATGTTTCTCTTGGATGAGGTTCTCCCTCATAGATCCTCTAGGTACACACAATTGGTTACCCTTGAACAAGAGACCATTTTCAAGAGTGTAATCTGCATACTCACCATGGAAATGGTTCTCAAACTCTTTTCAAACATTGTAATCTATTGAGAAGTCTTCATCACCTTCATAGAGGTCTTTGAAACCTTCTATTCCTATGCTCTACAACTGTAACTCTTGAACTATCAACAACTTCCTACTCAATGCATCTGCCACCTTGTTAAGTTGCCCCTTCTTATGCTTGATGGTGAAGGTGAAGGATTGCAGGTATTCCATCCATTTCAGATGCCTATTGCTTAGCTTCTCTTGAGTGTTTATGTAACTCAATCCCTGATTGTCTATGAACACTACAAAATCTTTTGGAAGTAGGTAATGCCTCCATTTCTTTAGAGACTGCACTAATGCATATAACTCTAGGTCATAAGCTGAGTACTTCTTCTTTGCTTCATTAAGCTTCTCATTGAAAAATGCCATAGGTCTTCCCCCTTGACTCAACACATCACCTACATCACACTCCAAAGTGAATAGCTTATCAAACGTAGGTAGGAGATGGATAGGTTTTGTGGCTACTTCTTGTTTCAATAATTGAAATGCTTTGTCGGCCTGCTCAGTCCATTTAAACTTAGTTTTAAGACCTCCTTTAATGGTATCAAGGACTAGTGCACATATGCCACTGAAATTCCTCACAAATTTCCTATAGAATTGAGCTAATCCATGGAAACTTCTAACCTCAGTCCCTATTTTAGGTGCAGGCCAATTCAAGATTGCCTCCACTTTGCTTGGATCCATCTTCAAGGTTCCTTTAGACACCACAAATCCTAGGTAAACTAGCTCTTACTTCAAGAAGTCACACTTCTCTAGGTTGATGGATATCTTCTCCTCATGCAACCTCTCTAAGACTAACCTCAAATGCTCAAGGTGCTCTTCTTTGGTTCTATTGTAGATGAGAATGTCATCTAAATACACCACCACAAATCTACCTATGAAATCCTTCAACACTTCAGTCATCAACCTCATGAAGGTGCTTGGAGCATTAGTAAGCCCAAATGGCATCACAAGCCATTCATACAATCCATCTATGGTTTTAAAAGCAATCTTCCACTCATCACCCTCCTTAATTCTTATCTAGTGATAACCACTTTTAAGGTCAAGCTTAGTAAAATACATAGCCCCTCCTAAACAATCCATTAGATCCTCTATTCTAGGAATAGGAAACATATACCTTATGGTAATCCTATTGATTTCTCTTGAGTTGGTTCAAATTCTCCACTTACCTCCTTTTTTTGATGCTAGCACTACCGAGACTACACATGGGCCGATGCTCTTCTTAGTCAGTCCTTGTCCCAACAACTCCTGCACTTGCCTTGCTACTTCCTTATTCTGATAAGGTGTGAGCTTATATGCAGCCTTGTTAGGTAAGGATGCACTAGGAACAAAGTCTATTTGATAACTTATAGACCTTCTTGTTGGGAGTGTTGCAGGTGCTCCATCACTCACTATATCCTTATACTCTTGCAACATTTGCTTCACCTCCTTGGGTATTTCTTCCCACAACTTGTCTACTTTCTCCTTTGGCTTCACAAAGTTGGCACACTTCACTATCTCCTCCTCATGTAGCATATTTAAGAACTCTTTACTAGTAGCCATTAAAACACTAGGTGTTTTTGAAGTGCCCTCTTCATCCTCTGTCAAAGACTGAATCTTGAAGGTCTTGCTGTCCTTTTTAAAGGATATGGAGTTCTCCTCTCCATCATAAATCACCTTCCTATCAAATTTCCAAGGTCTTCCTAGCAACAAGTGACATGCATCCATAGGTAACACATCACAAAGAATCTTATCCTTATATCCTCCAATAGAAAACTCTACCCAAGTCTGTTCATTGACTACCACACTCTGTCCTTTGTTCAACCAAGTCACTTTGTAAGGATTGGTGTGGGGTATTCTTGTGAGTTTCAACTTCCTAACTACCTCTTCTGAGATGATGTTGTTAGTTGAGCCTGTATCAACTATCACCTTGCACACTTTACCAAGAACTTTGCATCTCACCCTAAACAATGCTCTCCTATTTTTGGGTTCCTCCTTAACCAGCTGTCTGATCAAAATCCTATTGAACATCAGATTATCACCAACTTCTGATTCAATCTGGTCCACATCTAGTGTCTTGCTACTTGAAGAGTCTTCTTGTGCATAAACAACCCTCTTTCCACTGTTTGATGAGGTAGGCTTGTCAGGGCATCTATATGTCGGGTGTCCCAATTGTCCATAATTGTAACACTTCATAGTTGCAAAATAGGAGTTACCTCTGTTGGTACCTCTACCCCTATTTGGACCACCTTGTGCACCTCTTCCTCTAGAATGTCCTCCTTTAAGATTGGTTTCACTACTATGCTCAGTCAACTTGGCTTCTCCTTGGTTTCTCTACTCATTTGTCTTGCTTTGGTAACCACCTCGGTGATTCACTTGGTCTCTACCTCTGCCTCTACCCCTATTATTGGAGTCTCCTTTCCTTTTGTTCCTCTCTTCTACCTTGACAGCAAGCTGATGACATTTCTGCATAATAGTAGGAGTCCATAGGCTTATCTCCTCCTGAATGTTCCACTTTAGGCCACTTAGATACCTAGCCACCTTAATAGATTCATCTTCTTGAGCTTTAGATCTAAGACATAGCTTTTCAAACTCTTCGATATAAGAGGTTACATCAAGATCTTTTTTCTTCAATCCTTGTCTCTTCTTATGAAGTTGGATTTCATAATCCTCTGGTAAGTAGTTCTCCTTTATCTTACTCACCATAGCCTTCCAATTTTCAATAGGTAGCTTCCACATGCTAACCCTTTCTTCTTGCAGGTACTTCCACCATGTCAAAGTTGCTCCCCTTAATCTTGATTTGGCAACTTTAACCTTCTGAGCCTTTGTCACTCCTTCACACTCAAAGTGGTTTTCCATGCCCTCAATGCATTCCATAATAGTGTCTATGTCCATTCTTCCATTGAAATGTGGCAATCCTTCAAAATCTTTGTTGTTCAAAGCCTTAATAGCCTTCACAAAAGGTTCTTCATTGAACAAGGGATCTGGTTCAGGAATTATGTCATCTATGTCTATAGTTCTCTTGCCTTTACCCTTGGTGTCTTCATCCCAAGGTTCATGTGTTCTCTGTTCCACCACTTCCTGCAGTTTATCCCTTATCGCACTCATTGCTGCTTCAAGGAGTCTATTCTTCTCCTTCTATTCTTCCCCCTCTCTAGCTAGCTCTACATTAGTAACCATTCTACTCTCCCCTACTAATTCACTAGTATATAGAGACATACACAGTCCAACAAGTCTTTAACTTGCTCTGATACCAATCTGATGGGAATGGAGTTTGGGATAGACTAGCCTAGTCTATTCTCTTGGATCCTTTCCTTGGATCACTTGGTGTTCTCTACACACCCTAGGGTCTCTAGGACTTCCCTTTGCTTGAGGAATCCCCTGACCTTACCCAATCCACCCACCAATGAGTTGCAATACTGCTCCTAAGGTCTCACCTACTCATGAGACTCAAAACCCCTTACTATGGCTAATAAGGGCTATTCTTGATCCACACTTTCCAAGGTCTTAGCAAAGCTAAATTAGGTCTTAAACCATGTTTTACATCCCTCCATGTGCCCCCAAGAAGTTTCTACCTTCATCCTTTCTACTGATTTCACTGTTTTGTGTTTTTGCTTACAAAATAGGGCTACAAGGATTAGGACCAATTAGGCCTCCTACCCGGTCCTTTAGGGCTTTTTCTCACAAATGATGCATTCCCAACCCAAACTCCCAAAATCAACTGCCAATCAATTGGCAAGGGCTCAAGGATTTTCTAGGTTTTGGGCCTGCAAGTGGCTGTATAGTGCATAGGGCAAATTTTGGGGTTTTTAAGGGTTTTGTGAGGGTTTTGTGGTCTGCCTAGGTCACAGTGAAGGTTTTGTGTGTTAGCCACCTTGTTTGGATTGGTGGAGGCTCCTCCTTCACACCAATGATTCTTATAACACTCCTCTACACCTCCTCCAAAGGATGTACTCTCCTCTAGCCAACCTTGCTCTCCAAGACCTCTGCAATCTAACCTCTCCTAACCGGGCACTATCCAGTCTCGCCTAGGAGTGGGTGTTTACTTGGCCTTCCTACATTTTTAAGGTCCTTGCTTGTTTTTTAGTATGGTACAAGGTCTGCAGTCTCATTCCCCATGGTTTGATGGTGGTTCCACAACGGGGAATGGAGTTATGCAGCCATTTACACAATCTTGTCCAAAACTGGACAGTAAGAAGACAATTTACAAACTATTTACAAACACACTTAATCTGCAAGTAAAAACCTAAGCTAATTGCTTGAAATGAAAGTATTTACACCATGAAAAACATTCCACATAGTTTTGGACATTTCTCAATCCATTAAGTTGCTTGTTTCCTTCATTCAAACTAACTGGTAACAGTTTTGCAGTCTCAGTCTGATATTTTTGCTAGGGCCATACAATGTTTGACATCCAACCCATGAATTTAGGGTTGGCAAGTACTTATACCACCTTTGCCTCGGTTGGTGTGCCAAAATTAGGGCTTTCCGTGCACAACAAGGGTCTATGACCATTTTGGGTGGAAAAGTTGCTTGACAACTTTTAAAAGTTGTCATGCATCTTTTGAGCAACTTTGCCATTGTTGCTTTTCATGACTCCTAGGCCTATTTTGGGCTATCCTAAGGACATCAACATGCCAATAAGGCCTAACACACACTCTAGGCACACTCAACCTCTCCTGCACAAGAAATCACGAAGGACCTAAAACTAGGACCTAGTCTTCTACACATGAGCTCATGTCTCTTATTCATGTACAATGGCTTCTAAAGAAGCATAATACCAACAAAACAAAGAAAGAGAAGGAGTTTGGAAGGGTTCTCCTGTACCATCCTTCCAATTGCTTTCTTAAGTTCTCCATCTGTACCACTGTCAAAATCTTCCTCAAGTTGTTAGGCTTTTGAAAATAGAGGACTAGGCTCTGATACCAATTGTTAGGATTAATGATAGTCCCAAAGATATTGAGTTGGGGGGGTGAATCAGTATCTAACCAGTTAATAGAATATTTAACCTTATTAAGTATTGTGCACTCTAAAATAGTGTACCCATAAATAAGAATTAATGTAGTAAATAGGAACAATAAAGACAGCATAGAAAACACACCATAACACAAGATGTTTAACGAGGAAACCTAGTGTGGGATTTGTGACCCACAATATTTACTCACTAGCCAATGAAAAAATATTACTTACAATGAGGGGCTTATGCATATAGGAAGGCCAACTGCCTAGAGCTCACTGCTCAGTCTACAAGATAGAAGTCTCACTGACTTACAAAATGGATCATGAAAATCCAATACAATGTACTACTTCAAATCAGCATCAACTATGCTAGGTTCAGTACTGGTTTAAGCTCATACTATAACCATAAACCTTATACAAAATCTGCCTTATGCATTCACATATATCTTCCTTCTTATTCACTCATTTCTATTCCATCTATCCTTATACCATCCTCCTTACACAAAATGACATATAAGATCTCATACATATTTATGAGTCTTTTATAATATGCCTTGTCAGCTTTACAAAAGATAATTACAATTAAACAAAAGTTTATTCCTATCAGCTGGGGTGTCGGTATGCATTGTAGCCAATGTTAGTGAAGTGCCTACCAGTGTTGGTGCCTACCAATGACTTTACTAGATGAATGCCAAAAGGTTTCTAGAAGGTTTCCATCAATGACAACACAATCATTTCTCATTAGAGTGTAGAATGCTGACACTTTATTCAATTTCCCATGTTCACATACCTACGGGTAGGTGGTTTTGAGGGTCAACCATTCGAGCTGCCTAGTTATGCCTTCGATAGCTATGTACTTATAGATGTGAGTAGGCAACTAGCTTACATTGATAAGAGATTGGGGGCAAAGGGTGAGTCAAGAGTTGTATTCCCTGTTGAACTTGGATACTACAACTGCAAATTCGTATCTAACGCTCTGAACCTAGAATTAGAATTCAAGAGGATGAACCTATAGCCATATGTGGCAAGACGTAAGTTTGATAACAAAGGTTATGCCATTGAAAATCTAAACGTGGACAACCATTTTTTTCATGAACCTCAGTTGGAGGATGTCTGGGAGAATTGCAGTGACAAATATGAGGTAAGAAGAAGATTGTGGTCAAGGTTCACTTTGCAACAAATAATCACCATGAAGCTTCCAATCAATATATCTAGACTACAAGAGGATATGGGGGAAGATATTTTATGATGAATACTAAGAGGGGGGGGTGAATTAGTATGCCAAAAATCACTGCACAAAAACACTTACACTGTCTAAAGATAAAACGGTAAAGCAGTCTAACAGTCAGACTGGTTATCACACATGCAAACCAAAATGCGAATAAAGCATTCACCCACAAAAGAAATACAACCATAACACAAGATATTTGACGTGGAAACCCAACTAGGAAAAAACCATGATGAGATGGAACTCACAAGTCACTATCTGCAGAATAGAAACCAGACCGGTTAAGGTCAGACTAGTTAAGGTCTTACAATGTTCTTCACCAGAACAGATCCTATTAGGAATCTCAATCTCTGTTACGAGATAAGTCTGATTAAAGACTACCTTGTTAGAGGATTTTAGATTCATATGTGTGAACCACCTTGTTAGAGGATTTTACAGAGGCTTTGAGGCCTACCTGGTTAAGGGCTATAGACTTGTCAAAGATGTGAGTAATCAACAAGTGTTTGATCTATCTAATAGCACAAACTGCTTGGTTAGATCCAGTATTGCTCACAATTAATGCATTCTAGCATTACTTCAGTCTTCTCTATCTCTCTCACAGTTACAACTTGATCTTCTCATATAAGATCATTCTAAACTTCCACCTTAAACCCTAGCACGACATTAACCCTTTCAACAACAACTTAAAACCCTAGACATGATGTCCTTTTAAAGGAATCTGATTTCATGTCGGTCCAATAGGATTACATTACAATTTCCTAGGTTAAATGCATCTAGACATACTCAGTAACATGACACAAAAAGCACCGTCAATGTATCGGCACTGTCAAACAATCGGTGGATTGGTAACTCATCACAAAATGTTAGTTGGTAACTCATCATAGAGTATTACCGATTCATACAAAATACCAGTTGCCGGTTTGACCAAAATGAAGACTAGTAAGAATGTGTTGTGTTGGTTTGCTCCCTTGTGTCGCTTGGGATCTACGAACCACTTGGGGTCGACATGCCACTTCAGACCAGGAAGCACATTCTACAAAATCACCACTAGTCTAAAGACTAGTATACAACATACCCGTTGGAACAAATACTGGTTGAGCTTGAGCTCATACATATAAAGGGGATCTCAATACAAGTGTGTGTCCATCAATGACAATCACAACATAAACAACAAAAATGCCAACAATCTCCCTCTTTGGCATTGATGGCAACACTTAGGAAAATAAAATTTTGACATCTAAGTGTTTTACAGCAAAAACTTGCCATTAACAAAATTGCTCCCCCTAAGCATATACACTATCCCTTAATCAACATAGTGTATAGCAATTTTTCATAAAGAGCATAATCATTGAGACATCAGAGCATATAGCATATATCAAAATGTCAAAACCAGATACTTCTTCCCCTATGCCAGAAGATCAAAATTTTATAACCAAAAACTAGATATACTTCTCCCCCTTTGCCAACAATGACAAAGTACCGTTGAATAACCCTGTTTCCATATATATATATATAAAAGTTAATGACAATAATGAATAATACTTGTCAAAAACTGATTTATAGTCCTACAAAAATTGTTTCATGGATAGAGACCAAGACTCAAGTAGGGAGGTTGCCACTTCCTTCTCTGTCTGCATTTGGGATACTTGTTCCTCCATGGCATCTACTGTGCTCAATTCCTGTGTGATTGTCAGGGCATCCAGGTTCAAATAACACTTCTGAAGAATTTGCAGTCATGGAAGTAAAACCAGTTGAAGCTCCTATAGATCCCTAGACCATGTACTAATCTCTTGCTCCATCTTGGCTGACTGGATCTGAAACTGGTGAACATTTTGCCCATATGCTACAAAGGAATCATAAGGTGTCTTAAATGTGCCCAAGTAGGACTATAAGTCCATTTGAAGCTTTTTCTTCTTGGCTAGCACATCATCATAGAATAGATGAGGCTGACAGATTTTGTTGAGTAACAAGTTTCCCTCATCCAAGGCATTCCTTATGTCCTTTTGATCTTTCAGCAGTTCAGTCCTAAGCTCATTCATCTTTTTCACTAGGGCAACATTAAGAGCCTTTTGGTGCTCTTTCTTGACATTGGCCTCTGCTGCTTCTTCCAGGCTCTGCACCTGATCATCCACTATAGTAAATAGTAGTTTGAGCTGTGGTAGTAATGATTCAGTGTCTACAAGATTAGTACCAGGGATTAAACTGGTAAGGGTGTCTACAGCTGCCTGAATTATGTCCTATTCCTTTTTCCTGTGAATGACTTCAAGGAACTCTTGGGCAACCTTGATGCTCTGCATAAGCTTAGACTCACTTGCAGATTAGAGATCAATAGGACTCGAGATAGTAGCTGGTTTGGCTAGGCTCCTGGTTGCCTTAGGAGTCTCCATCTGTGTGCTCTTCATTGCTTCAACTATCTTGTCTACTTCTTCCTTCTTTTTCCTTTCCTTCTCTTCTTTCTCTTTCACTTCTCTCTTTTTCTTCTCTTCCTCTTCTATCTTCTTCTTGTCTTCCTCTTCTTTCTTTTTCTTCTCTACTTCTTCTTCCTTCTTCTTCTTTTCTTCCTCTTCCTTCTTCTTCTTTTCTTCCTCTTCCTTCTTCTTCTTTTCTTCTTCTTCCTTCTTTCTCTTTTCTTCCTTATCCTCTTCTTCTTTCTTCTTCTCTTCATCTTTTTGCTTCTTCTTCTCTTCACCTTTTCATTTCTCCTCTTCCTCTTTTCTCTTCTCTTCCTCTTTCTTCTTTTTCTCCTCTTCATCCCTCTTCTTCTTCTCTTCCTATTCCTTTGCTGCTTGCTATGTGTTCTTAGCCTATTCACCACCCTGTTCGGCTTGTTGTCCTTGTTTAGTTCCCTCGGAAGGTATGTCTTGAGTGACATCTTCTACATCCAGGGCATCAACATCGATAGTGTCAATTGGTTCTTCCACCAGGTTTCCTTCCTCATCAAAAACCTCATCCAGTTTGGAGATAACCGATTCTTTTTCTGCTTGGAGGTTGGCCATTCGTGCTTTGTGAGCTAGAACAACATGATTCATGTGCTGATGAGTGTCTTTTTCCACATCATCAATTCTTCCCTCCAACAGCCAGTGTCTTCTTCTCCTTGTGAAGAAGAGACCTTTATTTTGGTCCAACACATCAAACAATTATGAATTTGAGAGTTCAAGAAAGTATTGTGAAAAGAATTTCTCCCTAATCTCTTTTTCCTTTTCAATGGCAATGCACCATTTATTATCTAATGCTTTAAATAAAGAAGTCGGTGTCTAAGATTTAATCTCTGATGGTGACCGGTCATTCTTGCACAAATAAATAATGATTTCCTTTAATATTTCCTCCTTCTCCTCATCACTGAAATCATCATAGTAATCTACTAAATCATGAAGTAATTTTCTCCTAATATTTTTAATTGTCCTTTGAAAATGTGTCAAAGGTTTGTATGAGGAGATGTCAATATTTACCGGTGTAGATGCTGCCAGTTCATTCTTCTTCATCTTCTTTGTCTGTCGGGCCTTCTTTGGCTTTTCATCAGACTCAGTTTCTTTAGAGTCCTTTTCATTTGTCTTAGTCTTCCTCTTTCTTTTGAAGACTTTTGCCGGTGTTACCTCTCATTTCTTCTTTACCGGTGACCTCTTGGTCACTCTTGGAGTTGCAGTGATAGCTGGTGCTGATGCTGCAGGCACTGCCTTGGCTTTCTTTGCTGCCGGCTCTTTTCCTTTCTTCACCGATGGTTCTTTAGCCGGTGCAATCCTCTCCAAGTAGGTTCCAGTCCTCTTAGCCTTTGGATCAAGAGGCAAGGCAATAAGGGTTGAGGCATACCCTTCCAGCATGTCATACATAACCTCATAGCCCATTGGCTCCACTTCCTCCATTCTAGGTTCAACAGCCTCCATTAAAGATCTGTCCACCTAAATAGTGAAACAGATGTCATCTTCGTATTTCTTCACTATATCACCTAATATTCTTACCCTCTGACTCATCTTTCTTCTGAACTCATCAAAATATTTGTTCAGTACTTCAAGGTAGCCGGTTCTAATGGCTTGTATGCTTTCCTTTATCTACTTGGTTACCGGTTGGTCAGGGGACCACTGGACATCTCCTACACCAGGAAAGTAGCCTTGGAAATAGAAGAACAACCCTACCAATAGTTGTCCAAACTTAAACCTCAGTGAATTGTCCTGTTTAATTGCCTTAAGATTCAACAGGAGTTGCCTCTGCATACCAGTGCATAAGTCAAAAGATGTATCCTCTTTTATCATCCGGTAAGCAACATTTGCCACTATAGTACATACAGAATTAATCCTACTAGCTAAAAATGTTATGTATCCTATCACCATACAGGCGTATTTCACCAAATCATCCTTGATAGGATTAACTGTCATACCCTGTGAGTCACTGGTTGAATCGGTGAGCTTGGCTATTTTAGTTTTACTCACCTTTCTCAGGGCTGGCACTTCCCCTGTGTTGCAAAAACCAGTGACTGCATGAATTGCCTGAGGCATAATATCATGCGTCCTCTCCAGGTACATCTCACCACTGTGGACTCTGCTCAAAATAATCCTTATGTGATCCTCCGTAAAATCTTCTAGAAAATATACTGCATTATGGAATTTCTTCTTCTCTAAGACACTAAACTCTGGTTTGATCTTTTTCTCCTTGCTGCAAAATAGACCTAACTGAGTGTGAATAGCTAAAGACCCTAGGTCTTCTATTTTGCAATCAATATAATAAAAAATTCCCTCTTCAACTATGACTCCAGCTAGAGCTTGTGATGAGGCATTATATTTGGACTTCCTCTGAATAAAACTTTCTGACTCTATGGATGTACTCAAACTAGTATGAGATGAGGAAGCCATTGTAGAGTATTTCAAGAACATGAAAAATACCTTTCAAATGTGAATTTAGGGCTTCCTAATTCTACTTTACTCCACTCTCCATCGGTTGCCAAATCACCACTTTGTGTTCTCCACTACCGCTTGCAAACTGGATTTGAATTTCTTTCAAGGTATGTCAATTTCTTGAAATCTTAGCTCAAATCACCTTTTCTTCATTCTGCACTTGAAAACTTCTCTTTTCTCAAAAATAGATAGTGAGAAATGATTTGAAATAGGGTTTTATACATGTCTCTCACCTACCACCATTAATGCTCCTCTATTAGGGTGTAAACCCTAATTTGCCTTTTTACCATTTCCGGTCTTCGGCCAAGCAACATGTATCGCATACTAGTTAAGGTTTTTTACTGGTGTAAACCATGGGTTTGAAAGCATTTCACCGTTTGCTCCCCCTAAGCCTTTGAGGCTTAGTTTGCCAGTTCTGATATTTCCACACTAGGTGTAGAAACCGGTTCCTCTTCCAACATTGTTGGTTTCTTCCTCCAAGTTTTCTTCATGTCCCCTTGAACTTTTTCAACATCGATTTCTCCTTCCTGAGTGACCAGTATATCATCAGATATACTTTTTCTGCTTCTGCAGAATCTTGCAATGTGACCCAGTTTGTTGCAGTGATAACAAACAAGTCCAGGTGCTCTCCAAGGTCCATTGTACATGTTTCCATTCTTCCTTTTGCATGTTGCAGCAGTGTGACCATGACCATGATAGATCATACAATTTTCTCTCCATCTGGTTGCTGCTTGATGGCCATCGCTTCTCGACTGATGATTGAGGACATTAAATCGGTTGTGGTTCTGGTTCACAAAAGGTTCAGGACCAGTTCCTTGGGTCCTTTGAGGATATCTTCTAGTGTTATCCATCATAGACCTACATTCAAATGCTCTATGCCCAAACTTGTTGCATGCATAACAATGACCATTGAACTTATTGGATCTAGGTACATTGTTGATAAAATATGGAAAATTATTGAAGGCTTTTCTCCTACATACATTGGCAGTGTGTCCTTCTTTAAGACAATTAAAGCAAACAGGTTTGAATTTTTGCTTACCTTTTCCTTTGAGTGCCCATTGCTTCTTTGATGCTTCAGAATTTGTTCCTAAGGATTCTCCTTCCTCATGTCTAGAGAAACCAAGACCATTGGTATTCTTTTCCGGTCTAGATGACTCAATCTTTTGCTCTATCTTGACAATACTTTTGCCAAACTTAGCAAGTATTTCCTTTGACTCAAAGAGTTCTTTGGAAATAGAAATATTTGTCTCCATAAGACTTGCATTTTTCAAAGATGGCAATGTTCAGTTCTCCTTGCATGTCTTCCTTTTCCATTCTTCTCTCATGGAGGCGAGTAGTCAGTGCACTAATCTTTTGTTTCAACTTGGAGATCTCATGATCTCTATCCTTTACCTGATCTTCAGCTTTTCTCTGGTTCTCAAGCTCTTGACTAAACCGAATAGTCAATCCTTCCAACTCCTTTCTCAGATTGGAGTTTGAATCATTCATCTTATTTACTTCAGAAATCATGGCTTCCATGTTAGCTTCATCTTCATAACTACTTTCAGATAGTTCCATCAGCTTCTCTGCATGTTCTTTCCTTTTTGCTTGAGATGCCTTGTATTTGACCATAAGATCATCATAGGCTTGCTCAGACTTAGTGAGCCATTGAGTAAGTTCCCTCATGGTGTATTCCCCCATATCTCTTTCCAAGTGGTTAAACTTATAGAAAGGTAGGCTCTGATACCAATTGATGAATACTAAGAGGGGGGGTGAATTAGTATGCCAAAAATCATTGCACAAAAACACTTACATAGTCTAAAGATAAATCGGTAAAGCAGTCTAATAGTCAGACCAATTACCACACATGCAAACCAAAATGCGAATAAAGCATTCACCCACAAAAGAAATTAAACCATAACATAGGATATTTGACATGGAAACCCAACTAGGAAAAAACCACAGTGAGATGGAACTCACAAGTCACTATCTGTAGAATAGAAACCAGACCGGTTAAGGTCTTACAATGTTCTTCACCAGAGCAGATCCTATTAGGAATCTCAATCTCTGTTAGGAGATAAGTTCGATTAAAGACTACCTTGTTAGAGGATTTTAGATTCACATGTGTGAACCACCTTGTTAGAGGATTTTACAAAGGCTTTGAGGCCTACCCAGTTAAGGGCTACAGACTTGTCAAAGATGTGAGTAATCAACAAGTGTTTGATCTATCTAATAGCACAAGCTGCTTGGTTAGATCCAGTATTGCTCATAGTTAATGCATTCCAGCATTACTTCAGTCTTCTATATCTCTCTCACAGTTACAACTTGATCTTCTTAGATAAGATCATTCTCAACTTCCACCTTAAACCCTAGCATGACATTAACCCTTTCAGCAACAACTTAAAACCCTAGACATGATGTCCTTTTAAAAGAACCTGATTTCATGTCGGTCCAATAGGATTACATTACAATTTCCTAGGTTCAATGCATCTAGACATACTCAGTAACATGACACAAAAAGCACCGTCAATGTGTCGGCACCGTTAAACAATCGGTGGATTGGTAACTCATCACAAAATGCCAGTTAGTAACTCATCATAGAGTATTACTGGTTCATACAAAATACCAGTTGCTGATTTGACAAAAATGAAGACTGGTAAGAATGTATTGTGCCACTTTGCTCCCTCGTGATGCTTGGGATCTATGAACTGCTTGGGGTCAACATGCCGCTTCAAACTGAGAAACACATTCTGCAAAATCACCACTAGTCTAAAGACTAGTATACAACATACTGGTTGGAACAAATATCGGTTGAGCTTTAGCTCATACATATAAAGGGGATCTCAATACAAGTGTGTGTCCATCAATGACAATCACAACATAAACAAAAAAAATGCCAACATTTTAGACCCTGAGTTTGACACAGAGGTTCAAGGAAATCCAATTCTACAGATTGATTGGAATAAAAAGGAGGATGACAATGTTCAAGCTAGAATTTTCAATGTTGTGAGAAGAACAAAGAGATGGTTGAGAAATCAAAAGTTTAAGAAGGGATCGCTCATATCCTCACATGAACTAAGAGTTGATCCACACATTGTGACTCAATCTCCCATTTCTTTCACTAATGAAATTGTTAATGTTGTAGGTGTATCAAGGCCTATTATTGAGAAAACCAACCTAGGAGATCAAAGATGTCACCATCAAGTTCCATAGCTACTCAAGTAACTTGGTCCAAGAGTAAGAAAAAGAGTATAGATCCCATTTTAAAACAAACTGCTATGGACCTAGACCCTAGTGAAGAGATAGAGGCAACAATGGATCAACAAGATTTGTATGAACCTGTCATGTAGGAAATGGACATGGGTAAAGAAGTGGAGAGCAAGAAAGACCCCATGAACAACTTGGTTATTGTCAATTCACCGAATATATAGACAACTCCTCCACCTAAAGATCCTGCAAACACACCACGATGGTTGGAAGCTTTTGTTCAAAAGAAATGAAGTGTAGTGTCGATTACAATCCCTATGGAAGACATGGTCAACAAATGTTTGTGATAGGCATTAAAGATGAAAAAAATCAAGACACAGACAATGTTTGAAGTGGATGAAGCAACAAGTCACTCGATGGCTGAGATAGCCAAACCAATTCTAAAGAGAGATGCAAACAAAGCTACTGAGGAGGGCTTTACAGTTGAAAAGATAGACCTAGGAATTTCTTCATGTGTCGTAGATGTTAAGCATTTGGAGTCATCCACAAAAAGGATAATTTCTATAACATGGAAAGATGAGAAAGATAAAAGGGAATTGAAGCAACTCATCACTTAGATGGCTGATTATATCAATGCCATCCATAATCCAAATCCCTAACCTTTTTCATAGATACCAGTATCATTTGATCCCAAATCTTTGGCCAATCAGAAAATGTTGGACCAAGTTCAAAGGAACAAAATAGTCACGAAGATGTTCAATAAATGGTTGGATCTTATAATGCAATAGGGATCAGACTACATCATCAATCTAGTGAAGGTTTATAAGGATGCCGAGACTATGAGAAAGGTATTGGAGCTAAAGACTTTATCTTGGGATAAAGAAAGGGTCAAATGGGTGGCAGTTCTTGCATAGATGAACGAAATATAGAAATATGAAGTGATGAAGTTCTTAGCTGAAAAACCTGTAGAAAAGTTGGATGATAATGTATTGTAAGTATCAAAGAAGAATGTGGAGTGGCATAACTAAATCATTAAATAGGGCCATGAAGAGTCCACTAAATTGCTTAGAGGATTGATAGACTTAATTGATACAATGCAGAAGGATCTCAAGTGCATTGACATCCAACTCATGAAAGATGATGCTAAGATAATTGAAGCAGCCATAGATATGACCAAAATCTACTAGGAAAGAATACAATTCATCTAGATGACAAAATCCTTGACCATGGATTACTTCTCAATGGTGGCTAGGATCGAATCAATGCTCATGGTCTATTCTGATCATTTGGAGGCACACAAGGTAAGGGTGGCACAAGTGAACATGGACAAGGAGGTGTGGAAGCAAAGAATTCAGCACATCGGACTTCCTTATTTTTAGGTCATCCTAAACTTCTTGGTGGTACACTTGGAATGGCATGGTTTTGCGGCAAAGCAGGACAGATCGGTAACTTCTTCTGCCATAATGGAATCATGAATAATCCAAGAATGAGTTGTCAGCCTCATAGTGGTTGTTGTTTTAGTTTTCTTTCCTATTTTAGCAAATGGTTTCTTTAACCATTGGTTAAAGTAAAGTTTAAATTTGTTATGTAAAAACTATGAGCCTGCAGGCTACTTAAGCTGGAAAGCTTGTTTATGTTAAGGTCCAAAAAGCTGTGATTTTTTGAGCAGTAGACAATATTCATTTTTGTTTTCTTCTATGAATTTCTTTAGACTGGAATGACTGATTTATCAATAAAATATTATGATGTGTAGTCTTTGAATCCTGTGTGTTTAAAGATTAGCAATCTTTCTTGAGAAATTTGCTATGGGCATGATATCATTTTATGATCAATTATTTCTATGTTTTTCTGAATTCATGGTTACCATTATTTGTGAGCAGATTCATTGTGGATTGAGTTGTGTTGATCCCCCTTTTTATGTGAGGCATGAGAGAGTATCAATTAGACATCAATACTATTGTGCATTTTCTATGGTCTAAATTTATAAAGTGAACATGTGTGTGAATCAGAGTCCGTGAGCTCTTATTTAATCTTTAGAATATTTTCTTTGTTTTAGTTCGAAGGCATTCTTTTATGTTGATGGATGAATGCTAAAGCCTTTCAACACTTTCTGGTAAAAACTGTCAACATTTCATTTGTGTATTAATTTCATTGAAAATCATATGGGGAGCTTCCCTCTAATGTAGATGATGGATTTTAATTAATTTATCCAACTGTTGGTAATTTGTTTTCTTTCATAAAGGGGTGTACAAGAGTTATATTGTTTTTCAAAGAGAACAAATATTACAATTTCAGGAAAGGGACAAATCTATTTACCAATATATTTTTGGCGACTCTACTGGGGAGTTGAATCATAAGACTTGTTGCCTAGTTGCAAGACTGGATTCAAAGAGATATACTAGGTCCCAAAGAAGGGAGGGGATAATTGATTCTGGTTTTCAAGAGTTATAGAACCTCAATTTTCAACCCACTTTTTCACCTCAAAGACCAGAAAGAAGTAGGCCTCCTTCCCCATCCTCATCATCTCCTGTGGCCTTAGTTTTTCAAGCTCTGACCTTGCATGGTATTACTTTACCAAATATAATCAACCTGACTCCGCTCAATATCATCTTTCCAATTGCAGTAACTAGTCCTTGGGGGGCTATTGTAGGTCCACTGAACTTAGGATTAAATTTGAACCCCTTACCCAAAGGTGCTAGAGATCACTTGCCAAAGTTCAGTGGGAATGGGAAAATCACTGTTGATGAGAACCTGAATGCATTCAATGTGGCTTGTGGGATAATAATTATTCAACATGAGGATGTTGTTGTAAGACTATTTATTCAAACACTAACTGGAGTAGCAGTAGATTGGTTCTATCACTTATCGAACAATGTGATAACAAATTGGCAAGATTCAAAAACAAGGTTTGAGGCAAGATTCAAAGTGGTTGAAGATGAACACTCTCTCTTGGCTCAATTGGCCCAGTTAAAGAAATAGATTCTGGAGTCTATGAGGGACTTTGTAGCAAAATTTGATAAAATTATGCATAAAATTCCAGTCAATCAAAAACACTCAGATGATAATTTGAAGTGTTTTTTTATAAATTCTATGCCTTCAGAAATAGGTTTCCTGATTCGCAGGCAAAGAGTTGCAGATTTAAGTGCTGCCAAAACCCTTGTCATTGAGTTGAAAGATGATCTAGTCACAACAAGTAAATGGAAAAGAGAAGTACAGACTCCCATTGCCCAACCTTCTACTTCTTCTGACCCTATGATCTAGAGATTGATGAATGATGTGATTACCCTTAAAAGACAATTACCTAAAGCTAGTACAACATACCCATCTCCCTATCAAGATGTACCTAGGAGAAATACAAATTAGTCTTTGGGCTTTGGGAACAAGACTTTTCAATTACCCCCTGCTCAACAGAGATTGGCAATTGAGGCACCGCAACCTAAAGGGAGTATGTGTGGTTTTCATCTAATCGATGAACATGAGGGTAGTTCCTATCCTGAGATGGTGCGTTATGCACAATTGATGAACTCTAAAGATACCTCAAATGAGTAGAGCGAAGAAGAATCTTTAAAGCAACCTGGCGACTCTGAAATCCACATCCTAGAGTATGAGTCAGATTTAGAAAGAGGGGGTGATATTTTGGTTACTTTAGAAGATCCTTCATGTGTTGTGCTCACAAGAAATCAACAAAATGTGAAACCTCAAGGTGCCTCTTCATCTTCTGTTGTGAATTTCAAAGGCAAGGAGATTGTTTCAAAATTTCATAACAATGATCAAAAACTACAAGAGTCTCCATTGTTAAGGTCTATTGAAAAGGAAAGTTCATTTGATATTGTAGAGTTTTGTAAATCTTCTCAAATTCAAATTACACCTGCCGAGTACCTTAAGATAAACCCCAAAGAGCTAGATAGGCTCGTTCAGTTTGTAAAAGGGAATAATGTACTACAAGCTAATGGAACGCAATAGTTAGTAAATGCCACACTTCCTACACATAGTGATAAATTAGTTCACCCTGTTGCTCATGAAAAGGTGCCTAAAATAATTGCTCTCCAAATAGATGACTCTTTGTCTTTCCTTGAGTCAAAACCTGAATCCTTTTACATATCATTTTTCATAAATGGTCATAAGTTAAATAATTGTATTATAGATTCAGGTGCATCTGATAATATAATGCCTTTTGCAGTAGCTAAAGTGTTAGGGTTGTCCTTGACAAAAACATTTGGCAGATGTTACTCTATGGATTCAAAACAGATTCCTCTATTAGGACAAATTAAGGATGCTCAAGTAGTTCTTGCTGCCCACCTGAACAAATGATTTAAGTTGACTATTTTGATAGCTCACATCCTAGCTAGCTATGGCATGTTGCTAAGTTATACATTATGTGGAGATTTAGGAGGTTAAATTAAAATGGATTGGTCTTAAGCCACAATTCCTATTGGAAAACGAGTCATTCTGCAGCCTGAACCAAAGTCTAAATTCACTATTTTCCCTTCTGATGATCCAAGAGCTCAAATTTTGTATCATGAATGTCAATTTGGAAACTACATGATTTTGTCTGATAATGAGGTAGTGGGAGATCCATCACAGCCTAAGGGAGAAGAAAGCCTGTGGTTAATGGAGTTTGACTAAAGTTGTGCAACATCACGCTCAAGTTGAGGGATAGTGTTAATTCTTCCTTTCGGAAATCATATTCCTTTTTCTTTTAAATTGGAATTCAAAATCACCAACAATACGGCTGAGTATGATGCTTTGTTGTTAGGTTTAACCAAAGCTAAGAGACTGGGAGTAAAACTCCTGTGAGTTAGAGGAGATGCTGAATTGATTGTAAAATAGTTGAGAGGGTTGTTTAATGTAAAAAATGAAAGGTTGAAACACTATCAAAATAGAGTTTGGGATGAAATTGAAGATTTTGATGCATTCTTCATTGGGGCTATACCTAGATAATTGAATTCAAAAGAAGATTTGTTAGCCGTGTCAGCCTCCTTACTGGTTCCACATCCTGAATTTGTTGATGATATCTATAGAGTAGAGTTAGTATTGGCCTAGTGTCCCAGATAACTCTATGTTCTGGCAAGTGTTTGAAAATGACAAATAAATTAATAATTTTATGCAAAGTGTAGAAACATTTTCTGCTACATATTTTGAAGGTTTAGATGCAGAGTGTAAAGAATTTTCACTAGAACGAGCCAAGGAGTTGAGTGATAGAGTTATACAATTAAAAGGTAACAAGATCCCTAAAGGGTTGGTTTAATTAGAGCATCTATTTGATCGTCATGATTCCTACAAGAAAAGAAAAGGCGACAAATCCCCTAAAGTTTAGGATTATGAAGATTATGAAAGGATTAACATCAGTACTGAGGATGAACCTAAATATATCAATCTGGGAAAATATTGTATGCCTGTAGAAAAAGAGAGGTTCATTAGTCTCTTGTTGGAGTTCAAGGATGTGTTTGCTTGGTTCTATGATGATCTAAAGAATTTTAGAGAGGGAAAATTGCAACATCAAATTCCTCTGAAACTTGGAGTAAGTCCTTTTTGACAAAAGCTTAGAAGTTTCAATCCTAAAGTAGTTGAGGGCATATTTCAGGAGGTAGATAAAATGTTAAAGGCTAGGATTATATACCCCATCCATCATTCTACATGGATAGATAATATTGTTCCTATTAGGAAGAAAAATGGAGAAATAAAGATCTGTATAGATTTTAGAAATCTAAATCAAGCTAGCCTAAAAGATAACTATCCATTACCAGCCATGGACCACATTTTACAAACAGTTTTAGGTTTAGAGATGATGTCCATACTTGATGGATTTTTGGGTTACAATCAGATCAGTGTTCAGGAAGGTGATCAACATAAGATTGCCTTTATTACTCCCTGGGGTACGTTTGCTTATAACTGAATGCCATTTGGTTTGATCAATGCAGGAGTGACATTTCAGCATGCTATGGATTTGTCCTTTGGTCATTTGAAGGATAAGATAATTGTTGTGTATCTAGATGATTTAACAGTTTTCTTAAAAAGAAGAAAACATCACCTGAGGGATCTGAGACAAGTGTTACAGAGGTTCTGTGAGCATGGGGTGTCCTTAAACCTAAAGAAGTCAATATTTGCAGTGACAGACAGTAAGTTACTTGGCCATATTGTTTCTAAGGAAGGAGTGAGAATAGACCCTGAAAGGGTAAAAACAATTCAATAGCTAAGTCTACCATCAAATAGAAATGTCGTTAGATCCTTCTTTGGATAGGTAAATTTTCTAAGGACGTTTATCCTAGATTTTGTAGAGACTACTAGGTATATTATGAATTTTATGAGTGAAAAACAAGCTTTTAAATGGAATGAGGAAGGGAAGAAAGCGTTTGAATCAATAAAGAATGCAATTGGTCATGCGTCTGTTTAGGTTAATCCTAATTTTAAGAAGGATTTTCATATTTACTATTATGTCTCGGAACATACTATGTCATGAATTTTATTACAGAAGAATGAAGGTAATGAAGAAGTCCCAATATCATTCATGAGTGTACCATTGAAAAAGCATTAATTGAAATATTCACTAATGGAAAAACAAGCATATGTGGTTGTGAAGGCTGTAAAGTAATTTAGTTACTATATTCTCCATTCCCATGCCATTGTTTATGTGCCTCATTCTATAGTCAAGAGCATATTGACACAACAAGATATAGGAATGAATAATAGAGCCTCCTAGGTGTCAAAATTCAAGAGTTCAATTTAGATATTAATCCCACAAAATTGGTAAGAGGACAGGGTTTGTGCAAGTTAACTGCTAAGAGTAACAAGGAACTGACAGAGGAATTTCCCTTAGTCTTGTTTTTTGGTCTTCGGGATTCTTGGTTTGCAGATGTTGCCTACTACTTGACCTATGGAGATTTACCAATACATCTTTCTTTAAAAGAAAAAAGAAAATTGAGATTAAAAGCTGCCAAATACGTCATTTTTAATGATGTATTATGTAAAAGGTGTTGTGTAGATAAATCGCTTCAAGAGTCTCTGTTGAAAATTTTTTATGATGAAGACTGCGGCAACCATTTTTCATCAACAATAATTGCTTAAAATATTTTGAGGAATTGTTATTATTGGCCAAGGATGTTCAAAGATGCGTATGTATGGGTAGCCAATTGTGAGAAATTTAAGTTGTTCACAGATAAGTCACAGCTTGCAGCATTACTGCTCTGACCTGTGATTGTGGGTGAACCATTCAAACAATGGGGTTTGGATTTTATAGGTCATATGATGCCTAATTCAAGTGTAGGGCATACACATATATTGACAGCTACAAACTATTTTACTAAATGGGTGGAAGCCATTCCGGTATGGAAAACATCTTCTAAGGTTGTTTGTAACTTTATGAAGGAGAATATCTTGGTTCGATTAAGAGTTCTACTAAAAATTGTGGCTAATAATGCCACTAATTTCTCTTCTACTGAGATTTCATTATTCTTCTATCATCATGGGATATCCCTCACTCACTCTTCTGATTATTATCCTCAAGGAAATGATCAAGCTAAATCCAACAATAAAAACCTTATAAATATCATGAAGAAATTAGTGAGTGAAAACTTCAAAGATTGGCATAAAAAATTATGTGAAGCTCTTTGGTTTGATCGTACATCACCAAAGAGGGCTATTGGGATGTCACCTTTTGAATTGGTATATGGCGTAGGGGATTAGGTAGTGCTTCCCCTGGAACTTGCAACTACCAAGTTATAGGCTGTCATCAAGGACGCTTATTTTTAGGATTCTCTGGAAAAATAGATTATGCATTTGATGAGGGTTGATGAAGAAAGAGATAAATTAGTAGACTAGATAATAGAGCATTAGATGAGGGTGAAGAAGATATTTGACAAGCAGGCCGGGTCGCAGAAATTCATGCTAGGTGATCAAGTTTTGCTCTAGGATAGAAGAAGAGAGCCAAAAGGGGCACATATGAAGTGTGAATCATTGTGGAAGGGACCGTTTGTGATTCATGAGGTAAAAGGTCCTAACTCTTTCAAAATTGTGTATCAAGATGGTTCAGCCCTTCCCTTGACCTATAATGGCTAGGATTTGAAATTATAGCAATTGTAAACAAGAGTCCCTCATGGTTTTGTATATAGTGTTTTGGTTTGATTAGTTGTTGTGTTTTTCTTATCTGTTTTTGTTTCTCTTTGGGTCTATAAATAAAGACTTCTTGCCAAACTAGAGATATTGGAGATCATATCTAGTTCCTTCATAGTCCTAGTCCCCAGTCAGAGCTGATGTTAGCCTCCCCTACAATTTTCCATTTTGAATGTTCATACCTATGCATTGCCTTATTGTGCCTTTATTTCTGTCGGGTCTTTTGTTCTCCTTCGTGTTTGAGCCTAAGTCGTTGGACTCTTTCTAAAAAAAAAGTTCAATAGGTTCAAGGTTCAAAGTGCATTTTAGAAAAAAAGTCATTAGCGGGCTTTGTCTTCACAAAAGAAAGTGCATTATTGTTATACATTTTGAATTTTGAACGCGTGAACCCTTTTTTTGGTTCAAGGTTCAAAATGTCTTTTGTGAGTCATGGCAACGTAATGAGCGGATATCTATATGTTTTAAGTCAGTTTGCAAACTAGAACTTTGAACCAATTTTCATAAGGTTTGAATGGTACAAGCGGTTCAATGGTTCAAGGCTCCTGCTTAATAATAATTGTTGTTTCTTGTTCCCGGTATTGTTTTGTGCCGCTTGTTCATTGTTGTACTTCCTAAATAAACTTGACCCATTGACCTCTTTGTGAAATGGTTCAAGGTCCATAAGTTCACTTCAAAAATGATTCTAAGGCTTTTTTTGATAATGAAAGTGGTGTAGCAAGAAGGAATATTCCCAATATTCAGTAGTTTAAAATTATAGATATAGAAAGTAATCATGAGTGCATCAATTATTTATTTGAAAGTGATGGGTGATTAAGAAAGTGTTAGATTTTTAGTCATTTCACTATTACTTTGCACTCTTAAGTGAATCATTATGAAGCATGTGTGGCTTTCTTGATATTTTTCTGTCTATTCAAAAGGAATGTATGAATTCATTCCCATAGTTTGTAAGGGTTGCAGCTGCTATAGTTGAGCAAATTGGAGGCGCTGAAGGTAAAATCAACTCTGATTTATTGAGAAGGTTTCTAGTTTTCATGGTGGTAATGGGTAAGTTCAGATGATTCCTCTTACACTGTGTTTCTTTAAGTTCTGAAGATTTATCGATATAGGAAGAAAATCTTTAAATTGCTGGAGTAAAATTATGCCTTGTTTTAGAATTTCTTGGTTAGAAGTATAGATAGGCAGTATGAGGCCGATATTGCCAAACCTTAGTCGGACCTCGTGTCTAGTGAGCATATTACTAGAGCTAGAAGATACTTCCTTGGCTCATGCTAATTTAGGAGATTTCTTAGAGAGAGCCAAGAACCCTCAAATTTGTTCAATGATGGAGAAAATAGTAAAAAGTGGACCTTTTGAAGCTGTTGTGTTTCTGCTTATTGCACCATGTCTAGATTTGGTAATTGATTGCATGAATAGGTAAGCTACAGAGAACAAATGCATCAAAACTAGTAATGGTGAGCTGCAAGTCAGTATCAATAGATAAATAGTAATGGTGGCAATGGGAATCCCACACAAGGATTTATATGAGGATTGGACCATTGGGAACTCATATGCCTATTTCTCAGAGAAGAAAAGTAAGTACAAGAGTGTGATTGCTAGGAATTGGCTCCTAAATGTTCAGAATGGAGGGTCGTGGCTACCAAAGCCCCTGACTAGAGAGCACTTCATCACAAAAGTGTAGGATGTTGTGATACTTCTGAATCGGGTGAAGGGAAACTCACATTCTTTCTACTGGGAAGATTGGATGTACTTTTTCATTCAGGTGTTGTTATCTGGTGATAGGTATCTTGATTGGGCTTAGGTAATTATGGAAAGACTTCATGAAGGGTTGAGTAACTTTGTGGGAATATCAATTTTTTATATGTCTTCTTATCTTTTCTAGATACTAGCTTGTACAAGGGATTGGCCTGGTTTTCTTAATGAACCTTTGGTAGATGGGATGAAGGTCTATAATTATTATCCTCTGTTATAGCAGAAAAACCATGTGGAGCAAATTGATAGATGGAAAGGTGTCTTCGCTGGAAGACTTGCTTTTGAGCTCCAAGGGGATGTGAATAGGAGAATGTCTATTGAAGCAATGGAGTTCATAAGCATATACGGTAGCTTCTTTATTCAATTTCCCAGGTTCACTTACCTATGGGTAGGTGGTTTTGAGAGTCAACCATTCAAGTTGCCTAGGTATACCTTTGACAACTATGTACTTATAGAGGTGAGTAGCCAGCTAGCTTACATTGCTAAGAGATTGGGGGAAAAGGGTGAGTCTAGAGTTGTATTCCCTATTGAACTTGGATACTACAGCTACAAATCCATATCTGACACTCTGAACCTGGAATTGGAATTCAAGAGGATGAACCTGCAGCCATATATGGCAAGACGTAAGTTTGATAGTAGAGGTCGTACCATTAAAAATCTAAATATGAAAAACCATTTTTGTCATGCACCTTAGTTGGAGGATTACTAGGAGAATTTCATTGACGAATAAGAGGTAAGAAGAAGACTGTGGTCAAGGTTCACTTTGCAACAAATAATCACCATGAAGCTTCCAATCACTATATCTGGAGTACAGGAGGATACAGGGGAAGATATTTTAGACCTTGAATTCGTCACAGAGATTCAAGGAAATCCAATTACAGAGATTGATTGGAATAAAAAGGAGGATGACAATGTTCAAGATAGAACTTTCAATGTTGTGAGAAGAACAGAGAGATGGTTGAGAAATCAAAAGTTTAAGAAGGGATCACTCATATCCTCACATGAACTAAGAGTTGATCCACACATTGTGACTCAATTTTCCATTTCTTCCACTAATGAAATTGTTAATGTTGCAGGTGTTTCAAGGCCTATTGTTGAGAAAATCCAACCTAGGAGATCAACGAGGTCACCATCAGGTTCCACAGTCACTCAAGTAACTCGGTCCAAGAGTAAGAAAAAGAGTAGAGACCCAATTTTGAAATAGACTTTTGTGGACCTAGACCTTAGTGAAGAGATAGAGGCAACAATGGATCAACAAGATTTTGATTAACCCGTGATGTAGGAAATGGACATGGGTAAAGAAGTGGAGAGCAAGAAAGACCCCATGAACACCCTAGTTATTGTCAATTCATCAGATATACAAACATCTCCTCCACCTAAAGAGCCTATGAAGACACCATGATGGTTGGAAGTTGTTGTTGGAAAGAAACGAAGTGTAGTGCCAATTACAATCCCTATGGAAGACATGGTCATCAAATATCTAGGAAAGGTATCAAAGCCAAAAAGACTCAAGACATGGAAAATGCTTGAAGTGGATGAAGCAATAGGTCACTGGACAACTGAGATAGCCAAACCAATTCCAGAGAGAGATGCAGACAAAGCTACTAAGGAGGACTTTACAGTTTAAAATATAGATCTGGGAGTTGCTTCGCATGTCGTAGATGTTAAGCATTTGGAGTCATCCACAAAGAGGATAATTTCTAGAACATGGAAATATGAGAAAGATAAAAGGGAATTGAAGAAAGTCATCACTCAGATGGCAGAGTATATCAATGCCATCCATAATACAAATCCCTAACTATTGTCACGGATACTAGTATCATTTGATCTCAAATCTCCGGCCAATCAGAAAATGTTGGATCAGGTTCAAAGGAATAGGATAGTCACAGAGATGTTCAATAAATGGTTGGATCTTATAATACAATAGGGATCAGAATACATTGTCAATCTGGTGAATTTTTATAAGGATGTTGAGACTGTGAGTAAGGAATTGGAGCTAGAGACTATGGCTTGGGAGAAAGAAATAATCAAATGGGTGGTAGTTCTTGCATAGATGAATGACATACAGAAATACGGAGTGATGAAGTTCTTAGCTGAAAAACTAGTAGAAAATATGGATGATAATGTATTGTATGTATCAAAGAAGAATGTGGCATGGTGTAACTCAATCATTAAATAGGACCATGAAGAGTCCACTAAACTTCTTAGAGGATTGACAGACTTAATTGATACAATGCAGAAGGATCTCAAGTGCATTGACATCCAACTCATGAAAGATGATGCTAAGACAATTGAAGTAGCCACAAATATGACCAAAACTTTTTAGGAAAGAATACAATTCATCCAGATGACAAAATCCTTGACCATAGATGACTTCTCAAAGGTGGATAGGATCTTATCAATGCTCATGGTCTATTCTGATCATTTGGAGGCAAACAAGGCAAGGGTGGCACAAGTGAACATGGACAAGGAGGTGTTGAAGCAAAGAATTCAGTGCATCAGACTTGCTTATTTTTAGGTCATCCTAAACTTCTCGATGGCACACTTGGAATGGCGTGGTTTTGCGACAAAGCAAGACAAATCAATAACTTCTTCTGCCATAGTGGAATCATGATTAATCCAATAATGAGTTGTTAACCTCACAGTGGTTGTTGTTTTAGTTTTTCTTTCCTGTTTTAGAAAATGATTTCTTTAACCTTTGGTTAAAGTAAAGTTTAAATTTGTTATGCAAATATGATGACCCTGGAGGCTACTTAAGTTGGAAAGCTTGTTTATGTTAAGGTCTGAAAAACTATGATTTTTTGATTAGCAGACAATATCCATTTTCTTTTTGTTTTTTTTCTATGAATTGCTTTAGACTGGAATGAGTGATTTATCACTAAGATGTTATGATGTGCAGTCTATGAGACTACATGTTTAAATATTAGCAATCTTTCTTGAGAAATATGCTATGGGCATGATAGCATTTTATGATCAGTCATTTCTATGTTTTTCTGAATTCATGGTTACCATTAATTGTTAGTAGATTCATTGTGGATTGAGTTGTGTTGATCCCCCTTGTCCTGTGAGGCATGAGAGAGTATCTATTAGACATCAATATTGTTGTGCATTTGCTATGCTCTGAATTTATAAAGTGAACATGTGTGTGAATCAGAGTCTGTGAGCTTTTATTTAATTTTCAGAATATTTTCTTTGTTTTAGTTTGAAGCCATTCTTTTATGTTGATGGATGAATGCTAAAGCCTTTCCACAATTTCTGGTAAAAAGTATCAACACTTCATTTGTGTATTAAATTCATTCCAAATCATATGGGGAGCTGACCTCTAATGTAGAGGATGGATTTTAATTAATTCATCCAACTATTGGTAATTTGTTTTCTTTCATAAAGGGGAGTACAAGAGTTATATTTCTGTTCAGAGAGAATAAATATTACAATTTCAGCAAGGGACAAATCTATTTACCAACATGTTTATAACACAAGGAAACCAAGGACACACACCCCAAAGATCTGATGTATTACTTTTAACTAATTTTCATCTTTACTTGCTTCAATAAAAGATTTTGGTTCAATTTGAGAAATTAAACATACCTCTTCAGCAACTAACCTTCTCCTAGTCATCACAACTTTCATTTTATCTCCAATAATTTGATCTTTAGAATGATTTAGCTTTACATACCTGGGAGTCTTTGAATTTTTTCTATTTGCTGACTTATTTTGTTGTTCCTCTATCAATGTTGAATTTTTTGATGCTACCAAAGTCACAGGTTCATTGTTTTGAACTGATTCTTGCATTATTGGTTCAAGTCTGATAAATTCATCTTCCAAACCATAATCAGAAGCTCTCATCTGAAGATTGCCATGCTCATCCACCTTGAAATTTATGCTTTCCAGTATCCTATTCAATATTTTGTTATAACATCCTTATTCTTTGTTCTTAGTAGAATAACCCAAAAATATTCCTTCATCACTTCTAGGATCAAACTTTCTTAATGCATCAGCTCTTCTAATGTAACATTTGCTTCCAAAAAAATTGAAATATCTGATAGTAGAAGTATGACCAAACCATAATTCATAAGGAGTCTTATCGGTATCATCTTTAATATGTACTCTGTTGAAAGTGTATATAGTAGTATTGAAAACCTCTCTTCAATAGATATCAGGTAATTTAGCTTCAATCATCATAGTCCTTGCAACATCCTAAATTGTTTTGTTCTTTCTTTCCACTAATCCATTATGTTGTGTTGTTCTAGGTGTAGAAAATTATCTCCTAATACCATTCCTTTCACAAAAGTTATTGAACTCACCAGAATGTAAACTCACCACCATGATCTGATCTTAAGTAATTTATCTTCATTCATGTCTCAGCCCCAACCATAGCCTTAAATATTTTGAATTTCTCAAAAGCTTCAAATTTCTCTTTCAAAAATGCTAACCACATCATTCTAGAATAGTCATCAATAAGTAACATAAAATATCTATCACCTTGAAAACTTTTAGTCCTTGCTGGTCCACACAAATCAGTATGAATAAGATCAAGAACTTCATTAGATTTGTCATGTATACTTTTGAAAGAAGTTCTAACTAGCTTACCCATTTGACATTCTCTACATACCAGATTATGCGGTTTAATAATCTTCGGCAAATCTCTGACATTTAGTATTGAACTGATCTTTACTATGCAATCCAAATTAACATGACACATCCTCTTATGCCATAACTAACTCTCATCAATATGAGCAATCAAGCAAGCCTTCTCACTAGAGTTCAAATGAAAAATATTACCATCGGTCTGAGTTCTAAAAGAAAACTCCAATCTAGATTTATTAATGATCTTCCATTTTCCATCCTTGAATTGGAAATGAAATCCCCTATCCACCATCTAACCTACACTCAAAATATTATTCTTTAAGCCTTCAATATAATAAACATTACCAGTATTAGTCTTACTATCTAGTGATATTGTTCCTTTGCCCTTGTTGTCTTCAAATCTGACCAATCCACCATCAAATTCTTGCAATGATAAGAACTTTCTTTTATTACCAGTCATGTGATGTAAGTAACCACTGTCTATAACCCATTCATCCTTTTCTTTAATTTTAGCAGCCAAGGCCTTTTCCTCAGTCTATGTTGTTTCAATGATAGATTCTAAAGAATCATCCTTGATAGAAATAAAGACCCAATCTTTATCGAAGGAAGATCCATTACCGGATCAAATCATAGGTTCATCATCATCATCATCAGATTTACCATAATCATCATGACTAGCATAAAAACATGATTTATCCTTATTCCTTTTGAATCTAGGTTTTCTCTAATATTCAGGATTAGGCTTATAAATATTCATAAATATTTCATGATTCCTAGTAGCTCTTTTAGGACATCTAGATGAAAAATGACCAGTTTTATTTCATGAAAAACATTTAAAAGGGACTTTTCCTTCATACTTACTTCCAGCTGGTCCTTTAGGAATTCCTCTAGTGATCAGGGCTTCCAGCTCTTCAAGCTCTCTTTCTTCTTTCTCAATTTCCTCCATATCCTTAGCATACATATCTTTCCAATCTATCTTCTATTTACCAGATGCAGATGCTCTAAATTCAGTCTCAGTTTTAGCAGCACTCTGATCTCCAAGTTCTTCGAGTTCAAAAGCACTCGATTTCCAGGTAGTGTATCTCTGGTTACAGGTGTACTTGACATTGTCCGAAGTTCATTGATAGCAATATCCTTCATCTTGTAAGCTGGAGGTAGAACTCTTAGAAATTTTGACACTATCTCATCCTCATTAACAGATTCGCCACAACATTTGATACCCATGACAATCTCATTGACCTTATCCATAAAAAAACTTATCTTCTCATCTTGTTCCATCTTCAAAGTTTCATATCTTACCTAGAAACCTTCAAGTTTAGCAATCTTCATAGACTGGTCACCTTCATAAAGAGTTTCAAGCTATATTTAGATCATCTTAGCATTCTCCAATCCTATTAAATTTAATAGCTTTTCATCAGATAGGGTGCTCAATAATGCTTATTTTTCTCTTACATCATTTTCATCTCTCTTTTGTTCATCGGCAGGTGTTGGTGTACCAAAATTATGATCATGAGGTATATACCCTTTCTCCACTATCAACCAAACTTCAGCTCCAAGACATCTAAGATGAATCTTCGTTCGCTCCTTCCATATCTTGTAATTTATACCATCAAATTTGGAACTCTCCTTCTGGTAAGGATTGAATGTAGAACTAGATGCAATTTCCATCAGATCTCCTAAAGTGGTTAAGCTTTTGCAGAGAGGACCTTTCTCTGATACCCATTGTTGGAATGCATTGATACCAACAATAAACTGAGAGGGGGGGCTGAATTATTTTACTATCAATAACACCAATCAATTAAATTATAAACCTTAACCTGGAGCACAACCCAATGAAGAATATAACATGAAAGAACAACACACATAACACCAATATTTGATGTGGAAAACCCGGAAAGGGAAAATCCATGGTAGGAAACCCTACCCACAATTAAATGAATACTCTATAGTAGTATTGTGAAAAATTAGAATGGGGTCTGCATATGCAAAAAGGCCAACAACCTAGAGGGCACTTCTCATTATTAGGGTTCCCACAGATACTGAGAGGGGGGGGGGGTGAACCAGTATCTGACTGGTAATGAGATTTTCTTGAGACAGAACATGCAGAACATAAAGTAACAGTATACCGGTATACAAGAATTAATGTAATTAAAAGAATCAAAAACATCCACATGAAAAGAACACCATAACACAAGATGTTTAACGAGGAAACCTGGTGTGGGAAAAACCTCGGTGGGATTTGTGACCCACAATATTCACTTACTAGCCAATAAGAGAATATTACTTACAATAGTGGCTTGCACATGCAGGAAGGCCAACTACCTAGAGCACACTGCTCAATAAGAAGTCACACTGACTTACAATGAGGATTATACAAATCCAATATTCTGTACTGCTTTACAATAGCATCTTCAATGCTAGATTCAGTACCGGTTCTTGCTCTGTTCTTTACATATACCTTTGACCTATAATTCACACATTAGGTCTGCCTAATAATTTTATTTATGCTTCCTATCCATATCATACAAATGTCTACAATGATCTCTTTTATATACAAGTCATTTTACAATTTGCCAAGTCGGCTTACAATAATAAGCAAAATATTATATATCAAAAATCCTGTCGGCCTCTGTGCCAGTATACATCTTTTCTTCTATGCCAGTGTCAGTGCCGGTGTAGAGTGATCTTGCTGATGTTGGTGTACTGTCTTGCCGGTGCCATAGGATTGGAAGGTTACCTATGTAATGCTTTGCTAGTATAATGTCTTGTCGGTGCCATAAGATTGCAAGGTTGTCTATGTAATGCTTTGCCGGTATAATGTCTTGCCGGTGCCATAGGATTGCAAGGTTGCCATCAATGACAAAACCTTCAATCACACACAATGTCTCATTGGAGTGTCCATATGCCAACAATCTTCACCTTTGGCATTGATGGCAACACTCATGAGAAATTTCAAAAGATATCCAAAAATGTGTAGACCAAAAATGTTTACCAAAAGTGTGAGAGCTCCACCTGAGCATATAATTCCTATGTTTTGAATTTTCTCATCCCACTACTCCCCCTTTGGCATCAATGAAAAAGGTTGTCAAGATGTCAGTAGAGTTTGTAGGTTCAGCTGTCCATATCCTCAACCTTGTAGCTGGGTAGTTATTATCTGGAAAAGATCTCCCAAAATTAAGTTTATACCATCCATAAACTTCTTACTGTCTTTTATTTCTATCTTAGTTCTTTTTACTGTACCAGTGAGATACTGCAAGTGCTCTGCTAGTGTTTTGCTTCCTTGTGTTAATGCCTCTAAGATTTCCTTCTGCAGAGATGCTAAATAGTCCAATCTTGGACTTAGTCTAGATCTCAAGTGTTTTTCCTTATTTATTATTCTCTCTTTCTCTCTTTCCAATTTGAGAAATTCTTCCTCAAAATTTGCTATCTTCTCTTCGAAAACTGATAATGAATCAGGTGAGTTGACAAAATTGTCTGCAAGTTTATTTATCTCATCCTATGCCTTGCTTATTTTCTTATCAATATCTACACCCAAAAAGTTTGTTTTACATGTATCTTTATACAGATTCTTGTATTCTTTTAACAAACTACATAGTTCTTGTAGAAGTGTGTCAAAATCTCTGTTACACTTCTTTATTCCTTCCTCAAAGAATTTTTGTTTCTCCTTTTCTATAATTTCCTTTACAGATTCTACCTTTATTTGCTCAAAATTTCTAGAAATATATTTACATAGTGTATCCAACTGCCCTAAAGAATCTTTATTGTCTATATTACAATTAGGAGCTATTGATTTCAAAAATGGGATTGAATCATCTATTTCCTTCTAAGATTGTGAGCTATAATCAGTTATTTTCTTGATGGATTCAAGTAATACCTCAGTTACATTTGATGGTGACCCAACAAACTGAGTACCGGTGGAAGTGACCATGCTTATATTGACCTCTGGCAGGTTAGTTTGTGTCTGCATTTCCTTAAGCACTGGTTTTCCTGCTTCATTTCTTACCGGGGGCATCTATTCTGGAGCCTTTAGCTCTATCGGTTTCTCTGTTTGTGTTCCAGATTCCATCTTTTTCCCTGTATCCGCTGTCGATTGCTCTGTATTGCTTATTACCGGAGGCTCTTTGGCTATATCTAATTTATCTGTTGTATCTTTATCTACCACTATGTTGATCTTCTGAGTATCAACATTCACAGTATATAGGACTTCAGAAATAGTATTGCCATCCTCTATATCCATGCTCTTAGCTGCCAGTTGATCTTTAGTTGTTGTTGATTTTACTAGTGGAGTATTTAAAGGAGGTGGGGGTAAGTTGTCTCTAACCTTGATACTTGGTGGTCCACCAACTTTACCTTTCCCTTTGTCCTTCTGATACACCTTATTAGGCTTGGGATTCCTATATTCTTCTTGTTTTTCTTTTTCAACCAAAAATATGTCCCAACCATTTTCTATTTCCTTTGAAACCTCTGTAACTCTACCCGCCATCAGTGAAATTTTCCCATGTGTAGTGGAAAAAACTTTCTGGTTAGCCTGAGCTATCAGATCATCAATTTCTTTTGGGGAGTTTACCGGATATACTACAAGTAGTTTTTCTATTTTTATTTTCTTATCCAATTCTATTACTCTTTGCCTTCTAGCCTCAAGTCTTTTGTATAAGTCATCAAGAATTTCATTTAAGACTTGCAACAAAAACTTTTTAAACATGTCCATGTGTAATATTACACTCTCCTCAACTTTCCCTTTCTCATCATCTGATAGGGTGTCATAAATTTTCCCTATGTTCTTCAATTTACCTTCCTCTATGATCTCATTCAGTAATATATCAAGAGCGGCCAAGTCTGTGTTTGTATTTTTTCTTCTTTTTGGGTGTCAGCTTCTTTTTAGGTGTGACCTTTCTGACCAGAGATCTCACAGCTTGTTGCTTTTGCCTTGTCCTTCTAGGTGAAGGATTGGTTGCCGATGAGGGATCTCTTTTCCTAACAGCTCTTTTAAAAGTTTCCGGTATATCTCCTTCTGAGGAAGTACCTACTGGTGATAGATAAGCTTCAGGTTGTGGGTCTACCAACTCATCTTCAGTTATGCCAGTTTTCTTTAATATATCTTCCTTTATAGCTTTTGCTTGTCTGGACCCTTTCCTCACAAATGCCTCAACCTTTTTCACTCTCTTCTTAGATTGAATTTGACTTTCTATGGTCTCAGCACTACCAAATACTTCTTCCTTTGGTTCCCTGGGTGCTTCTAGAAGTGCTTTAGCATAAGTTTCAATGATATGATCATCGGTCTCATAACCCATCTCTGTTACCCAAATTGTTTTAGGGATGACTGCTTCCATCCAGATCTCATCCTTTTTTATTACAAAACATATATCATCCTTGTATTTGTTGACATTTTCCTGTGATAGTCTGATTCTTTTGTTCATTTTGACCTTTAGTGCTTGAAAATACTCATTGATATTCTTTTCCTTGTTTTCACCCATGTTATTGAATAAGTCTGATAATTGTTTTCCTACCATTATGTCAAATCCAATATTTTTGTTGCCTATATCGGGAACCTGTTTGGTTATATGTAGCATTAAGCATATAAGTAAATTTCCAAATCTAAAAGTTCCTTTCTTATCCTTCTTGATTTTTCCTAAGTTATAAATCAACTCATCTTTTAACCATTCACATACATCAATTTTCACATTTTCTTTTACCATGTCATGAGCACTCTTAATGCATAAACTGGAAATTGAGTTAAGTCTATTTGCATGAGTTGCTTTGTACCCTAAAATCATGCTAACAAATCTAACATTTATATCAGTCACATCATTAACCCTTAGAGACCTTCTATCTGATGTTGCACCAGTTAAGTTCATTACTAGGTCATTGGAGACCTTCTTAGTCTTGTCGGGTCTATTACTGGTGGAAGGTAACCCTGTTACTGCTTTCACAACTTCCTTTGTAATTTTGTGAACTGAATCAAGCCAGAAGAATGAACCATGTACCTTGCTTAAAACTATCCTAATCACTTCCTTGGGAAATTCAAGAATGCAGAGGATTTCAGTGAATCCTAGGGTTTCAACAACTTTATATTCAGGTTTCACATTTCCAGAATTGTCACATATAACAGTCTTATACATATTTTTAATTTCTTCATCTCCTAATCCCTCTATGTTGCAATGGATATACATTCTAGGATCTTCTGCATAAACAACACCTTTTGGAATTTGGGAAAAAGCACTTGTATTGTCATCTTTCTTAGCTACCTCGGGAACTAGCTGAAATACGAACCTAGGGCATTTTATAACCTCGACTACTGTAGGGTTTGCTATGAATTCAGGTGCAGAGGAGGATGCCATGATGATAAATACCTTTTTCTTCCTTTGGATGGATTGATTGCTGAAATGCTTTGCCTCTTTGCTTGAAATGCCTTAGCTTTGGAGATTTCGTGCTCTCTAAAAGTTTGAATCTCAGTGAAGTGAAATGGAGCCAAAACCTTATTTTATAAAGTCTTTTCTGCTACCTACCACATTAATTTCTTGTCGGTAATGTATTAGCTTAACTTTATTTGCCGGTAATGAGTGATTTTCAACTTCTTTTCTCTAACCGAGGGAATAATAGCACATGTGTCATTAGATTGTCAAACCCTCAAGATAATTTTCTTCAATTAGATGAAGAACTTCTTGTTGGTGGAGCATTGCTCTGTCCTGCCAGTGGAGCATCATATTGTCCTACCGGTGGAGGAGTATCCCCAATATTTAGATCAGCTTTTCTAATCCATTGCTTTGAAAATTCTTGCTTAACCTCTTCAACCTTTTCTTTACCTTTCAAGCTAGTACTTTTGTTGTCTACCAGTGTACCTTTACTTCTACAAAATTTAGCAATATGACCAATCTTGTTACATACATAACAAGTTACATTATTTTTTTGAATAGCTTTCCCATAACCTATGCTGGTTTGTGTTTTGCATTGATTTGATAAATGTCCAAATCTTCCACAAACATAACATCTTACATTCATTCTACAGTTTTCAGAGTTATGACCAATTTTGTTGCAATTGGAGCATTGACCGATGGGAGGATTGATATTCTAATAATTCCTACATCCACATTCATTTTCCCTATGACCATATTTATTACAGTTAAAGCATTTTCTATTGAATTTATAAGTATTAGGAGGTCTTACCAGTTTGCTATGATCCTGAGTATTTACAGTACCAGATCTTTCTCCAACTTCAAATCCAATTCTAGAAGTGTCACCTTTGGGTTTTTGATTCTTCAATAAGGTACCAAGTTCTTCTGAGCTTTTCTTGAATTTTTCTTTGTGTTGATTTGCAGTTTCCAATTCCCTTTCCAAGATTTCTTTTTGTCTCATTAGTTCATTCGAGTCATTCTGAGTATGCATCAGATCTGTCTTCAACATGTCATTTTCATAGCTAAGTCTTGTGTTCTCATTTGCTACATCACTTAGTCTTCTGGTCAATTCTTCTTCATTCTTCTTTCTATCCTCAATCTCTTTGCAAAATCTCTAAGTCATATCCTGCATTTCATTTTTTGTTGTCATGATCTCTTGTTTCAATTTGCTTATCATATCATTAAGTGATTCCTTTTCATCATTCTGATTTTGCAATTTATCACAAAGTTCTCTTCTCTTATTTGTTGTAACAGTAAGATTTTCTTGAAGTATGTCCTGAGCTGCTTTTGAATCATCTACTAATTTGATTTTTTTCAACTTCTCTGCATCATAGTCAGTAAGGGCTCCTTCAAGTTGCTTCATCATATTTTCCATCTTTATCGGTGTCAAGATCTTCCTCAAGCTATTAGGCTTCTAAAAATAGAGGACCAGGCTCTGATACCAATTTTTAGGGTTCCCACAGATACTGAGAGGGGGGGGTGAATCAATATCTGACTAGTAATGAGATTTTCTTGAGATAGAGCATGCAGAACATAAAGTAACAGTATACCAGTATACAAGAATTAATGTAATTAACAGAATCAAAAACATCCACATGAAAAGAACACCATAACACAAGATGTTTAACAAGGAAACTCGGTGTGGGAAAAACCTCGGTGGGATTTGTGACCCACAATATTCACTTACTGGCCAATAAGAGAATATTACTTACAATAGGGGCCTGCACATGCAGGAAGGCCAACTACCTAGAGCACACTGCTCAATAAGAAGTCACACTGACTTACAATGAGGATTAGACAAATCCAATATTTTGTATTGCTTTACAATAGCATCTTCAATGCCAAATTCAGTACCGGTTCTTGCTATGTTCTTTACATATACCTTTGACCTATAATTCGCACATTAGGTCTGCCTAATAATTTTTTTTATGCTTCCTATCCATATCATACAAATGTCTACAATGATCTCTTTTATATACAAGAGTCATTTTACAATTTGCCAAGTTGGCTTACAACAATAAACAAAATATTACATATCAAAAATCTTGTCGGCCTCTGTGCCGGTATACATCTTTTCTTCTGTGTCGGTGCCTGTGCCGGTGTAGAGTGATCTTGCTGAAGCTGGTGCACTGTCTTGCCGGTGCCATAGGATTGCAAGGTTTCCTGTGTAATGCTTTGCCAGTATAATGTCTTGTCGGTGCCATAGGATTGCAAGGTTGCCTGTGTAATGCTTTGCCGGTATAATGTCTTGTCGGTGCCATAGGATTGCAAGGTTGCCATAAATGACCAAACCTTCAGTCACACACAATGTCTCATTGGAGTGTTCATATGCCAACACTCATCACAAAGGGAAGTTTCACTGACTTTAAAAATCATTGGACTACAATCTGGAATACAATGAACATTGAAAGTAGCATCTGCAAATGTCTGATACAGTTCTAGTTAAGCATTGATGTCTGCTACGTAATACAAAACCTTCCATAAACCTTCACCTTATTGGTATGAATTTATTCACATTTAATCATTCTTTGATAATGCAGACTTAACCAACCATCAATATCCAAATTACATGAGCAAGTCACCTATTAATACATATCATCAACCTTATTGACAAGGTTGACTAAATCCTAAACCCATAAACCCATAATTACAAAATTACATCATATGATACCACTAGACCGATATTATGATTTACAATACATATCATGGACCTAAATCAATTAACCAAACAATTATATCCATCAGGGATTCTGCTAAGACCAAGATCCAACATGCTTCACTTGTTGGTAGAAACCCTTAGTGAAAGTTTAACCATATCCAAATAGGACCACCATAATTGCACACCATCCAAAGAAAAGTCTCCAAATGCTTAGTATATGATCAAGAAGCACCAATACCATGAAAGAAACCAAATCCATCAGCTAGACCCAAAATCCACTAACCAAGTCACCAAAACAACATACCGGTAAGGATAATCGAGAATGCTAGAAGCCGATAAAACCAAAAGCAAGTTGGTAACCAGAAATATGAAAATACAATAACCAAATCATGAAGCCACCAGAATATAGAATGCATATAACCATCAAAATAAGCATCCAAAACTGATTCTAGAGGTCTAATCATATCGGATCAGAATCATAGCCAAAACAAAAATGATCACCAAGACTAACCGAGATAGATCTAACCAAGAAAGTCTCCAACTAGGATACAATATTGACATCAATGACAACACTTAACTAAATCCAACATATTCCCAATAGTAATCACATAAATAGTTGGTCTCTTAGGCTTTTGAGTGGAAAAACACTATGATAACATTTACAAAATTTTCACTACCCAAGGAAGAAGAATCTACACATGGGTTGATCTTGGAAGACTTTTGATTGAAAGGGAATGCATCTAGGAAATCATTTAAGGCATTGCCCAACATATCAAAATCACTTTCGAGAATTCCTTATTGAATGAATCAAATTATAAAAGAAAAAGATCTAACATGAGGCATTCATATTAGGCTCACCAAAATGTAGATGAGGGAATTTGCTGCCATTGAAGTGATGAACCTCAAAGAGAAAAGTGACCTTTTCTACCTCACTAAATTGATGCTCTGGTGAGCTAGGAATATACACGAATAATAAAAGAAGACTAAACTAATGTGGTAATAACAAAAATATATGAAATATTGGAAATTATTGTAATTATATAGAGATAAAGGCTCAACAAAATATAGATTTTATGAATAGTCTACTTAGGTCTCAGAATTAGGACACCAACATGTCATGTGGATGTCTACATGCCACACTGTCATATATACAAAAAAAGAACCATAAAAATGCTAAATAATATGTTAGGAACATGGAAGGACAATTGAGGGGGTGGGGGGGTGAATCAGTTGACAATACATTATAACCCAAAACAATTTATTCCAACTTAAAACAAACTTAATATCGGTAAAATACATTAGCAGTTATAGCAGTACTGGTATAACTTAATGCATGAAACAGAAAGAGAAACAAAATCCACAACACATGACACGTAGATTTTGACATGGAAACCTTGTAAGGGAAAAAACCACCGTGGGAAACCTTACCCACAATCAAATGATACTACTGCAGATAGGATGTGAATACAACAATAGGGTCTACACGTGCAGAAAGGCCAACTGCCTAGATTTCACTACTCAATCACAAAATAGGAGTCACACTGACTACAATTGGATGGTTAAATCCAATAACAATGCACTGCTTCAGAATAGCATCTGCAATGCTGGATTCAGTACTGGTTTAAGCTCTGACTATGAGTGCCAAACACCCTTGTAACCTTTCCTTCAAACTTTAGATAATATCTATGTGATTCGCACAAGGATCTTCTCTTCATAATGATCTTCAATATTTGCACACACTCAGTCACCACAATATGATCTTCAATAAGACCTTACAATTATTTATACAAAACCCTAAGACCTTATCATGAGGTTGGCTCACTAAACATATTACATTTAAATCAATTACAAATAATTCTTGATGCGATACATTATGTCGGCTCAATAAATTTACATATTATCCAATCAATAAACCATTTCCAAAATGTGTCGTGTTGATCTGGAACATGATATTTTATTCCGGTCCATAACCTAGACCTATCTGTTGGTTAATGCAAATATGTGAACCTGATTAGTCCAATAAGCAAAACACCAAATGTAAACATCCAATCCATGTCTTTGACATAATTTGACATAACCAAATGATCTCCAGATGATAACAAGTCATCATCAACTTCCTAAGCTACAGGTGAAACATATACCAGTGACTATGCATAAGCCAATATTCAAGTCGGGACCATAATGTGTCGGTTCAACAATAAACCAATATAACCAGAGTGCCAAATCAACAATGTAGACCACCAGAAAGATAAGTGTTGACATCAATAAAAAAACCAATGCAACACATGATGAAGTCATCCAACAATCTCCCCCTTTGGCATTGATGGCAACACTAGATGGAAAAACATCTAAGTGCAAAAAACAAAATGCCAAAAACCAACAATCTCCCAAAATAGATCAATACAATGTTCTATGCCAAAAAAAAAAAAAATACAACCAAAACCAAAAAATACATCTCTCCCCAAGTACAATGTTTTTCCATAGATATCTCTCCCCCTTTGACATTAAATGCCAAAGAAGTTTAAGAATCGAAACATAACATACAACTAACTGCTCCCCTTGAGAAGTAACTCTCCTTCATCAAAGTTGGAAAAAGATTTTTCTGTTAGTCCCTGTCGGTTTGATGCCAATCTTCATCATTCAAGTCTTTGTCGATGGGGAAATTACCCCAAGCTTCTCTATGAGATATTCAAATGTTTCCTTAGGCAAAGGCTTTGTAAAGATGTTTGCAATTTTCTTTTTAGTATTCACATACACCAATCTCACTTCATTTGCTTCAACATTCTCTTTCAAAAAATTATACTTAATAGAAACATGCTTTGTTTTAGAGTGAAACATTGGATTCTTTGATATATCAATTGCTGCTGAATTATCACAATGAATAATTATTAATTCTTTTCCTTTTACCTTGATATCCTTCAACATTTTCTTGATCGATAATACCTGAGTGCAATTAGTTTTTTCTATAACATATTCTACTTCAGTTGTAGATAATGATGTACAAGTCTTCTTTTTGCTGATCCATGAAATTAATCTTCTACCAAAAAGGAATGCACCTCCAGTGGTACTCTTTTTTTCATCTACATCTCCTGCCCAATTAGCATCTATATATGCACACAACTCAAAATTGTCATTCTTAGGATACCATAAACCAAGATTTGTTGTGCCTTGTAGGTACCGGAAAATCCTTTTTACGACACTTTCATGATTTTCTTTAGGATTTATTTGAAATATTGATGCAATACACACTGCATTCATTATATTAGGTCTGGTTTGTGTCAAATATAGTAATCCTCCAATCATAGATTTGTTCCTTGTCAGATTTAAAGGAGCTGAATCATCCTTTAATGTCAATTTATTTGTTGTAGTCATAGGAGTGCTTACCAGTTTGGAGTTTTCCATACCAAATTTCTTCAACAGTTCCTTCAAGTATTTTGTTTGACATATGAATATACCTTTATCTGTTTGAGAAATCTACAAACCTAAAAAAAAATTATCTCTCCAATCATAGACATTTCAAACTCTTCATACAACTTGTTAGCAAAGTCTTTACATAACTCTTCTTCGCCTCCAACAATGATATCATCCACAAATACTTAAATAGCTAAAATGTCATCATTGGTGATTTTGTAATATAAATTGCTATCAACATTACCTTTTGTGTATCCAAGCTTTAAAAGATATTTATCCTGTCTAGCATACCAAGCTTTGGGAGCTTGCTTCAATCCATATAAAGCTTTCCTTAACCTGAAAACCATATCCTTAACATTTGTTAATGAAAATCCATCAGGATGTTCAATGTAAACTTCTTCTTCAAGATCTGCATTCAAAAATGCACATTTTACATCCATTTGATAAACTTTATAGTTCTTATGAGGAGCAAATGCAAAAATTAGTCTAACTGCTTCAATTCTGGCTACCGGTGTAAAGGTTTCTATTGTCACTCAAATTGTACCTGTAATGCACAAGCTAAAAGATCAAGCAACTTGGTGACACATGGGATAATTCTCAGGCCTGTGGGTTGCCTATAGTGAGAATTAACCTTGAGATGAAGGATTGGTTCCCTACAAATAACTCTAAATTCTTTACCAAGAAAAGGGATATGAAACTAAAAATGAAACTAGAAAGACTTTGCGAATGCTAAACTAAGGTGAATCATCAATATGATATCTGAAAATGACAGAAATACACTCCTAAAAACACTAATCTACACAAATAGACTTTTGGTTCATAGCACAAAAATATTTCATGCAAAGGATTTAAACTTCAAGAAATTGAAAGGAAAGAAAAACTTTCAGAATCAACCAAATGAACCAATTTATCACAATGCACAACCTGTGACATACAAATGAGATAGAAAAATTTAAGGTTATCTAAACAATAACACAATAAACTAGCTCTCAATCATGAATAGGAAAATTAACTCCAAAGATAAGGCATAAGCTGATAATTTTATTCAATATTCTGTCATAAAACTGCACAGGAGCTACAAGAATGTATTCTCTACTAAAACTAGCAAGAGAATGATCAAGAAATGGAGAAGAAAGATAAAACTTGTTCCCTTTATACAAAAAACCTTCCAAAACATAGAGGAAAGATGACTCTAGAATGACTGATGGTGAACCCCCACTGAAAATATCTTCTCTCAAAACTGATCCTCGAGCAGAAATGAAAAGCCACCAAAATAGGCTTCAAAATCAAGCCTTATCACCTCAAAATCATGAGAAAAACTCATGCAAACCTGCACTCAAGCTTAAATCTGACCCTAAATTGCCTGATGACTTCTCCTCATGATGAGTTTGATCTTTTAGCATGTAAGCATATTAGGAAGATTTCTAAAGTAATTATCTAGGACACATCATAATAAACACTAAGTGGATTCATAATTTATCCAACTTCGATATTTATTTTACAATTGTTTATATTGTGTCTACATGCTAAAGACCAAACTCAAAGTGCCTATTAAGATGATAAATATTAATTACCTTCATATATATATATATTCCAATATATGTGTGTAAAAATAATTAATAATAATAATTAATTACTATGTTAATATTGGCTCATGATTTGTTATTTTTATTAGCGAATATTAATATATCAATTAATTATTATAAAAGATAAGGGAAAAGCATCTTTTACAAAAATTAAGTCTTAAAAGACTTAAGGGTTTTAAAGCCACCCTACTGCTGAGTCATCATATATGCTAAAGTTTATTCTCTAAAAGAAAACTTAAGTGAAGAAAAAGGGTTTTCAAACCCTAGAAAAATTCATTTGAAGACTTGCTATTTGAGAAACTTCATGGGAAACTTGGCCACCATACTTGCTTGAGAGCTTGAATTAGGGCTTGATCTGAGGCTTTGAAAACTGAACTGGACATCAAACATGAAGATTATTGGTCGGGTATGCTTCTCTTTTCATCAATCTTGTCATTTGCAAAAATATTTTCATTTTAAATCCATGCATGCATAGGGTTTTGAAAAAAATAAATTTCCAGATATGCGCCTTATGTGCATGCTCTCGGGCTATAGCTGTTACTTTGATATTTTAATCTCTATCTCTCCTTTGCTTAAAGAATAGTCGACTGTGTACAAAAGCTCTTGTTAATTCTCTAAGGCCTTTGAGCATGGATACACCATTACAAGCTCTATTATTTACTGCAATCTATGAATGCTCCATACATTCTTTTGTTCGCTACTTTTTCTTAGATCACTGTTCTTTTCCTTTGTTTAAAAATGAATCTTTGGTTATGAAGTCTCTCTTTTTACCCTTTCAAATTGGTGAAATTATCTCAAAATCTATGAACTAGGTTTTTTAAAGATTTTATGGGTTTTTCCATTTCTTTGCTTTCTAAATTATGTGAAAAAATCATAACATTTGCAATCTCAGTTTTTTATAAATGACTAAAACACCGTGATTGTATTTTTTTATTGCAATATATGCATTCACCGTCCATTATAGTGCTTCCATTATGCCTTTGAAAGTTTGTATACCTCTTGGACTATCAATACTAAAAATCTCTTTCATATATTTTGTTTAGAAGCTTCTCTTTAGCTGGACTTCTCATTAATGAATATTTTCTATGCTCTTGGGCCTCATGGTTGCTCTAAACCTCAATGTTGTTGTTTGTAGATTTCTTCCACAGTCCCTTAGTTGCATTTACTATCTTTTTATGACCTAAGATCATTCCCATGAACTTTCTATCATGTTTTTCAAATCTTTCCTTGAGAAAATCAAGGATGTTGTTGTTCAAAGGTTTCAATAAAACTTCTAATGTCATAGACACAAAATCTACACAAACACAATTTTGCTCCTTCTTTCGTTTGATTTCCTATGATATGTTGTTGTTGTTACCACTCTCTTGTCACATTTTGGACAATGATAATATGTATTATTTCTTCTTTCATGGTGACATTAGTGGTATTTAGGCATGGCCCATCACTTCTTCAATGTTGCACACATTGCTATTGAATGCTCAGTCTTGTACTTGTTATCAATGTAACTTGTATTATCCTGTAGCTGTGTAGTTTTTGTGTTTTCCTATCACATTTTGACAGTGACATGCATACTGAAACTCATTGCATTATATCTATTTGCAACTATTTATTGCTACATTTCTTTCCTTCGTATCATGTTTTTGGATAGGATATTCAATTTTTGCATTGCAGCTCCTGTCACATTTTAGACAGGAAAATGCTATTGTAGCTCCTTGTCTTAGATTACTTGCATGTTGTGCTCAACCCTTGTGGGAGCCCATTTTACCCCACATGCATAATTGATAAACTAGCATCAAGACTTTTCCTATGCCTACACAAAGAACAAACATATTAGCAAAAACATGATGAAGCTGAAAGCTTCAGTGAATTTGAACTCCTTATTTTTTCCTTCTGATCTTGATGAATAACACTTAATAGATGCCTCAGATAACTGTATGTGATATGTCTAATTGTGATGTAGAAATGTAGATTGCATTTGCTTCATCATTGCTTGGAATTTTTTCTTACCTTTTCTTTTTCATTCATTTTTGCAGGACTAGGAGAACCTAGAGCTGCCTTCTTTGAGACATTCAACCATAGAGGAAGACAAAAGTTTAAATATCACCATACAGGTAATGATGTAACACTTCCCTTCTGTCTTTTTTCATGACAGTTAGATATACCATTTACATTTATCAAATTTATTCTTTCCTTATTTCATGTATCATGAATCAAATGAGGCTAATCTCATGACTTGTGTGGGACTGATTTTTACATTATGAATACAAATACAAAATTTATGCAAAAATGTAGACTATATTTGTTTTATGTAGTTGCACAAAAACTGAAAAATGACAACTATAATCAAATCTATATTAGTGATGTTCAGTAGAACATTTGTGTACCTTTTCAATATGAATGAATGTAATTCAGCTCTACCTATTTGAGTTGTGATGAAAATAGGTAACAATTTCTTTATAACCAATTCTTTCTTTCTGTGAATAACCTTTATGAACTAATCTTGCTTTGTTTATGATTACTTCACCATCCTCATTAAATTTATTCCTAAATACCCATTTAGTTCCAACTAAATTTTTGTCTTTAGGCTGGGGAACTAATGTCCAAGTATTGTTCTTTTTAATCTGTTCTAATTCATCCTCCATTGCTTTTATCCAATGTTTATCTTGACATGCTTCAACAACTGATGCTGGTTCAACTTGAGAAATTAAACATACCTCTAACACCTTGATTTTTATTTCCAATTATCTAATTTTATGAATGATTCAATCTTACATAGTTGGGTTTATTCCAATTTCCAGATATAGGTTGTTGTTCTTCAGTCACTATTGAGTTTTCAGATGATGTCAGTGCGACTCATTCTTCATTCTACACCGGTGTAATCTATGCCGGTTCATTTATAATTGTAGCATCGGAATTAGGAATCATCAAAGGAAGTATAAAGACATGTTAATCATTATTAGCTCAATCACACATTGCAATGATCTAATCCTAAGCACACTCAATAGAGACATAAAAACAAAGCATTCAAAAGCAAATATCATGCAAACCAGATGATGATTTGGATGCTTCTTCCATGCGGCTCCATTGTTCTTCTTTCCTCTTCAAATGGATTTGTGGATCTCACCTACAAGTGCACACACACAATTGAAAGCAAGATTGATATTGGTTATTGGTCAAGAGTACTAGAAGCATAAGTTTGATAGTTTGATTAGGGATTCGGGATTAGCATTGATTGAAAATCATCCAATTTATAGAAGAATTGGATAAATGACAAGATTAGCATGATGCAATTCAAATGGAAATTGCAAATCAATATGACAAATTATGACAAATTATGCACTTTCCATGCACAATTTGATTGATTGATAATTGATGACAAATTATGACACATTCTATGTCAAAATTGATTGATTATCAATTATGACAATTTATGACAAATTGAAATGTCATTCCCATGGAATTAGGAGATGAAATAGGAGGGAAAAGAAACTAGAAATTAAGAAAATTAGAAAATTGAAATTGATGACAATTAGGAATTAGAAATTAGGTAAATTAATTAACAATTTTTCATTTATTAATTAATTTACAAGAGGAAGAATAATTAGCCAATTAAATAAAGATTTAATTGTAATGAGAAGACCTAGGATTAATAAATAATTTAGTAATCCTAGAGGAAGAAATGACAAATTAGGTTAAATGAATAAATCATAAAACCCTAGAAGACGAATTAGGTCTTGAAAGATAATTGACTCGATTTGATTTGATTTGATTTTGATAAATGACCGATTCGATAAATGATTTGATTGAAAAATGCGCCAATTGACGAGGAACAATGAAAAACTGATCCAAATTGACATATTTGAGACAGACAACGATCGATGACAAATCGATCGCAAAATGACAAGATCGAACAAGATGACAAGAGTTGATGACAAATCGATCACCAGATGACAAGATTGATAAGAGGACAACGATCGATGACAAATTGATTGCAAGATTGACAGGAGGAAAAAACCCTAATTAGGATTGACGATGTCCAAAATGATGACAAATAAGCATGCACATTGATGCAATAGGATAAGATCGATTAAAATCATGACTGGATAGTGTTGTTGACAAGACCAAATTCAAGAGTGAGATAAAGGAAGAATGTAGAAGAATGACTCAATGTTCACAAATGATAAAAACCAAGTGCGTGACATAGGAGAAATGTTAATGTGATGCAAAAACCTAAAATGAGGCAATGCGCAAATGTTAAAGTATGACCTCGCAAGCGTTGACCATTTTTAGGTGTCTACATTTTGCCCCTCTTTGAGACAATGCGATTTTAAGCATTGTTTCAGAGAACAATAATGAAAATGCCCCAGACAATGACAATGACATATGCATGCCCCCTCAAGGAATTGGCCAGAAATAGGCAGAGATGAGGCCAATTGATCGATAAAAATGATAGAAAACGATAGCAGCAAACAGACTAACAAGACTGACTGAAGAAATGTTAGTAAGAAGAAATGAGATAGAGGACAATTAGAGATGAAGAAAAACTTGCTTTCAGTAATGCACTTTGTAGGTGAGAACCTTTATTTTTATGTAGCAAAATGGATGCGTAGCATCATGGCATTGAAGGCCAGAGCTGAAATGCAATCCTTTTTGCAAAAGACAGACACATCATAGACAAACGACAATCAAAAAAGAAAGAGACCATGAGCCATCCCGGTCACTCTAAATCACTCAGTGACATCATCGAGCAACATAAGAACATGATCAAAGCCAAAGATAAATCAATAAAAAGATAAGATGCACAAATTCAAGCAAATCAGACAAACATCTTGATCTTCATTGTCAAAAGTTGAAAGTGTTGATAGGACGATCATGCTGTCTGGTTTCAGGAAATGCAGTACCCCGTCTAAGACAGGACACAGTCTAGTTTCGAGTATACCACACCCTGTATAAGACCCATGATATTAGAGACAAGGACAAATGAATTTGAGGTTGATTGATATGACAATTTTGATCAGTTTGAATGTCTGGCTTGATTGAAAAAGTTTATCTATTTATGCATGATTTTATTAAAGCACAATGTTGGATTGCGTGTCATTGGATGTATACTCAGTAATCTGTCTATGCACAAAGGGATGGTTTATTGCAAAATGTTTTTTTTTTTTGGCTTTTGGAGTTTTACAATTTTTTTGTGTTTTTTCAGGACTTTATTTGATTTTTAGAGATTTTTTCAAGACCTTTTTAAATGTTTTTGAGATTTTTTCAGGACATTTTTCAATTTTTTATGAAATTTTTTCAGGACATTTTAAATTTTTTTGTTTTTAGTTTTTAATGACTTTGCCCCCAGTGTCTAGCAAGGCAAGGAATATGACAGGTGAATAAATAGGATTTCTGAAATGTTGGTGGATAGAAGGAAGACAAAGGCCTTTTATTATGGAGACAATACGGATGCAATTTTCAAGGGCTATGGCGTGATGGGACAAGAGACTGGATATGACAATGTAAAGCAAGAACATGGCATGAGGGACATGTCAAGAGGTGTTTGAAACCATGTTTAAATTTTGCGTCCTTATGTCAAATCAAGATCAAGGAATGAAAAAGAATGTATGGATAGTGATAAGATATGGATAGGATAAGCAAGACCAAGAATGGATAAGGGACATGGACTGAAGGTTGGGATTGGCTAAGGGATAGTGGTAGAAAGTTGCAAGAAGCTAGGGAATATGGATGAAAGGTTGTAATAAGCAAATGGATAAAGACCAAAAGCTATGATGGACGGAAAGCTACAAACAAGATGCATGATTCTCATGACGATCTATAGCCTTGTCAAGATCAAATGTGGAAAGGGAATCTGGACATGAGGGATAATAGGATATGAAGGGTAATGATAGGGGTTCGATAGGATAATGATGGGCAATATGATATGAAGGAGGAAACCTGCCCCCAAGTGTGGCATGCAAGAAGTTCATAGATTACGCATGATGCCTGTTTGCCAGGTTTTCATCACGGTACTTGCCCAAGGCGCCTGTTTGCCAGGTTTTCACCAGTGGACGAATTATTTTTCTTTACTTTTTTTTTTCTTTTGTTTTTTTTTTTTCAATTTTTCACTTTTTTGATTTTTTTTTTTTTTGATTTTGACTTTTTGAATAGAAGATGGACACATGATAGGGGATGGAAGAAGGACTCAAACATCTCTTTTGTTTGGATAGTAGCCTTGAAAACAAAAATGGACCATGACCTTTAAAAGTATGCTCAAAGACGTTGGTAGGATAAGGACATGGAAAAAGAGATGAAACTAAGGCGAGGATCTATGCAAAGGATTGTATCAAAGGGATCGAAGGATGGAAAACATGCATTGGATAATGGATAGGGTATTGGAAGAATTGGGCTTGAGTGGATGGAAATGTTGGCAAGATTGACATTGGCACACACCTTGAGGGGTGATGGACTGATGGAGGAAAGACGTATTTTGGATATTGAGATTTTGACGAAGGAAAGGCTATGGATTTTGGGACATAAGGGCCCAAAATGGATGAAGAAGGTGATGGAGGAATAGAATTGGAAGATTTGGATGGAGGAATAGCAATTGTAGATGCCAAGTTGGATGTTTCTTTAGGCTTTTGTGATTCAAGGAGCTTCTTAGGGATCCACATGGTTTTTGATTTTTCATGCTTTTGTGGTTCCTTGGAGTGCATTGCTTGCACAAGGGATTTAGGAACCCATATATATTTTGACTTTGCTTTATTTTGCTCAGTGGGCCTTTGTGGCCTATGGGATATTTCTTTTTCTTTATAGATCAAATTTTTATTTGTTTTGACATGTCGATTATATTGGACATGTTGATCCTTGAATACATGTGGATTTCTAGACTTATGACTTTTATACTTGGCATTCAAATTGCTTGGAGGGGGAAAGGAATGCATGGATGGATAGGAATGTAGTGGAGTTCTTTTGGATTGATGAAATTTACTCAAGGATGTGTGCCTTTGCTGACCTTGCATAAAGGATGAAGGGATATAAGGACCTAAAATGGATGGAAGTGATGATGGGGAAGGTGGACATTTGGATTTTGACTTTGAAGGGATATTAGCGTCTTGAGAGTGAGTTGTGTAGACATGACCCTTAACATTTTCTTTCACATGAAGGGATTCTTGCTCATGAAGGTCTACTCCTTTGCCTTTATGAATATCTTGACTTGTAGGATACTCTTTTCTTTGGGAAGAAGACGTGAGTCCATTATGAGGTGGATATGATATGAGAGAAATAATGAGATCTTGAAGTGGATCGGTTTGGACCAAAGTGGAAGAACCCATTATGCATGTTGAGGGTTCATGAACATCTTGCACTAACATGTTAGAATCATGAAGGGGATTAGGATCATGAGAGGGACTAGGATTTTGTAGTGGACATGGTTCAATGATAGGCTCTTCAAGAGATGGAATGGGAGAAATAATGGGATTATCACAAGAAATGAGATCTTGGAGTATATATGGAGCATTAGGACACGGAGATGGAGGAACAACTGGATCTTGTGGAGGATCTGAAGAAATAATTTGATCTTGACAAGGAGGAATATCATTGGAATCCTCTTTAAAGGTGCTTTGCTCTTGACTTTCAATGGGATCATCATAAAGGATGGAAAGGATATCTTGATCTTTCTTAGGAAGTGGAATGTCAATGGGATTTGAAAGGACATTGTTTTCATGAAATGGAAGGGGATCGTTTGGGATTGGATGGAGTAGGATATCTTGATCTTGCTCAAGGAATGGAGTGTCAATAGGACTTTGGATAGGATGGACAAGAATAGGGGAATCATCGTGAGTGTCTGGGAAGATGAGATCTTGGTCAACAATTGGATGGGATGATAAGGTTTCAAGATCTTGATCTTGATCTTCTTTAGGACTCATTTCTTCGTGCTCTAATTTATCCTCTTGACATGGGGTTGGACTTTGGATATGCATGGGGGATTTTGGCGAGGTATCAATGCTTTGGCACGAAGGGGATGCACTTTGAACATTTGTGATGGATTTTGACAAGGAATCAATGCTTGAACATGAGGAAGAGGGACTTCGAATGGGGTCCTCTAAAACAGGTAATGGCAATAAAGTGCATGGTGGCATTGGGTCTTGTATTTCTAAAACATGACAAGGATGTTCATCATGAATTGGATTATCTTGGCAATCAATTATGGATAGCTCTTGGATAATTTCATCCTTGGGGGTATTGTTTGATGAGGACAATATGGAAGGTTCTTGTGAAACTTCTAGAGGTGTAGGGATAGATGCCACTGGAAAGTCAATTTGTTTGTGAGGGGATGAGGCATTGCTAGACATAAGTGTATTACTTTGATCTTCCTCAAAGAACTCACTTGGTCGTTTCCTTAAGAGCATTGCAATAAAGCCACCTTTCTTTCGAGGTTTTGACATAGTTGTATCTGGAATTTGAACTTTTTTTTGGTTTGATGTCATGTTTCGATATTGGACTTGGTTCAATTGTTCTGACATGTTTGAAACTTTGGTTGGTGTGTGCTGCAACCTTTGTTTTTGAATGTTTGGTTGTTGTTGTTGACATTGATATTCCACCATTGGTTGAACCATTTGTTGACATTGTATGGTTGGTTGGACATATTGTTGAAATTGAACCATTGGTTGTGTTGGTTGCATATGTTGGACAATTGGTTGAGCCATTGGTTGTATTGGTTGAAAATCGGATTGATAGTAAACACCTTCTTGTTCTTGTTGTGAAGGCACATAATGTTGTTGGCTCTTTTCTTGAAATTGTTTCATCATCTCTATTTGTGAGAGGAGAGCTGGTATGTCTGATCATTCAAGAAGAGATCTTACATCAATTGGCTCAATATTTGGATTTTGACCTAGGAGTTTTCTAAACATTTTGGACATTTGTGATCTATTCTTCGCAATGTTTTTCACTCTTTGTTCCAATATCTCATTTTCTTGAGCTAGCTTCTCCTCTAACTTTTGTATTTGGAGACTTGTTTCATCATAAAAAGTTTGATCGATATTGCCTTGTGGTTGGGTTGGATAGAATTGTGATTGCATTGTTGGTTGATATGTCAAACTTTGTTGCATCATTGGTGCTTGGAACCTTGTTTCAATAGACATGTCACTATGCAATGCAATATTTTTGGAATTTTTTCATTTTGAAAGGATGATGTATGATATGCAACTAAATGCAACCTAAATAAATGAAAATGCAAATCTATGGCAAGAATGCAACCTATGTTTTTGGTTGTTTTTGAAGATTTTGACAAACTTTTGAATGCAAATCTAAAAGAGACCCTTAGGAAATTGAAATGATGTCTAGACCTCAAAGGACAAAAGGACCAAATGACAAAAGGACAAAATGACAAAGTCTCCCCTATATGCTTGGATACTAAGCTAGGTTTGACCAAATGATATTGATGACAAAAGGACAAAAGACTTGATAAGGTCTAGACTTCTTAACAATGACTTAGGGTTTATCAAAGATTTGGATTACTCAAGTATGACAAGACCTAGTTTTTGACACTATATGCAAAGGGACAATTACTATGCAAATGACCCTAATGTGATGTGATAATGACCCAAGCTTAATGAAGAGACTTAGGGGATGCAAATATGAATGTATGACAATAGTATGACTTTAATGCAAGAGGACATGTGCAAATGGATGACCCTTATTGATATGAAAAGGAGTATGACTTAGGTGAAACCTAACCTTGGTACTTGACAATGACTTTTGCAAAATGCAACCTAGGATGAACCTAAATGCAAGTGACATGAATGTTAAGACAAGATTTTGAACAATGTTTGATAATCATGTTGGAAGATGTGCTTTGAACGTTGTTGAACTTGTGTTGGATGAATGTCTCTTATGTTTAATCTTATGTTGGATCAATTTGTCTTGTTTTGAAATGAGATGCAATTCAACTTTTGACAAGCAAAGAATACAAGATATTGCAACTTAGACTCAAGACAATCATGCTCATTTCCACATTTCTTATGGTAGGCAAAGACATTAGGTACTTGAGAGGTAGACTCATTATGAGATTCAAGGAGAATACATAGATGCTTGACCCCATGGGCTCCCCTCCATAGCACTCACTTCTCAGGGCAGCCAAGCATCAGTCCCCATGGAATCTCCCCATGGCGAACTTAGTATCTCTTCCAAGTATCCGAATTTGTCCTTCTCAAGCAAATAGAAGGGTTTTTGGCCTCTAAAAACAAGGTGTTTAGTAAGGATTTCTGTTAAGCGTTACTCCTTGATGTCACGCAAGCATGATTGAGACATTAAGCCCATCAAGATACCAAACAAATGTAGTCGCGCAAGCACGATTTAGACCAAGAGGCCCTACTTAGATTTTGATATGAGAAAGAGTCCAAGGGTCATCACTTCCCAAGTAACTGCAATTCCCACGTAACACTTCCTTCAAAGCTTTCGCTCATCGGGTATTTTTTTTATAGTGAGTTAGAATGCCAAGGAATTCTAGCCGTACTCACTTTGGGTCATTCCCTTCTCATGATTATCACTTGCTTACAAAAGCAAAGTGGTCGGGAAGGCAGGCCCTCTAAAGGAGACACACAATCAAAGACACGAGCATGGTATCAAAGATCTGGATTTCTGATCACCCTAAGAAGGATGAGAGCATACTCTCCTACTCCAATGTCACACTCAACAATCAAAGAAAACAAATGTTCATTCCATCCTATTTATAAATCACTAAGTGCCTAATTAAAAATCTCAAACACATAGTTTGGTTGTTTCTCCAAGGCGACCTGCAAAACCCAAGTTAGAGGTTTGATTTGTTGTCTTTGACCATCGATTCTGCATAACACATGTTAGTAGTTTGATTTATAGTCTTTGCCATGTGTATGCCAAGATTTTTCACAAATAATTAGTACCAAAATCCAAAGCATAGAAAATAGAATGCAAAAACACCAAAAATTTCAAGTAAACACTGCATTTTTCACCTCTGTTCTGGACTTTACACAAGCGCAGAACTCATGACACAGGCGCACGATGTCTGACACAAGTGTAGAATGTCACCTACACAAGCGCAAGATGTAGGACACAGGCGCAAGATGCAGGACACAGGCGCAGAAGTGTCCAGAATACCCTGCACGGCCCTGTTTTTGGGTTTTTGACTTGCAAAATCTACTTGAAAGCACTCCAAAACACAGTAAAGCGGTTAGAAGGTTAGTATTCACGTTGGGTTCACCAATTAATGTAGCATCAGAATTAGGAATCATCAAAGCAAGTATAAAGACATGTTAATCATTATTAGCTCAATCACACATTGCAATGATCTAATCCTAAGCACACTCAATAGAGACATAAAAACAAAGCATTCAAAAGCAAATATCATGCAAACTAGATGACGATTTGGATGCTTCTTCCATGCGGCTCCATTGTTCTTCTTTCCTCTTCAAATGGATTTGTGGATCTCACCTACAAGTGCACACACACAATTGAAAGCAAGATTGATATTGGTTATTGGTCAAGAGTACTAGAAGCATAAGTTTGATAGTTTGATTAGGGATTCAGGATTAGCTTTGATTGAAAATCATCCAATTTATAGAAGATTGGATAAATGACAAGATTAGCATGATGCAATTCAAATGGAAATTACAAATCAATATGACAAATTATGACAAATTATGCACTTTCCATGCACAATTTGATTGATTGATAATTGATGACAAATTATGACACATTCTATGTCAAAATTGATTGATTATCAATTATGACAATTTATGACAAATTGAAATGTCATTCCCATGGAATTAGGAGATGAAATAGGAGGGAAAAGAAATTAGAAATTAAGAAAATTAGAAAATTGAAATTGATGACAATTAGGAATTAGAAATTAGGTAAATTAATTAACAATTTTTCATTTATTAATTAATTTACAAGAGGAAGAATAATTAGCCAATTAAATAAAGATTTAATTGTAATGAGAAGACCTAGGATTAATAAATAATTTAGTAATCCTAGAGGAAGAAATGACAAATTAGGTTAAATGAATAAATCATAAAACCCTAGAAGACGAATTAGGTCTTGAAAGATAATTGACTCGATTTGATTTGATTTGATTTTGATAAATGACCGATTCGATAAATGATTTGACTGAAAAATGCACCAATTGATGAGGAACAATGACAAACTAATCCAAATTGACATATTTGAGACAGACAACGATCGATGACAAATCAATCGCAAAATGACAAGATCGAACAAGATGACAAGAGTTGATGACAAATCGATCACCAGATGACAAGATTGATAAGAGGACAACGATCGATGAAAAATTGATTGCAAGATTGACAGGAGGAAAAAACCCTAATTAGGATTGACGATGTCCAAAATGATGACAAATAAGCACGCACATTGATGCAATAGGATAAGATCGATTAAAATCATGACTAGATAGTGTTGTTGTCAAGACCAAATTCAAGAGTGAGATAAAGGAAGAATGTAGAAGAATGACTCGATGTTCGCAAATGATAAAAACCAAGTGCATGACATAGGAGAAATGTTAATGTGACGCAAAAACCTAAAATGAGGCAATGCGCAAATGTTAAAGTATGAGCTCGCAAGCGTTGACCATTTTTAGGTGTCTACAATAATAATTTCTACTGCCCATTGTGCAGATCTTGAATCTCCTCTAAAATGTTCATCTATCTTCACATTAGTACTCTCAATGATTTTTTGTAACCTTTTATTATAACATCTATATGCCTTGCTTCTAGTTGATTAACCAAGAAATATTCCTTCATCACTTCTAGGATCAAATTTTCCAATAAACTCATCTCTGCTAATATAGCATTTGCTTCCAAATATTCTGAAGTATTTAAGAGTAGGAGTATGACCAAACCATAGTTCATATGGGGTCTTACCAGTTTCACCTTTGATGTGAACTCTGTTGAAAGTATAAACCGTTGTATTCACTGCTTCTCTTGAGTACACATGAGGTAGATTTTCTTCCATCATCATGGTTCTTGCTGCATCCAGTGTAGTTTTGTTCTTTCTTTCCACAACTCCATTCTATTTGGGTGTTTGGGGTGCCAATAGTTGTCTTTTAATTCCATTCACTTCACAAAATGAATTGAATTCCCTAGATGTAAATTCCCCTCCTTGATCAGATCTTAAGCATTTAATTTTCTTGTCGGTCTCATTCTCTACCATTGCCTTGTATATCTTGAATCTTCTGAAAGCTTCTGATTTCTCCCTGGGAAAAGTAACCTAGCTCATTCTAGAATAATCATCAATTATTAGCATAAAGTATCTATCACCCTAAAGACTTCTTGTTCTTGTTGGACCACATAAATCAGTATGAATTAAATCAAGAATATTATTGGATTTCTCATAAATGCTCTTAAATGTTGTTCTAACTTGCTTTCCCATTTGGCATTCCTTACATACTGGATTATGAGGTTTCACAATCTTAGGTAAATCCCTTAATGCCTTAGTTGAACTGATCTTTACAATGCAATCAAAATTCACACGATAGAGTCTTTTATGCCATAATCAAATTTCATCAATGTGTGCAATCAAACATGTCTTATCACTGGTATTCAAATGAAATTTATTACCTTTAGTTTAATTATTGGTTGCAATCTCCAATCCAATTCTGTTCATGATTTTGCATTTTCCATTCTTGATTTGTAATTGAAATCCTTTTTCCACTAACTAACCAATATTTAAAATATTATGCTATAAATCATCAACATAATAAACATTGTCAGTATTGTTCTTACCATCCAAAGATATAGTGCCTCTTCCTTTGATTAAACATGACTTGTCATCTCCAAATCTTACTAGACCTCCATGAATTTCCTGAAATGATAAGAATTTAATTTTATCACCAGTCATATGATGCAAGCATCCACTATCAATGATGCATTCATCCTTTTCTTCAATTTTTGCTACTAATGCCTGCTCTACTAGTTTGACAATAGGTGCAGGTTGATATTCTTTTATTACAACAAATGCCCATCCACTATCTACTGGATCTTCATCTGAATCATCTGTAACACCTTCATCTGCATAGTAACATGACTTATCTCTATTTTTCTTAAATTTGTATCTCTGATATTTAGGGTTAGGTTTATATGTTCTTTTTGCTTCCTCTCTTAGTCTTGCATGTCTATCAGGACATCTAGATGCCATATGACCAAGTTTATTGCAATTAAAACATTTGAAAGGTACTTTACCTTCATACTTACTTCCTACTAGACCTTTAGGCATCTTCCTTGCGAGTAGTGCTTCAAGTTCTTCAAGTTCTTCATTTTCTCTTCTCATATCTTCAAGTTCTTTTCCATAAATTGCTTTCCAATCAGATTTGTTAGATGATGATGATGATGCTGATGATGATGCTTTGAAAGCTATATCAGTTTCGACTATAGCAATAGGACCAAATTCTTCAAGCTCAAATGCTGAAAATTTTCCAACCAAAGTATCTCTAGAAACTGATGTATTAGGCATTGTTCTCAACTCATTAATAGTAGTCACTTTCATTTTGTAAGCCAGTGGGAAAGCTCTTGAAACCTTAGAAACAATATCATCTTCACTTAAAGATCCTCCACAATATTGTATTCCTAAAACAATTTCATTAACTCTTTCCCTAAATGCAGAAATTCTTTCATCTTCTTTGATTTTTAAATTTTCATATCTGACCCGGTAACATTCTAGTTTTGCAATCTTGACAGTGGTATCTCCTTCATTCAATGTTTCTAGTTTATCCCAAATAGCTTTTGCAGTAGATCTGTCTGATAATCCCATGATTTTTTGATCTGATAATGTGCTTAGAAGTGCTTCTCTTACTTTGCAATCATTCTCCAAGTCTTTAGCCAATATCAGTGGATGAGGGTTATTCAGAGTAGGACCAACATAGCCCTTCTTTGTAACATCCCATATATCTCTTCCAATGCAGTTCAAATCTGTTTCCATTCTCATCTTCCATATACCATAGTTAGTTCCATCATGCTTAGGACTGTCCTTTCTGAAAAATGTTTCCTGCCATAGGATCTCCTGAAGCTATTAGGCTTCTACAAAAAGAGGACTAGGCCTTGATACCAATTGTTAGGAACCGGGAAGGACAACTAAGAAGGGGGGGTGAATTAGTTGACAATAAATTAAAACTTAAAACCATTTATTCCAACTTAAAACTTAGTGCTGGTAAAACAAACTTAATGCTTGTAAAACAGATTAATAGCTATAGCAGTATTGGTATAACTTAATGCATGAAACAGAAAAAGAAACAACATCCACAACAGATGACACATAGATTTTGATGTGGAAATCTTGTAAGGGAAAAAACCATGATGGGAAACCTTACCCATAATCAGATGATACTACTGCAGATAGTAAGTGAATACAATAATGGGACCTGCACATGTAGAAAGGCCAACCACCTATAGCTCATTGTTCAATCACAAAATAGGAGTCACACTGACTACAATTGGATGGTTAAATACAATAACAATGTATTCCTTCAGAATAGCATCTGCAATACTAGATTCAGTACTAGTTTAAGCTCTGACTTTGAGTGCCAAACACCTTCATAACCCTTCAACCTTTATATAATATCTACGTGATTCACACAAGGATCCTCTCTTCACAATGATATTCAATATTCGCACACACTCATTCACCATAATATGATCTTTAATAAGATCTTACAATTATTTATACAAAACTCTAAGACCTTATCATGAGGTGGGCTCACTAAAGATATTACATTTAAATAAATTACAAATAAGTCTTGATGAGATACAATATGTCAGCTCAATACATTTACATATTATCCAATCAATAAACCATTTCCAAAATGTCTCATGTTGATCTGGAACATGTTATCTTATACCAGTCCATAACCTAGACCTATCTTCCGGTTAAGGCAAATATGTGAACTCGATTAGTCCAATGAGAAAAACACGAAATGTAAACATCCAATCCATGTCTTCGACATAACCAAATGATCTCCAAATGATAACAAGTCATCATCAACTTCCTGAGCTTCCGGTAAAACATATACCAGTGACTATGCATAAGCCAATATCCATGTCGGGACCACAATGTGTCGGTTCAACAATAAACCAATATAACCAAAGTGCCAAATCAACAATGTAGACTACCAGAAAGATAAGTGTTGACATCAATGACAAAACCAATGTAACACATGATGAAGTCATCCAACATAATATATCTTAGACCTTCTCTACACCTTCAAATCCATTCGTCACCTATACACATTCAAATAGGGGAAAATTGTTGGTGTTTTACAGGGGCTTGCATTAGTCAAAACCTTTTTTTCATGTTTCCTCCACCATGGACAACTAGATAGATAGATTTGGATAAATATAAATAACAATACAATATAAATAAAACGTGCTAAGAAAGGAAAACCCCTATTAAAAAGATAAGTGATACAATAGAAACAAACCCCGCTTAATGGAGGAAATCACCAATGATAAGATTAAAGATATTGTAGCCAGGAAATCAAGAAAACATCAAACCAATATAAATTAGACAACAACGAAATCTAAATTGTAATGAAAAATATCCCAATACATTCAATAAAGGAAATGAAAACAAGATTTAAAATTGTCGTAAACCAAATCACATGAATCTACTTCACAACTCCATTTTTCTTTTTTCACCTTCAAATTGTGTGGGTGTCACCTACAAATGCAAGTGAATGGAAAGAAAGTGATTTGAAAGAAACAACATAAGATTACTTGATTCATGGTTATAGAAAATGAGCAATGAGTGCTCATTTTATAGAAAAATTGGGGATTGATTGAATGGCTTAGATTGAAAAAAATTTTGGTTAGATGGACAGACCTGATTGTGTGCACAACAAAGTTGCCATTCGGGGAAGGATGAAGATAGAAGAAATAAAATGGGAAGATATTATGAGAATAAATAATTAAATCTTTAATTATCTTCTCATAAATACCTGTAGATAGGAAATAGGAATCATCACAAGACAATCAAAACATTAATCATTGTTTAATCACAAAAAGCTAGAATGCAATGATCTATCCTAAACACATTCAATAGAGACATAAAGATAAAACATTCAAAGTAAATACTATGCAAACCATATGTGGGTATGAATGCTTCCTTCATGCAGCTCCATTGTTCTTCTTTCCTCTTCAAATAGTTTATTGTAGATCTCACCTACAAGTGCACATACATGATTGAAAGCAAGTAGGTAAGAAAATTGCTCAAAAGTACTCGAAGCGTGATTCGATAGTCTGATTACCAATTAGCTTTGATTGATGAAGATCATCCAATTTATAGATAAATTGGAGAAATGAACAAATTAGCATGATAGTGATTCGAATGGAAATTCAAATAAAGAATAGCAAAATTATGACATGTCTATGACAAATTGCTATGCAAGGATTTATGACAATTTATGACAAATTCTATGTCAAGAATTTTATGACAATTTATGACAAATTTCTATGTCAAGAATTGATTAATTGTCAATTATGACAAATTATGACAAATTTCTATGTCATTCCCATGAATTTAGGAGAGAAATAGGAGGAAATTGAAATTAAGAATTTAGAAAATTAGAAAATTTAGAAAAAGAGGAAATAAGAAATTAGGAAATTGATGAAAATTAGAAATTAGGAATTAGTGAATTAATTAATACTTATTTATTTATTAATTAATTCACAAAGAGGAATAATTAGCCAATTAAATGAACATTTAATTGTGACAAGAAGCTTAGGATAAATAAATAATTTATTAATCTTAGAGGAAGAAATGACACACAAGGTTAAATGATTAAATCACAAAACCCTAGAAGATAAATTAGCAATGCGAGAATGACAATTAGGTCTTGATTGAAGACAATTGATATCGATCATGATTCTGATTAAATGATTTGATTGATAAATACGCCAATTGACGAGGAACAATGACTAATTTTTCCAAATTGACATAATTGAGACAGACAACAATCAATGGCGAAATAATCGCAAAATGACAAAATTGACAAGAGGACAAGGATCGATGACAAAATAGGTTGCAAGACGACAAGATTGAAAATGATAAGGATTGATGACAAAATGACAAGATTGATAAGAGGACAATGATCAATGACAAATTGATTGCAAATCGACAAGATTGATAAGAGGACAAAACCCTAATTAGGATTGACGATGTCCAAAATGATGACAAATTAGCACGCATATTGATGCGACAAGATAAGTTCGATCAAAATCATGACTGGATAGCATTGTTGACAAGATGAATTTTGAGAGCGAGATGAATGAAGAATGTAGAAGAATGACTCGATGCTTGCAAATGATAAAAACCAAGTGCGTGACATAGGAGAAATGTTAATGTGATGCAAAAACCTAAAATGAGGCAATGCGCAAATGTTAAAGTATGACTCCGCAAGCATTGACCATTTTTAGGTGTCTACATTTTGCCCCTCTTTGAGACAATGTGATTTTAAGCATTGTTTCAAAGAGCAATAATAAAAATGCCCCAGACAATAATAATGACATATGCATGCCCCCTCGAGGAATTGGCCAGAAACATGCAGAAAAGTGGCCAATTGATCGATAAAAATGATAGGATCGAACGGACTGACAATCGGATACCGGATGCATGAAGGATAAGCAATTTAAGGTGCACAATACCGCAACCAACATAAGATGGAGAGGATGCACGTCCATCTATGCACTGACAAAGATCTATAAATGAGACCAAGAGAATGAAATTTGCTCATTTGAATTTGTTGATCTGGACAAGGATACTTGCAGAGAGATGGCGAACGTTCCAATGGCAGATCACCTCAGGGAATGTGTACGCACATTCAGATGATCGAATGACATGGGAGCAGTGATATGGATCTCAAAAACCCATGTTTTCAATTTCATGAATTTAACTTGCTTGCGGGACATTGCGGGGCCCACAGGGAGTGCAGAAACTGATTTCTGTGCTTGTGTAGGGCGAATCCTGCACTTGTGTGAGGTCTTCTACACTTGTGTAGGGAGACACAGGTGCAAGTTACCTGACATAGGTGTAGGTTCCTTAACACAGGCGCAAGAGTGTATTGGAAACCCTAATTTTGGTCAAAACAGCATGCAAAGGATCCGAAAAGGGGTGATAAGGGTAGGATAGGTCAGATTAGATGAAAAACACCTTAATGTGGACATGAAAATGAGGAAATGCAACCTGTAGGAGAAAACCCTAATACTAACAAAAATGTGCCCCAATTGTGATGCAGAGGTGATAGTATCCATTGATCAAGCGGGAGAACCGACCAGATTGCTTCATGCTATGACACAGACTTAGGAGCATAGAGAGATACATTAGCAAGACTTGGGATATACTATATCACATTCATGCCCGAGATTAGGGCAAACATAGGATTGCTTACAGCATTGGCAGAGCGATGGCATTCAGAGACCTCCTCTTTCCATCTGGCGACTGGAGAGGCGACAATGACACTGGAGGATGTATGGCGTATCCTTCGCATTCCGATACATGGAGAGATGATAGAGTATGACCCAGTGATAGGGAGAGATGCATTGTGTAGACTGTTCAAGTGCGACGCAGATGATTTGGATATTGTCGAGAGGGAGATTGGCTGGGAGACCATGGCATTAGAGTACGATCGATGATATGTGGTGATAGCCGTGGTTATAGCATGTCTAGTAGCAGGAGACAGATGAGGACATGGATTCCCTATTGGATGGGGAAGAGTGCTAGAGTGGATGGCGATAGAGGGGACAATGTATGCATGGGGACCATGTGTACTGGCTATGCTATATTTTCAGTTGCATCAGATAGCATATCAAGGAGTTCAGACTTTGAGCTGTGGAGTCACACTGTTACAGGTATGGGCATTTGAGCACATAGCCATATGTTGACTGATTACAGATAGACAGGTAGTACCACACTGACCATATGTGTACTGTTATGGAGGAGCACTGAGACAGGGTCCTTTTGGATACATATTATACTGGCGACATGAGCTAGACAGATTGAGAGAGTTCACATGGAGGCCATATCGTGATTGCCCTGGATGGTCAGATGACAATGAGGAGCTACCGTATTGTAGATAGGAGAGGTACCTGATTAGGCGACCAGTGAATCACTAGAGAGTGATTGAGATGTACCTGCCAGAGAGGGTCAGACGATAGTTTAGAGAGAGGCAGGATGTACCTGGGAGGACTGCACACTTTGCCCGATCTCACAGAGAGACAAGTCAGTGGGGGAGTATGATTCAGCCACACACAGCATATGTGGACTTTGTATAGCTACAATAGAGACCATGGGATTGGAGATCAGATGTGGCGGACACTGGGACGACAGATGAGTATGATAGATGGTTTGCACAATGACAACCAGTGCCATTGACAGATTTGGATATTCCAGTACCGAGGCGACAGGAGGACTTCCCACTCACAGGAGAGGAGGAGGGAGATGATGAGGATGAGGAGGATGAGGGCGGGGATGAGGATGATGGGGATGATGAGGATAGAGATGCGGATGGTGGGGATGATGAGGCTGAGGAGCAGGATGGGGATGACGAGGATGGAGATGAGGATGATGGCAAGGACGGAGATGAGGATGGGGAGAAGGAAGCATTACAGGACATACCCATAGAGCTAGAGACAGCTAGGATAGAGGAGATGGAGATATTCAGGGCTACCATAGCAAGTCAGCAGGATCACATTGCGACTTTAGAGAGAGAGATAGCCAGACTCACAGCGGCTTGAGACACAGCAGTATCGCAGGCACAGTGAGAAGGACAAAGAGTCACTGAGTATATTGGGTCGATTCGGGATGCCAGTGTACGGGAGCTAGGATAGATGTTGGTAGAGACCGGAGAGGAGATACGCCATTGGAGGACACTATATGAGAGTGCAGTTCTACCAGAGCAGAGAGCACCTTCATTCGGGCATGATCGAGGACAGAGAGCAGGGCACGCTCTCGGAGGTCATTGAGCAGCATGGGGGTGAGTGGACCTATGAGACCACCACAGCCAGGACCAGGAGGGACATCATCCACGAGACATGGCAGGGATGAGGAGGATATAGGGAGCACCCAGTGATAGAGGCACGTGCTCCTTAGGACAGACAGTGGACATGATGTAGTTTGACATTTTGTAGTCAGCCTGTGGGCCATACTGAGGACAGACAGTCCAATTTTGTACTCCGATATTATGTGAATATATGATATGATATGCATCGATATGATGGGATGCAATATGTTATGACTGATGGTTATTTTTCATGTATGGAGGACTTATGCATGGTTTATGTACCATTGTGGAACATGTATGGATGTATTTTTTTTGTGTTTTTGATGCATATATAATATGAAATGGATAAAATACTTGATGTGATGCTTGATGTAATGCAAGTGTACTAATCAAATGGATGCAGGATGTAGTATGTATGTTTGGATATCGGAGGACTACACCGAACTGACTATCCGACTGGACAGAAGAAGTGTTAGCAAGAAGAAATGAAACAGAGGACAGTTAGAGACGAAGAAACTTGCTTTCAGTATTGCACTTTGTAGGTGAGAACCTTTATTTTTATGTAGCAAAATGGATGCGGAGCATCATGGCATTGAAGGCCAGAGCTGAAATGCAACCCTTTTTGCGAAAGACAGACATATCATAGACAAACAACAATCACAATCAAAAAAGAAAAGGATCAGGATCCATCCCGGTCACTCTAAATCACTCAGTGACATCATCAAGCAACATAGGAACTGTAGCGTCCTAAAATTGTGACACTTGCAATTTCGACTGCATTTCGGTCTTCATGATGGCGACGCAACACGCAACCTGAATGGAGACCCCGAAGCTTGCTCACGACACCAAAAACTGCATTTTTCAAGTACCCTGGCCTGAACCTCCTTGCACCCTGCTGTCCCGGGAGGTGGGACTAGAGCGCCCAACGCCCTGGTCCCTCAGGACCAGGGCGCCCAGCACCCTGGTCCCTGGGTCCTATTTTGGGCCCGGTCTCCTAAGGGGTCTCGGGTCTTTATGTTTGCAAATTGGAAAATTATCTTTCCTGGTCGGCCTAAGGTCGAGAAAATCAGTCTATCAGCCCTAAATGACAAGTATATAAACTACATTTTCCTCTCTCATTTGGATATACACATACATGACAAAAAAAAGGCATGGAAACTATACTCAACCATTCAAGCATTCCTTCTAAGTCTCCATTCAAGGCTAAGTGTTGCATTCAAGACAAGGATTCAACCATTGAAGAGGAGAGCACATACTACTACAACATACAACATTAAACATCTAAAACTTCGCACATAAGGATACAAACATCCTTAGAACAAGGTATTAGTACTTGTTTTACAGTCATTTACATTTACAGCTCTTGCTCATTTCTTGGTTAATTCCAAAACCGGGGTTTGACCTAAAGGCAAACCCCTAATCCCTAACCCCCCAATCGTCTTTTCTTTTCTGTGTATAGGTTGCAGGTACGCGGCTGAGATTGAAGATCTGGAATCCTTGTGCAGAGACGAACAGATCCCCCTTCGTTTCGCGGATTTTTCGGAGGACCGTGGCACCGGGCGCCATCGTCCCGACAAATTTTGCTCAAATTTGCAGGACAGTGCCGTATCAACATTTTACTGCTAATTCCAAGTCCGCAGCTTCATACTGTATCCCTATCTCAGTTTATAAAGTGAATCTTTGTCACTTTCTATGCATTCCTAGCCTAATTCTTCTACGCACATTCTTTACAAAAGAGGGTAGCCTTGCTGTCTTAACCCTTGAAACTCATTTAGCATCCAATATTGCATTGCGTGGGATTGGATCTTGTGGGTTTCAACCCCTCTTTTGAATGTAAATTCCCTCCCCTAAGTGAAAACCATCGAATCCTAGCGAACCTCCCTTCTCTCTCCTTGGAGTTGGAAGAGGGGAGAGCAACTAGGGTTCGATCGTGATTTTTTCGCTTTACATTTTGGTGAACCCGACGTGAACATCCTTTCTGATTTTTCATGCTTAGATCTAAAAAAATTGATTACATTTCCATGTTTGATCTTTTGCAAAATTTTAGAGGTGATTGCATAAAAACCCTAAAATTTCTTTTTAGTAATTAAACTTGTGAAATTTTTAATTGTTAATGCTTGTTTCAGATCTGTCCTTCTATTACAAATTATCAATTCATATCTATGTTTTAATTTTGAAAATTAAGTGGTTAAGTGTCAAAACCCTAATTTTTGAAACCCTCTTGATTCAACCTTTGTCCGACAGTTTCACTGATCAAAACATCTCCAAATCAGCTGTAACTTTGGATTCCGCAATAAAATCACAATATCTTTCATCCCTAAAAATTTGGAAAAAAGTTGCGAGGACCGTGGCGCCAAGCGCCATCATCCCTGACATTTTTTCCAAAATTTCGGGAGCAAGATCTCACTGTATTTTTCTACTAAAATCCAGAATTTTGGCTGATTTTATCAATTTTAACACCTTCAAAATTACAGTCAAAGTTGGTCTTGTGATTGCTTGGATTAAGACTTTTAAACATTCAAAAAATCATTGAAACTGAAATTTTGTGTCAAAATTGTGTTCTTACTGTCCTAAATCTGAAAAGTGCGTTAACATTCATTAAAAATTTCAGTGCTTTATTCAAGTTCTTACATTTTGTGACTTTTGAAATTAAGTGCTTAATTACAACAACTTTGATTTCCGCTTTCAAAATTGAATTTTGCGTGAAATTGAGTCAATTTTTAAATTTCAAAACTTGCATTGCTTTTGGCATTCCCTCTAAAATCATAAAATTCAAAATTTCAGTTTCCCTTTTTTTTTTCAAAATTCAAATTTTCCATTTTTCGACAATCTGGGTAGGGTTCAATTTTGAGATTGCAACTTTAATTTGGCCTATCTATAGATCGTAAAATCACTCAATTTTTTTCAGATTGGCTTTAAAATCATCATACCTTTCATCCCTGCAAATTTCGAAAAAAGTTGCAAGGACCGTGTTGCACTCCGAGCGCCACGGTCCTGGACATTTTTTCTAAAATTTCGGGAGACTGTCGTGATTGCATTTAACAGCTTAAATCCAGAAGATTGGCTGATTTTACTGCAAATTGCTACCTCTAAAATCAAAATTTTCTCTCCTTCTCTAGTGCATGAGTTTTACAACAATAAGCCCTACTTACACTATTCCCGTTAGACGAAGTCGTAGAATTAAGTCTTTCCGAGGTTTAACTACTGAGGAGATGGAACCTAATTTGAATAACCTTTTTAACAAGGACATGGGTAATTCCTCTAATCCTCCTAATGATGAAGAAGCTCTCCATGAGGTTTCTGAAGAACAAATTTCAAAATTGGATAACCAATTTGACGATTTTCGACAATGGATGTCTCAAGAATACCCTGATAGTCAAGCTCTTCCTTTAATTGAAGGTCTAAAACATATGCTTCAAAGTGATAAGAATGGAATTGATATTTTGCGTGGTATTTTACACATTGTGGATTCAAACGTGATGCCTATGAAGAGTTGTGTCGAAACTTTAGGTTATACACAACTTCCTACACAAGTCAATCATTCTATTCCTTTGATGACTTCTATTGCTAGCATACCTACCTTTACATCAAACATAATGGCTACTTCTACACAAGACATTCCTCCTGTGATCACTAGTCATGGGGGCAATCCTTCCTTTTCAATTAACCCTCTTCCTTCATTAAATCTGACTTCTTCATTCACTCCTTCAATGAGTGTTCCTATTACATCTTCACAAATGAACATGACGCAAGGGGGCAATTCATTTAATCATTCCATTCCTCCTTGTAGTGTTCCTCCTGTCCAATCATCTCCTATGAATAATTATCATAGGGTCCCACCACCTTACTCTTTACCTTCTTTCAATAACATAACACCTCCATCTCGATCTAACACATCTAATATGAACTCTTCGACTGAAGCGACCATTAACAATCTTGCACAAACTGTCTCTTCTTTACAGCAACAAATTGCCTCTATGAATCAATCTAAGTTTAGTGTGCCCACATTTGATGTTGCGAGCCCACTTTTTCTTGACATTGTGCGAGCTATCCCTCCTAAACATGTTGAAATCCTGCATTTAGAGCTTTATAATGGTAAAGGAGATCCTCTAACACATGTTAAGACTTTTCAAACAATTTGTACTAATTTTGCTTATGACCAAAGGTTGCTTGCAAAACTATTCACTAGAACATTAAGAGACAAAGCCCTACAATGGTATTGCTCGTTGCCTTCCTATTCTATTACTTCTTTCGAACAACTTGCAAATGCTTTCATTCAACAATTTCAAAACAATATAAGTCCTAAAGTTACTTTGATTGATTTAATGCATTGTAAACAGGGTGTTTAAGAAAAAGTGACTGATTTCATTGGTAGATATAAGCATTTGTATGCTCAAATTTCTTTTCCAGTGCCTGACAATGATATTCAAAGAATCTTTATTTCTAATTTACAAAAAGATATTCGAGACAAACTTCTATTTTTTGAGTTTACTTCCTTCCAACAGTTGTGTGCAACTCTTCACAATTATCAACTGACTGTGAGTCAAATGGAACAATCACATCCTATGGCTCCGAGTGATAAGGGTGATAGCAGTCAACAACCATTTGGGAAGTTTAAACTGAACAGAGACTCCATCAAATTCAATGAAAACATCATCAACAACAATGTGAATGCAGCATCAGATGTGCCTCCTATTTCTAAATTTTTCAAGAAAGAAAGAAAGTATACTCCTTTGAATGAATCATTGCATAGTATTATGAATAAATTATTGGAACAAAATGTGCTTACTCTTCCTCCTATAAGACAAATTGATCCTGCAAAGATTACTTCACCTTATTTTGATAACAAAGCCTTTTGTCAATTTCATCGTCAGCCTGGGCATGATACTGAAAAATGTTTTTCTTTAAAGGGTAAAATTCAAGATTTGATTGATAATAATACTATTTCTATTTCTGGAGTGAATGATAAAGGCAATACATCTGTAGCTCCTCCTAATCAAAATCTTCAGATTTTCACTGATCCATTACCTTCTCATACCTCTAATGCAGTTGAGACTAATGATTCCTCTCTTTCATCTGATGGTCTTGTGTCTATGATTCCAAATGTGATTAACTTTGTAGAGCAGCAAGAAAACCCTAAAGAACCTTCCATCACATTTGATTCCAGTGAAACCATTAGGGCACCCGATGGTCCTTTATATATAGTTGCAAAAGTCAAGAATACACCTTGCCATGGAGTGCTTATTGATCCTTCATGCATGGTTAATGTTATTACTGAAGAATTTCTTTTTACTTTGCAATTGAATCAAGTGATCTATGACAAAAAAGATGTGATTGTGAAACTATTTGATGCATTTTCTTCTCTCGCAATTGGTTCTATTACATTGCCTATTGAGGTCTATAACAAATCCCTTGATGTGAACTTTGCTATTATTCCATCTTCCGAACAATTTCGTGTGAAGCTTGGCTATCCTTGGCTATCTTCCATGAAAGCTATTGCTTCTCCTATTCATAAGTGTTTGAAATTTCCCCATAATGGTGAAATTGTTACTATCAATCATAGCCTCTTTAAACCAGCTGAAAGAACCTCTAGTGTTCCTCTTGATTACTTTTGTCCTAAACAATTCCAATCCCTTCCTCCGCGAAGTGATCATCTTTTCAAATCTTATCAAAAGTGGAAAACAGATATGATCCTATCTTTAAGTGAACCTAGAACACCTAAACTTGACATTCCTATCATTCTTGAGAAGGAAGTTCTTCCTTTGAAAGATAAAACTAATGTCTTTCCTCAAGAAGATTCCCAACCCATCCCTATGGATGTGACTATGTCTATGTCTAATAAACTTCCTACAAGTAGACCTATACCTCCTCATCATGATGGACTTGGTCTCCTTCCTAAACCAAAAATTCCTCCTTTATATGGAGCAGTTCCTCCTCCTTCCTTTTATAGAGAGAAGAGACCTTCTTCTTCTCCTATTATTCAGCCTAAGAGACCACAACCTAAACACCCAAGTGATAAGGATGAGAACATTCCTCCTCCTCAATCTTCTTCACTTCCTACTAAGACTAGACAAAATCATTCTGCACGTGAATGTCGACGAAAGCATCATCTTAGAGCTCAAGCAGCTGCTTCTCAAACTTCGCAATCTCCAAAAACACCTTCAACGAGCATTATTCCATTTTCTCCTCAGCCGGACATTGAGCCTAAATCTCCTAAACATAAGATGCATGATGGTCTTGATCCTGTGCGAGTTAAAGATCCTATTTTTATAAATCTTGATGATGATATAGATGAAAATGTTATTCATGATGAAAATATTACTTCTCTTGCTTCTGATAGTGAATATGAGCTTGTTGATATTGATAACCATTTATCTAATGAATTTTCTAAAGCACTTATCCTAGCTCCTAGACAAGAACAATGTGGCTCGGAACATGAACATAACCCTTGTTTGGATCTTGTGATAGCTCCATCTGTTGTGTTGAATGTTCCTCCTCTAGCGTGTTCCCTGCCTTCTCGAAACATTGATCAGCAAGATTGGGGGGTAGATGACGTGCTAGACTAGTTACATTAGCATAGCAGATTCTCTCCTCCTCTCTTTTGTTACTTCTTCTATATGTTATTCTCATTCTTCTATTTGTTGTCCTTAGTGTTGTCTACTTGAGGACGATGCAAAGCATTGAGATCTCTCGATCTCTCTCATGTTGACTCAAAAGACACATGTGTTCCCTTCTTCTAGGTGACCTTCCTTGATTGGGGAATGAAGAACAATTATGCATACATACATATGATATATACATGACTTATCATACAGCATACTGACCCCAAGGAAAGCGAAGTCACCTCGTGCTTTGTGTTTTGTGTCTATTATCCTTGGGCTTATCTCACACTTGGGGGCTAAATCCTTGCGATAACGTGCTCCTTTCCTTTCTCATTCTTATGTGTATCACTACGTTAAAACAATCACCCCCGGTGAGGCATGTGCGATTGCTTTAACGTAGGGGGGCATACATCCCGTTCATATCTTTTCAAGATACTTGAGAATTTCTTGGCAAATTTAGCTTTGCCTTGAAAATTCTTGATATCTTTCTTGCATGACTCATAGTGAGGGAACCTTACTACTGATAGTCATGGTTCTCCTTCGTGATCTTCCCTTTTACTTTGTCAATCAAAGTCGTAAGATCCTTATTCCACTGGGGGCTTGGTGTGTCTTGCCTCCTTGACGTGGTGAAAGTTTTTTAATGTTGTTTCCTTGTACTTTACCGGAAGTATGAGCATACATACTCCCGCTAAAGTGGGGGCTAAATGTAGCGTCCTAAAATTGCAACACTTGCAATTTCGACTGCATTTCGGTCTTCATGATGGCGATGCAACATGCAACCTGAATGGAGACCCCGAAGCTTGCTCACGACACCAAAAACTGCATTTTTCAAGTACCCTGGTCTGAACCTCCTTGCACTCTGCTGTCCCGGGAGGTGGGACCAGAGCGCCCAGCGCCCTGGTCCCTCAGAACCAGGGTGCCCAGCACCCTAGTCCCTGGGTCCTATTTTGGGCTCGGTCTCCTAAGGGGTCTCGGGTCTTTATGTTTGCAAATTGGAAAATTATCTTTCCTGGTCGGCCTAAGGTCGAGAAAATCAGTCTATCAGCCCTAAATGACAAGTATATAAACTACATTTTCCTCTCTCATTTGGATATACACATACATGATGGAAAAAAGTCGTGGAAACTATACTCAAGCATTCAAGCATTCAAGCATTCCTTCTAAGTCTCCATTCAAGGCTAAGTGTTGCATTCAAGACAAGGATTCAACCATTGAAGAGGAGATCACATACTACTACAACATACAACATACAACATCTAAACCTTCGCACATAAGGATACAAACATCCTTAGAACAAGGTATTAGTACTTGTTTTACAGTCATTTACATTTACAGCTCTTGCTCATTTCTTGGTTAATTCCAAAACCGGGGTTTGACCTAAAGGCAAACCCCTAATCCCTAACCCCCCAATCATCTTTGCTTTTCTGTGTGTAGGTTGCAGGTATGCGACTGAGATTGAAGATCTGGAATCCTTGTGCAGAGACGAACAGATCCCCCTTCGTTTCACGGATTTTTCGGAGGACCGTGGCGCCGGGCGCCATCGTCCCGACAACTTTTGCTCAAATTTGCAGGACAGTGCCATATCAACATTTTACTGCTAATTCTAGGTCCGCAGCTTCATACTGTATCCCTATCTCAGTTTATAAAGCGAATCTTTGTCACTTTCTATGCATTCCTAGCCTAATTCTTCTATGCACATTCTTTACAAAAGAGGGTAGCCTTGCTGTCTTAACCCTTGAAACTCATTTAGCATCCAATCTTGCATTGCGTGGGATTGGATCTTGTGGGTTTCAACCCCTCTTTTGAATGTAAAGTCCCCCCCCTAAGTGAAAACCATCGAATCCTAGCGAACCTCCCTTCTCTCTCCTTGGAGTTGGAAGAGGGGAGAGCAACTAGGGTTCGATCGCGATTTTTCCGCTTTACAGGAACATGATCGAAGCCAAAGATAAATCAATAAAAAGATAAGATGCACAAATTCCAACAAATGAAACAAACACCTTGATCTTCATTGTCAAAAGTTGAAAGTGCTGATAGGACGATCATGCTGTCTGGTTTCAAGACATTTGATACCCCATCTAAGACAGGACATAGTCTGGTTTCGAGTATACCACACCCTGTATAAGACCCATGATAGTAGAGACAAGGACAAATGATTTTGAGGTTGATTGATATGACAATTTTGATCAGTTGGAATGTCTGGTTTGATGGAAAGAGTTTATCTCTTAATGCGTGATTTCATTAAAGCACAATGTTGGATTGCGTGTTGTTGAATGTATACTCAGGGATCTGTCTTATGCACCAAGAGGATATTTATTGCTTGTTTTTGGATTTTAATGTTTTGAAATTTTTTTGTTTTCATTTTTTCAGGACTTTATTTGATTTTTAGGGATTTTGTCAGGACATTATTTGATTTTTAGAATTATTTCAGGACATTTTTCATTTTTATTTTTTTTATGAGATTTTTCAGGACATTTTAAAATTTTTAGAGATTTTTTCAAGACATTTTTAAATGTTTTATGTGACTTTTTTCAGGACATTTTAAATGTTTTATGTGACTTTTTTCAGGACATTTTTCAATTTTTTTTTATTTCAGGACATTTTTAAATTTTTATGAGATTTTTTCAGGACATTTTTCAATTTTTATGATTTTTTCCCCTAGTGTCTAGCAAGGCAAGGAATATGATAGGTGAATAAACAGGCTTGCTGAAATGTTGGTGGAAAGAGGGAAGACAAAGGCCTTTTATCATGGAGACAATACAGATGCAATCTTCAAGGGCTATTGCGTGATGGGACAAGAGACTAGATATGACAATGTAAAGCAGTGACAGGGCATGAGGGACATGTCAAGAGGTTTTTGAAACCATGTTTTGCATTTCGCGTCCTTATGATAGATCAAGATCAAGGAATGAAAAAGAGTGTATGGATAGTGATAAGATATGGATAGGATAAGCAAGACCAAGAATGGATAAGGGACATGGACTGAAGGTCGGGATAGGCTAAAGGATAGTGGCAGAAAGTTGCAATAAGCTAGGGAATATGGATGAAAGGTTATAATAAGCAAATGGATAAATGACCAAAAGCTATGATAGACTGAAAGCTGCAAACAAGATGCATGATGCTCATGAAGATCGTTAGCCTTGTTAAGATCAAAGGTGGAAAGGGAAAATGGACATGAGGGATGATAGGACAAGGAAGGGTAATAGGACATGAAGGAGTATGACATGGTATGATAGAATAATGAAGGGAAATAGGATATGAAGGAGGAAACCTGCCCTCAAGTACGGTATGCAAGAAGTTCATAGATTACGCATGATGCCTATTTGCCAGGTTTTCATCACGGTACTTGCCCAAGGCACCTGTTTACTAGGTTTTCACCAGTGGACGAATTATTTTTGCTTTACTTTTTTTTCTTTTTCTTTTTTTTCTTTTTTTTTTTCTTTTGAATTTTTTGACTTTTTCAATAGAAGATGGACACATGATAGGGGATGGAAGAAGGACTCAAACATCTTTTTTTTTTGGATAGTAACCTTGAAATAAATTGACCATGACCTTTGAAAGTATGCTCAAAGACATTGGTAGGATAAGGACATGGAAAATGAGATGAAACTAAGGCAAGGATTTATGCAAAGGATTGGATCAAAGGGATGGAAGGATGGAAAATATGCATTGGATAATGGATAGGGTATTGGAAGAATTAGGCTTGAGTGGATGGAAATGAAGGCAAGATCGACATTGGCACACACCTTGAGGGGTGATGGACTGATGGAGGAACAATGTATTTTGGATATTGAGATTTTGACAAAGGAACGACTATGGATTTTGGGACATAAGGGCCCAAAACGGATGAAGAAGGTGGTGGAGAAATAGACTTGGAAGGTTTGGATGGAGGAACAGCAATTTTAGATGCTAATCTGGATTGTTCTTTTTGTGCTTCAAAGAGCTTCTTCAGGTTCCACATGCTTTCTAATTTTTCATGCTTTTGTGGTTCCTTGGAGTGCATTGCTTGCACAAGGGATTTAGGAACCCATATATATTTTGACTTTGCTTTATTTTGCTCAGTTGGCCTTTGTGGCCTTTTGGATATTTCTTTTTCTTTATAGATAATATTGTTCTTTGTTTTGACATGTCGATTATATTGGACATGTTGATCCTTGAATACATGTGGATTTCTAGACTTATGACTTTTATACTTGGCATCCAAATTGCTTGGAGGAGGAAAGGAATGCATGGATGGATATGAATGAAATGGACTTATTTTGGATTGATGAAATTTACTCAAGGATGTGTGCCTTTGTTGACCTTGCATAGAGAATGAAGGGATATAAGGACCTAAGATGGATGGAAGGTGTGATGGGTAAGGTGTATGTTTTGATTTTGATAGGGGGATACCAATGTCTTGAGAGTGAGTTGTGTAGACATGAGCCTTAAGATCTTCTTTGATATGGAGGGATTCTTTCTCATGAAGGTCTACTCCTTTGCCTTTATGAATATCTTGACTTGTAGGATACTCTTTTCTTTGGGAAGAAGACGTGAGTCCATTATGAGGTGGATACGATATGAGAGAAATAATGAGATCTTGAAGTGGATCGGATTTGACCAAAGTGGAAGAACCCATTGTGCATGTCATGGGTTCATGAACATCTTGCACTGACACGTTAGAATCATGAGTGGGATTAGGATCATGAGGGGGACTAGGATTGTGTAGTGGACATGGTTCAATGATAGGCTCTTCAAGAGATGGAATGGGAGAAATAATGGGATCATCAAAAGAAATGTGATCTTGGAGTATATATGCTAGATTAGGATGTGGAGATGGAGGAACAAGTGGATCTTGTGGAGGATCTGAAGGAATAATTTGATCTTGACAAGGAGGAAGATCATTGGAATCCTCTTTAAAGGTGATTTGCTCTTGACTTTTAATGGGATCATCGGAAAGGATGGAAGGAATATCTTGATTTTTCTTAGGAAGTGGAATGTCAATGGGATTTGAAAGGACATTTTGTTCATGAAATGGAAGGGGATCATTTGGGATTGGATGGACTAGGATATCTTGATCTTGCTCGGGGAATGGAGTGTCAATAGGACTTTGGATAGGATGGACAAGAATAGGGGAATCAGTGTGAGTGTCTGGGAACATGGGGTCTTGGTCAACAATTGGATGGGATGATAAGGTTTCAAAATCTTGATCTTGATCTGTTTCAAGACACATTTCTTCATGCTCTAAATTATCCTCTTGACATGAGGTTGGACTTTGGATATGCATGAGGGATTCTGACAAGGAATCAATGTTTTGGCATGAAGGAAATGACTTTGAACATTTGTGATGGATTCTGGCAAGGAATCAATGCTTGAACATGAGGAAGAGGGACTTTGAATGGGGTCCTCTAAAACAGGTAATGGCAATAAAGTGCATGGTGGCATTGGGTCTTGTATTTCTGAAACATGACAAGGATGTACATCATGAATTGGATTATCGTGGCAATCAATTATGGATAGCTCTTGGATAATTTCATCCTTGGGTGTATTGTTTGATGAGGACAATATGGAAGGTTCTTGTGAAACTTCTAGAGGTGTAGGAATAGATGCCACTGGAGAGTCAATTTGCTTGTGGGGGGATGAGGCATTGCTAGACATAGTTGTATTATCTTGATCTTCCTCAAAGAACTCACTTGGTAGTTTCCTTAAGAGCATTGCAATAAAGCCACCTTTCTTTTGAGGTTTTGACATAGTTGTATCTGGAATTTGAACTTGTTTGGCAAGGAGTTGGTTCTGATCTAATGTCATGTTTTGATATTGGACTTGGTTCAATTGTTCTGACATGTTTGAAACTTGGCTTGGTGTGTGCTGCAACCTTTGTTTTTGAATGTTTGGTGGTGGTTGTTGACATTGATATGTTGATTGAACTTGTTGATATTCCACCATTGGTTGAACCATTTGTTGACATTGTATAGTTGGTTGGACATATTGTTGAAATTGGACCATTGGTTGTATTGGTTGTATACATTGAACAATTGGTTGAACCATTGGTTGTATTGGTTGAAAATCTGATTGATAGTAAACACCTTCTTGTTCTTGTTGTGGAGGAGCATAATGTTGAAATTGATGTTGTCTCTTTTCTTTAAATTGTTTCATCATCTCTATTTGGGAGAGAAGAGCTGGTATGTCTAACCATTCAAGAAGGGATCTTACATCAATTGGCTCAATATTTGGATTTCGACCTAGAAATTTTTGAAACATTTTGGATACTTGTGATCTATTCTTCGCAATGTTTTTCACTTTTTGTTCCAATATCTCATTTTCTTGAGCTAGCTTCTCCTCTAGTTTTTGTATTTGGACATTTACATCATCGTGATAAGTTTGATCGATATTGCCTTGTTGTTGGGTTGAATATAATTGTAATTGCCTTGGATTAAAATTTGATTGCATTGTTGGTTGATACGTCAAACTTTGTTGCATCATTGGTGCTTGGAACCTTGTTTCAATAGACATGTCACTATGCAAATCCATCTTTTTTTTTTTGGAATTTTTCAAGGATAATGTATGATATGCAACTAAATGCAACCTATGGCAAGAATGCAACCTATATTTTTGGTTTTTTTTCAATATTTTGACAAACTCTTTGGAATGCAAATCTAAAAGAGACCCTTAGGAAATTGAAATGATGTCTAGACCTCAAAGGACAAAAGGACCAAGTGACAAAAGGACAAGATGACAATGTCTCCCCTATATGCTTGGATACTAAACTAGGTTTGATGAAATTACATTGATGACAAAAGGACAAAAGGTTTGATAAGGTCTAGACTTCCTAACAATGACTTAGGGTTTATCAAAGATTTGGATTACTCAAGTATGACAAAACCTAGTTTGAGACTATATGCAAATGACCCTAATATGATATGATAATGACTTAAGCTTAATGAAGAGACCTAGGTTATGCAAATATGAATGTATTAAAATGGTATTACTCTAATGCAAGAGGACACATGCAAATGGATGACCCTTATTGATATGCAAAGGAGTATGACCTAGGTGAAACCTAACCTTGGTAGTTGACAATGACTTTGCAAAATGCAAACCTAAGATGAACCTAAACCTAAGTGACATGAATGTTCAGACAAGATTTTGAAAAATGTTTGACAACCATGTTTGAAGATGTTTTGAATTTGAACTTTGTTGGATGAAATGTTCTTGTGTTTAACCTTGTTTTGAATCAATTCGTCTTGTTTTGAAATGAGATGCAATTCAACTTTTGACAAACAAAGAAGACAAGATATTTCAACTAAGACTCAAGACAATCATGCTCATTCCCATGTTTCTTATGGTAGGCAAGGACATTAGGTACTTGAGAGGTAGACTCATTATGGGATTCAAGGAGAATACATAGATGCTTGACCCCACGGGCTCCCCTCCATGGCACTCACTTCTCAGGGCAGCCAAGCATTAGTCCCCATGGAAATCTCCTAATGGAGAACTTAGTATTTCTTCCAAGTATCCGAACTTGTCCTTCCCAAGCAACTAGAAGGGTTTTTGGCCTCTAAAACAAAGTGTATAGTAAGGATTTTTGTTAAGCGTTACTCCTTGATGTCATGCAAGCGTGATTGAGACATTAAGCCCATCAAGATACCAAACAAATGTAGTCGCGCAAGCATGATTTAGACCAAGAGGCCCTACTTAGATGTTGATATGAGAAAGAGTTCAAGGGTCATCACTTCCCAAGTAATTACAATTCCCACGTAACGCTTCCTTCAAAGCTTTCACCCATCAGGTATTTGTTTATAGTGAGTTAGAATGCCAAGGTATTCTAGCCCTACTCACTTTGGGTCGTTCCCTTCTCACGATTATCACTTGCTTGCAAAAGCAAAGTGGTCGGGAAGGCAGGCCCTCTAAAGGTAACAAACAATCAAAGACACGAGCATGGTATCGAAGATCTGGATTTCTAATCACCCTAAGAAGGATGAGAGCATACTCTCCTATTCCAATGTCACACTCAACAATCAAAGCAAAAACATGTTCATTCCAACCTATTTAGAAATCACTAGGTGCCTAATTAAAAATCACAAACACAAAGTTTGGTTGTTTCTCGAAGGCAACCTGCAAAAACCCGAGTTAGAAGTTTGATTTGTTGTCTTTGACTATCGATTCTGCATAAAACATGTTAGTAATTTGATTTGTTGTCTTTGCCATGCGTATGCCAAGATTCTGCACAAATAATTAGTACCAAAAACCAAAACACAGAAAATAGAATGCAAAAACAAAACAAATTTCAAGTAAAACACTACATTTTTACCTTTGTTCTGGTCTTTACACAAGCATAGAACTCAGGACACAGGTGCAGAATTCATGACACAAGCACAGAATGTCTTCAACATAGGGCCAGAATGCATAACACAGCTGCAAGTTGCTTCACACAGGTGCAGAAGTCTCCAGAAAACCCTACACGACCCTGTTTTGGGGTTTTTGGCCTGCAAAATCAACTTGAAAGCACTCAAAAACACCATAAAGGGGTTAGATAGTTAGTGTTCATGTCAGGTTCACCAATTAATGTAGATAGGAAATAGGAATCATCACAAGACAATCAAAACATTAATCATTGTTTAATCACAAAAAGCTAGAATGCATTGATCTATCCTAAACACATTCAATAGAGACATAAAGATAAAACATTCAAAGTAAATACTATGCAAACCATATGTGGGTATGAATGCTTCCTTCATGCGGCTCCATTGTTATTCTTTCCTCTTCAAATAGTTTTATTGTAGATCTCACCTACAAGTGCACATACATGATTGAAAGCAAGTAGGTAAGAAAATTGCTCAAAAGTACTCGAAGCGTGATTGATTAGAAATTCGATAGTCTGATTACCAATTAGCTTTGATTGATGAAGATCATCCAATTCATAGATAAATTGGAGAAATGAACAAATTAGCATGATGGTGATTCGAATGGAAATTCAAATCAAGAATAGCAAAATTATGACATGTCTATGACAAATTGCTATGCAAGGATTTATGACAATTTATGAAAATTCTATGTCAAGAATTTTATGACAATTTATGACAAATTTCTATGTCAAGAATTGATTAATTGTCAATTATGACAAATTATGACAAATTTCTATGTCATTCCCATGAATTTAGGAGAGAAATAGGAGGAAATTGAAATTAAGAATTTAGAAAATTAGAAAATTTAGAAAAAGAGGAAATAAGAAATTAGGAAATTGATGAAAATTAGAAATTAGGAAATTGATGAAAATTAGAAATTAGGAATTAGTGAATTAATTAATAATTTATTTATTTATTAATTAATTCACAAAGAGGAATAATTAGCCAATTAAATGAACATTTAATTGTGACAAGAAGACTTAGGATAAATAAATAATTTGTTAATCCTAGAGGAAGAAATGACACACAAGGTTAAATGATTAAATCACAAAACCCTAGAAGATAAATTAGCAATGCGAGAGTGACAATTAGGTCTTGATTGAAGACAATTGATATCGATCATGATTCTGATTAAATGATTTGATTGATAAATACACCAATTGATGAGGAACAATGACTAATTTTTCCAAATTGACATAATTGAGACAGACAACAATCAATGGCAAAATAATCGCAAAATGACAAAATTGACAAGAGGACAAGGATCGATGACAAAATAGGTTGCAAGACGACAAGATTGAAAATGATAAGGATTGATGACAAAACGACAAGATTGATAAGAGGACAATGATCAATGACAAATCGATCGCAAATCGACAAGATTGATAAGAGGACAAAACCCTAATTAGGATTGACGATGTCCAAAATGATGACAAATTAGCACGCATATTGATGCGACAAGATAAGTTCGATCAAAATCATGACTGGATAGCATTGTCGACAAGACAAATTTTGAGAGTGAGACGAATGAAGAATGTAGAAGAATGACTCGATGCTTGCAAATGATAAAAACCAAGTGCGTGACATAGGAGAAATGTTAATGTGACGCAAAAACCTAAAATGAGGCAATGCGCAAATGTTAAAGTATGACTCCTCAAGCGTTGACCATTTTTAGGTGTCTACAATACCAAATTAGCAAGTTGAAAATATCAAGAGGATTTTAATAATTAAAAATTAATAAATATCTTGATTTGAAAAGATAAGTAGAAGAATTAAAACTAAATAAAGTATGATCTTATAAGAAAATTAATGAATAAGGTTTATTAATCATCTCCTCACAAAAAAAGAAGATTTTTAGAGATGCATACTCATTTTGGAATTTAAAATTATGATTAATGAGATATTGCTAAAATGATTGATTTTTGAAAATCAACGAAAGATTAGTTTCCAAATTCAAAAATTACGAGGATTTAATGAGAAGATTTAATACTTAAAAAAATATTAAATATCTTCATATAAGAGGATAAAATAGAAGAATAGAAATTTAAGAAAAACAAGAAATATCGTCACATGGGAGGATAATTAGAGATAATTAATTATCTCCTCACAAAAAGTAGATAAAGATGATTTAATAAATAAAATTTATTAATTATCTTTATTTTGGAGGAAGATAAATATAATAAATTAATAAAATGATTTATTAATTTATTGTTAATATTTATGAATTAGTTAATTACATAAAATGAATTTATTTAATTAATGGACAAGGGAGACAAATAAATTAACTATTTAATTTATTTATTTAGGACGTAAAAGAATTGTTAGTAAAAAGTAGTTTAATTAATTAATTAAACCTAAGAGGCCAAATTTGGTCAAATTGGACAAAAATGGGAAGAATTGGAAGAATTAGGTTAGTAAAGACTATGCACATGATATGTTTGTTGGATATTGCTAAGAAGTTTGTTGGAATGATGTGTTGTCATTGATGTCAACATATTCTTCTATGTATTCCAGTGTTGTAGTCAAATTGGATGAGTTGGTTTGGTCAGTGTGTTACAATTGAGCTATTACGGTTTAATAGGTTTAGAGATACTTATCTCTAGTTGATTTAGTAGAAGTTTCAGTGGTTCACATGATGATTTTATCGAGTTGTGAGTTACGAAATTATGGTTGATATTCAATTGTTCATGTTATTTCAATATTCTGGATTCTGTTCTACATTGCTTTAGAATTGCAATATCTTGGTTTATGGATTTGGAAGAGTATTTTGCGACATTCATGTGCCCTCAATTTAGATGGTTTATGATTTGGAGGTCCGCAAGTGAATCTTTTAGTTTGGCAATCAGTATAGTTGGTGTTCTTGAGGTTCGGTATAGTGATGATAAATATTCTAATATCTGGTGATGTGGCAATTGTTGTTGTGGTGATTCACATTTCTTGCAGATGTTTCCTAATTGTGTTCTATCTGTGTTGGTGGCCCGCATTGATAATTGTGCATTTTGTTGATCATTTTCTTGATTCAGTGGTGTTCTTCATGTTATACGACGTTCATGACGATTGTAGCATGTTGTGGATATTCGAGGTGCGATCTTTGGAGATGTTTCTTATGTGTTGTGTTTGTTTAGCTCTAGACTATGTCTTAGCTGGTATTGTTTTGGTCTGCATGTATTATTGTATCATGTGAGGTTATTGTTTTGTAATTTGTGTTGAGGGTTTAGCTAACCTTGAAATGTAGGTTGATGATTCATATAAATATATGTAATATTCATATGAGAGATGTATCTCTATGGGTGAATATTGATTTGATCTTTCAGTAGCAGAGGAGAAGTGCAAAGAAGTGTGAAGAAGTGTGAAAGAGAAGAGTTTGAGTTTGTGCTTAATCAGAACTATAATCAGGCATGAGGAGATGCTATTTTATCAGTTCATGATCCTTTGGATGTAATCTTTATATTTTTGTAAGGGAGTCAGCCTTCCTAAGGGTTGTAGCCCTTCTTGTTTTGTGATTTGAATAGTGATCTCTAGGTAGTGTTTCTGAATGCATGTGCATTCCTCATTGTAATATTTTTGTTACTTCTAATAGGGTATTATCTCACTGTGGGTATGTTCCCATCATGGCTTTTTCTTTAATTAGGTTTTCCACATCAAAAATCTTGGTGTCTTCATGTGTGTTATTGATGTGGTGTTGATTTATTTTTTTACTATTTATTATTAGATTTGAATTTAAGTGAGTTGTGTAGAGTTTGAGGGCAAACCAATTCAGCCCCCCACTCTCAGTTTGCTGCATTGTTGCCAATAATGTTAAAATACGAGACACATGCGTTGACCATTTTTTAGTGTCTACACTTGTCCCCTTTTTGAGACAATGTGATTTTGAGCATTGTTACAAAGAAAATTGAAAAAAATCATGCCCCAACAAACCGAGGGATGGAGTTACGATGCCCCCTCGATAGATTGTTTATGTATGAAGGAAATGAATGATCTCTCGAAAGAAGAGAAGAATGTTAGGTGAAAGAGGAAAAATGAGGAAAGAGAAAATTGCTTAGTAAGAAATGAAGAATGTTAATTGATTGTAGAAAAGGGTTGACTGATATCAAATGAAGAAATTCTCAATTAATCAGATAAAATAGATAGCATGATAATGATTGGTCTCATGAATAAATAGAATGATTGATGGGATAGAAAAAATGTTAGTCTAAAGAAATGTAGGTGAGAAGTGAAGAATGATTAGTGTGATGAAATCTTGATTTCATAAATGATAATAGTAGGTGAGAACCTTTATTTGCTATGGAAAAATGGATGCAGTGGACCATGGAAATGAAGGCTAGGGCGATAAGGAAATCACGTTGCATAAAACAAACACATTGTAGACAAGCAGACATACTTGCCCCGAAATATTATAAAACACCATACAAACAAAAAGGAAAAACCAAAAATGACCATTAGCCATCCTAGCAACTATAAATCACTTAGTGACATCATTGAGAAACATAGGGACATGATCAAAGATAAATCAATGAAAAAAAATAGGATTCACAAATCCAAACAAGTCAAACATCATTCTGATGTAGTTACCAAAATTGATAATGTTGTGTTTTGATAATAGGATGATCATGATGCTTGGATTCAAGGAATGCAGCACCCGTCTAAGGTAGGACATAGTCTAGTTTTGAGTATACTACACCATATATAAGACCCATGATAATGTTGACAAGGACCAATGATATTGGCATTGATTGATTGATAAGACAAGTTGACCAATTTGAATGATTGGTTGATTGAAAAGTTCATTTGTTAATGTGTGATTTGTTAAATTCAATGTTTAATTGTGTTATTTGTTTGATGTCTGCTCAAATGTCTGTCTATGTGCAAAAGAGAAAATTTATTGATGAAATGAAAATGATTGTTTTTGGATTTTGATGTTTTCTAATTTTTAGGGTTTTTTAAGTTTTGACTTTTTGATTTTTTTTGTGCGTTTTCGAAGAGATTTTAAAAATGTTTTTGGATTATTTCAGGAAATTTTTGATATTTTTTGGATTATGTCAGGATATTTTTTGAATGTTTTTTCAAATTTTTAGGACATTTTTTGAATGTTTAGTTGTTTTTTCAAGACTCTATTTGATTTTTATTTGGTTTTTTAGGAATTTATTTGATTTTTAGTTATTTTTTTGGACTTTATGTTATGTACATGTCATAGCTTTTGATCTATTCACAATCATAAGTCTATCAATTGATCATGAAAAGGGATTTTCCCCCAATTAAGGTAAAAAATATATATAGTGAGGAGGATAAAAAAAACATATGTATAGGGATTGGCAATTGACAAGAAGAGACATTTGATGCTGACCAATCACAAGCTTGGACAAGGGAGTTGGGTCAAATCGAAATTGATATGTGTATTAAAGCATTGTGCTATGTATAGATAGAATAAAGATAGATGGTAGATAAGTGACTTTGCTACACATGGTTCCTGCTTGTCAGGTTTTCACCATGGTACTTGCCCAGAGCGCCTGTTTGCCATGTTTTCACTAGAGGGTGAATGATTTTCTTTATTGTTTTTGTCTTTTTTTTGTATTTTTTACTCTTTTTTTTCTTTCACACAAGGTGCTTGTTTACCAAGTTTTCACCAAGGTTATAATTTTCTTTTTTTTCTTTTTTTGAAGTTATTTTAAAAAAATTCATATTGAAGAACTGTAGAAAGAATCTTATGTATAATATATCTGGAGTTGAATGTTGTTCACTAGATCTGATAGTGGTTATCCCTCTGGGGTTGCAAGTTGATATGCACCCGAGCCATATGTTGTAGTGAGAATAAAAGGCCCAACCCAAATAGCTTCAAATTTTCCCTTGATAATCCTAGGTGAATTCTTAGGGTTATCTTTCAGGACCAAGTCTCCCACTTCAAAGTGTCACCCTTTGACTTTCTTGTTATAGGTGTGATGGAGATGGTTTTGATATCCTTGCAAATGTATCAGAGTTGTCTAATGCCTTTCATATAACATTTCAAGATGATGTAGTCTGGACACTTTGTATGCTTCATCATCTATTAGGTGTTGTAGAGAGACTCGCAATCATGAAATCTTGACCTCCAAAGGAAGAATAGTTTTCACACCATACACCAAGGAGTAAGGTGTTTCACTAGTAGGGGTGTGGATAGAAGAACAATAGGCCCATAAAGATGGATTTAACTACACATGCTAGTCTTAGATAATGACATTGACAACCTTTTTGAGTATTTTGATGATTATTGTATTGGATGCCTCAGCTTGGCTATTACTCTGTGAATAGTATGGATTTGAGAATCGGTGTTGAATATGAAACTTCTCATAGAGTTCTTTGACATTTTTTTTCTTGAACAGATGACCATTATCTATGACTATAGCAAGAGGGACTCGATATCAGCATATGATGTAGCTCAGAATGAATTTAGAAATCTGTGTGCCAGTGATATAGGTCATAGGCATAGCCTCAATCTATTTTGTGAAGTATTATATTGTAGTTATAATGAATTCATGTCCATTTGCTAATGTCGATTGGATCTTGTTGTGCCTATGAAGTGTGATACCTGCAACTGCAACACAAACACTCAATAGATCATTACAAGCATGGTTAGCAAATAATTAGCAAATGAAAGATGAACCATGACAAAGCGACATATCGCCTCCTAAGAGATGTGAGTATGGATTTACTCTTAGATCTAGATAAGCGATCCCAGTGACTTGACTACACCTAGATGGAGGATTTGAAATGATAATGATATGAAAATATGAGATTGATTATGCTAAATTGGTCCTAGAGACTAATTAAGCTAATGATATGCATGATTAAGCTATGATGATGATGCAATTAAGCTAGAAAAGAGATTGATTAAGCTACATGATTCAACAATTATGCAAGAAAATGATCAAATTAAGCTAATGCAATTGCCTATAACAACAATGCTCAAATGATATGCCTATAGTAACAATGCCTAAATTGATAATGAGATGGGATCCTCATTTATCCAAAATGGGGGATATTTATAGGATTTACAAGGCCAGGGTTGAGATGGCAGGAATCAACAATCAAGATTGAGTCTAACGATATCAAGGGTGCAATGGTTGGAGGAAGAGACACTTGTCATAGCTGTGGTGACAAGTGTCAAGGAGCCTTTCTCATAAAAGGGCAAGTGTCCAAGAGAGGAGACATGTGGCTAAAGTGCCATGTGTCTCAAGAAGAAAATATCCACACCATAGGAGGTTAGGATAAGGAGGTTAGAATGTGCAAGATAGGATAGGGTTGGTTAAACCCAATGTTAGGTGGAATGGGTTAGGTTAGAGAGATGGTTAGGTTAGGTGGTTAGAAGTTAGGAGGCATTTGGGTAATTTGAATTTAAAATTTCAAATAATAGGAAAAGACTAATTAATTCTCAACAACTCATAAATTGATTTGTTTTAATTAATTAGAGGATTAGAAGAATTGATTGAAATGGGGGAAGGATTAATTAATTTGAATTAATTAATCAAAGGTGACTAATGAAATGAACCTATTAAATAAATCCTTAGATTTATTAATAAGTAGATGAAAAGGAGAATTTAATCAAATTGCCTAATGAGTTCAATTAAATTTGAAAGTGGGATTAATTAAATAATTACTTAGCTAATTATCTTCAGACTATTTTTAGGTGTATACATTTTGCCCCTCTTTGAAGCGAGTTGTGATGACACGTTGATTCAAAGAGTAATCTCATTTTGTTGATGATATTGGTTTGATAGGATGCCCCAGCTATTGATTCATAAATTGTGAAACAATGATACCCCCTTGGGAGATCAATTGAGATAATTAACCTTTGGAGTGTTTGGATCTTTACGAAATTGATATCCCAATTAGAAATGATTTGATTTCTCCAACTGTGGTTGATGAAAATGTGAGTTCTATGATCATGGTGATGTGGTTCTTGATTATTGATAAAGTTTGATTGATTAGATTGATAAGATCAAGATTCAGTCTAGTTTCAGGAATGACATCTCCTATTTAAGACAAAGATGATCAAAGCGCCTGGTTTCAGGAATGATATATCCTGTATTAGACTTGATCAAAACATCTGATTCCAGGAAAGATACATCTTGTATAAGACATGATAGGATATATTAGATTTGATTGATTGATATAATTGATAAGGTTGATTGGATAAAGAAATGACGTTTTGGTGATATGAAGATTTAGATATGCTAATGTTGGTTCTGCTGAGGGGGGAATATAAGATTTTTGCTAGGTCGACAATATCTAGAGAGAGATGAGTCATCAATTTGATTTCGTATACACTTATGAATAATGATGAATAGTAAGTACTCAAAAGATACTCAGAGGGGGGTGGGTGAATCAGTATCAACAAAAACTTCCTTAAACCACTTTAACTGCAAAGACTGAACTAATTGGTAAATAGTATCACTGATCTAAAATAGGGTACTTCCAGTAAAACACAATATGACTGTGAAAGACATAAACTGGTAACACTTAGATCTTCACCACACCTAATATCTCTTTTTGACTTCACCCATATGCATAAAAAAGTAATACATCAAAAATATAAATACCACTGGATAAGCATGCATTACCACTTAACAGAAAATACTAATCAACACATGAAAAGACATCACACATAACACACTGATTTTTCACGTGGAAACACAACTGGGAAAAACCACGGTGGGGATGAATACCCACAAGTTGTTCTTTGAAATCTTTTGAAGTCCACTCTATTAGGAGTCTAGTTCGGTTAAGGACTTTACAATAGGTTCTACTAGGAACCGACCTGCTAGGGATCACCCAGTTAAGGGATGGCTAAATACCCAGTTAAAGGTTAGAACCCTGTTAAAGGTTACCTCGCAAGAGGATTTGAAGAACTCATTGAATTGAGTCACCTTGTTAAAGGATTTACACAAAACCTGTTAAAGATACCTGGTTAAGGGATTTTCCAATTGCTAAAATGGTTATAAGTCAATAGGTAATACACTGAATTGATAACAACACTCAATGCCAATGCAGATCCACTTTAGTTCCTTTGCTTCTATAGTCACACTCTGCATGTATCAACACACTTCTCCGGTCTAGCAAGAATTAAGTATCTCTCCACTTGGATACACACATAACATTTGCCAACAACTTCACAATGCAAATCATCACCGACCTTATAGGAAATAGATAGTTCGATAGCATAAATCCTAAACCATAAACATTTAGGTTATCCGTACATTCGATCCAATCCTGACTGTTCAAAATACATTGCATTGAATAAAACAGTCTTGAAGAGATCTCAAGACATTCTCCATCATTCATTCTTTGCCACTTATGGAAGCTGATAACCAATCACCCTTTCTCTACCGTTTATTGAGACTTTGCACATTCCCGAGGTAGATAGGATCAATCTTCTTTATGCAAGATTCTCAAGGAAATCCTTCATGGACACAAGGCTGATGTGGCAACATGATCTAATCTCCATTTCAATGCTAACCCATCATAGAATGTCATCAGTCGAATCACACAGACTTGAAATGCATCAACCAGAAACCTTGAAATTGAGACTACCAACTAGTAGTCATATCAAATGAAAGCCCGATACAAAACTTTCAATATACCGATTCACATTCCAACATACCGGTTCACTTTGAATAAACATACTGCTTCACTTTTTCACATATACCGGTTCACATCATCATACCGGTTCTCTTTCTAGTTTGCTTACTTCAATATACCAATTCCTACTACATCATTTTGACATCAATGACAACATACAATATCATCATATCATCAAGCTTTGTACATATGCCAACATTATGACGATACCTTGATGATTCATGTGATAGATTTAGCCTTGGATAAAATGAGCATGCAAGATCCCATGCAAGAATGAAATGCAAGCTAAAAGCAAATATCAATGCAAAGATACAACCAAACCAGTCACTGGGTTATTGTATTTTGTCATCATTGATATTTTTAAAATGTGGGAAGTAAGTGAAAACATCGATGGTATAATTAAACCATGATAACCTGAGCATGACTTTCTTGGATTTTGATATTGCAAGTTACCACAAGCATCGAGGTATAATTGAACCGAGATGACCTAAGTGTTGCTTGCATAAAACAAGCAGTATTAATCATTTCAATACGCAAATCAGAAATGTCTTCGATGATACTCTGATGATCATGTCCCCAAACAACTTTGCACGTATTAATGATTAATTTTTAGACACCAAACAAGAAAAATATCATGTTCCTTCCTTGTTCCTCTAGTCAAAGACATCCTGGAGTCACTCAGAAATCATGATAGTGAAAATCAAGATAGAAAAGTTGAACAATCATGCTAAAATCATTATCCAAAAGATATCATCCATAGAAAAGTGTGTGATGTGCTTAGAGTAACTTTGTGATAGTTTTATGGTTGACAATTTTATCTCGTGTTCAACGTTGGATGTGTCTTAGTTTTTACTTGATAAGGGTTGCCTAACTGTTGTTCTTCCTATTTGATTAAGCTCAAAATGATAAAAAATTTTGCCCCCAGCTAGGTGCAAGATTTTGCCCCAAGCCTATGATGAGTACTAAGAGGGGGGGTGAATTAGTATACCAAAAAACTTTACCAAACACTTAAGAAAATGTATTGTAGACCGATATAGCCCTTAAGTAGTAAATCGGTTAATATACAGAAAATCCAAATAGCAAATAAAGCGTTCACCCACAACAACACAATCACCATAACACAAGATATTTTGATGTGGAAACCCAAATGGTAAAAACCATGGTGAGTAAAACTCACATGTCTACTATCTACAGAATAGCAACCAGACCAGTTAAGGTCACATCGGTTAAGGCCTTACAATGTTCTTCACCAGAATAGATCCTGTTAGGAATCCAGATCTCTATTAGGAGATAAGTCCTGTTAAATACTACCTTGTTAAAGGATTTTAGATCCACAACTATGAACCACCTTGTTAGAGGATTTTTGAATGGGCTTAACTAAGCCTACTTGGTTAAGGGTTTCAGACTTGTTGAAGAGATTAGTAATCAACAAGTGATCTAGAAAGTATCATAGAATGCTTAGTTAGATCCTTGAATGCTCTCTGTTAATGCATTACATCATTAATTCAGTCTTCTATTCAATCTCTGTCACAAGATACTTTTTCCACAAAGACCTAATCTCTTCTCGCAACCCTTCTACATCAATAAAACCCTAGACATGATGTCCTCATATAGGAATCTAAGTTCATGTCGGTCCAATGAGATTAGACTAGAATTTCCTAGGTACAATGCATCTAGACACAATTTGTAACATGACACAGAATCACAACATTGGTGCCGGTGGATGATAACTCATCACACTTACAAGTTTTCCAGTTAACCAAACATAATATACCGATTATCGGTTTACAAGCAAAGACTAATAAACTAGAACATAGTGTTCCGATCCTAAAAAGATTGGTTACCGCTTGGGGTCCTTGCACCGCTTGAAGTCCTCATACTGCTTGAGGTCCTCAGTCAAGCTTTGACCAGTAAGCTCCTTCTACAAACACTGATAGTCTTCAACAAACAAAGACTATACATACAATGGCATACAATACCGGTTTGAGCAATACATCGCATATTACTAGTTGAGAATAACTCATATAACAAATAAGTGTGTGTCCATCAATGACAATCACAACTAAACATCATCAAAATGCCAACAATCTCCCCCTTTGGAATTGATGACAACACTTAGCAAAATTTGACATCTAAGTGCTTACAAAACAAAAATGATGCCATAATCAAAATTACTCCCCCTAAGCATATACACTACTCCCTTTGCCAAAATTGAAAGCATGAATTGTTGGCATTATAATAGATAAGGAGAGATTGTTGGCATTTCAATAAGGATATTGAGAAGGTTGTTGATGATTATGGATATAACTGATTAAGGATGTTTACTATCTTAATATTATTATTTTGTCACTGATGTCAAGAAATTGATTTTCTAATTTAGTATGATGTTGCCATATCTTAAGAAGTATGATTTGATGAGTATAAAGATGTCGGTAAAAGATACAGAAAGAATGTGATGAATAAGTGGAGGAATAAGTTATTCAATGGGCAACTATTACCGAGTTAGATAATGATGACATCATGATGTTTAGATTATTTTGATATCCTAAATATGTTGTTAATTGTAAGGTTAATACTATATTATGTTACCGAGCAAAGAACCTAGTCAGTAAACCGTAAGGAACCTAGTTGGTAAACCCTAAGGTTATCACTATCGGTTAATGAAGGTAGAATGTCTACCAAGTGAAGTTTAGTATTTACCGAGTTGCAACTGAGTAATAACAGAATGCATTGAATGAATAAAAGAATTATTTAATGAAGGAAGCTGATGAGCTGGAACTAATTAAATGATTGGTATGCCATGCATGAAGTCTGTTAAAGAATCTATGGTAAAGGAAAATCGGTAGGAAGATCTATAGTGTAGATTGAACTACAATACCCTAGCACAAGTTCCAAGAAATGTATGTAAGTTCCAAGGTGGGGTAAAACATTTTCAAATCGAAGGATACATTGAACCTAATCAAGTTTGAAGATCTGATGGCTATGATTGATCATGGGAAATGTGATCAAGGAGATTAAGCGGTTGGCAAATTGTTTATAAATAAGGAACTGCTGATAAACAATGTATGTAGGCAAGTGTATGCACAGGGATGCTACATAGTGATTATAGAGCACAGAAGCTTGAAGACCTATTTGAATAATAGTGTATAGAGCCCAGCAGATGGACAAGATAAGTCCTATTGTATTGAGCAAATGAGAATCTCCTTTAGCATTTATAGATGTGAAGTTGCATATAGATTTTTATTACTATTATTTTGTGAAGTGATAGAAAATCTCTTAACTGAGTGGACTTAACAGTCTTATTTGTAAAACCCTCTAGCAAGGTGACATTATGATTGAGTGTTTGAAATCCTTTAACAAGGTCACTTCTAACAAGGTGAACATCCTAACAGATCTGAGGGAAATCCCTTAACCGAGTCACATCTAGCAATGTGTTTGTAATCTTTAACAGGATTTGCTTTTAACCGAGCATACTCTAGAAGAGTATATTTCTTAGTGGGTCCAAAATCCCATAGTGGTTTTTCCCTATTTGGGTTTCCACATTAAATCTAGTGTTATGAGTTTTATGATGTTTATATGCTTATGAGTTTGCATGTTTAGCAGTTTTGGTTAGATTACTGAAGTATATGTTACCGAGGTTGAATCTGTTGTTTTTATGGAAGATTAAGTTTGTATGATTCACACCCCCCTCTCATCTTATTAGCTTAGCATCTGTACTTAACATTAAGTATCAGAACTATCAATTGGTATCAGAGCTTTGAACTCTGGAAGAAAATTTTAAAGGCACTTGAGGCAAAGATCCAAAGATGTATAAGAGAGATGCATCAAAGCTAAACAAGTCAAGTTTCTCTACATGGCAAAAAAGGATGAAGCTGCACCTATCAGGAGTTGGAGAATATGTTGTATATTATCTAGAGAATGATTTCATTACACCAACCACCTATCCATTGACAATGGAAGAGATAAAGGCAAAGCAAGAACATATTCAAGCAATGATTGAAATAACATCTACATTGACCGATTCAGAGTTTAATGATCTAGAAGGTTGCAATGATGCAAAGGCAATGTGGGACAAGCTCATATCTATGTATGGTGGAGATTATTATGTTCAAAGAGAAAAAGTGGATAGTCTAAGAGGACAACTTGAATCTATGAGGTTGAATGAAGGTGAGAACATAACCCAGTACAGTACAAGACTAAAGGAGATTGTCAATCAAATCAAAGGAGCAGGTGGAACTATTGAAGAAAAGGATATAACAAGTAAGTTGTTAAGAACCCTTGTACCATCTTGTGCAATCCGAGTCTCTGCAATCAATGAACTGAGGTCTATACCCAATATACCAGTTTCTTTAGATGCTACTATTGGTAAGCTACATGCATTTGAGTTAAGTAATTTTGATAACAGTGGGTCATCGGTAAATAAAGTTGAATCTGCATTTAGTTCTTTTCATATTGTTGAATCTGATGATTACAATGATAGAATGAGTAAGTACACTAAAGGGGATCATAGTGGAGCAAGTGAAAGATTTTGCAAGAACATGGAAGAAGTACACAAATTGTATGATAAAATCAGAAAGAAAGAAGAGTTTGAAGCACTATTAGCCAGAAGGTTACCGAGAGGCAAAGGTAAGTATAAAGGAAAACTACCTTTGAAATGTTTCAATTGTGATAAGATAGGACATATGGCTTCTAATTGTCCTGACAAAGATTCTACTAAAAAGAGAGATTACCGAGATGATAGACATAAATATAATAATTATAGAGGACACCAAGACTTCAGAAGAAGAGATAGAAAATCATGCTTAACAGCTGATGAGGAATCCAATGATGATAAATTAGATGAAACTGATATAGAGGAAGTAGTTAATGTGGCTATCAAAGATGGATCAGATAAAGAAAGGTATGAAGAAAAATCCCTAATATCTCACATAAATACTAATGATTCTTGGATCATAGATAGTGAATGCTCACATCACATGATAGGTGATAAACACAAGTTTGTTATGTTAGAAGATTATGATAAAGGCTCTATAAGATTTGGTAATGATGCACCATGTCCGGTAAAAGGTAAAGGATCTATAACACTTTTTGACATTGCAAGATGCAATGATGTTTATTGGGTTGAAGGTTTTAAATACAATTTTTTGAGTGTAGCACAGCTAAACAATACAGGTTATCGAATAGAATTTTAGAAAGGAATTGTCAAAGTTCATGACAAGCATGGAAAGTTAGCTGCTACTAGGACACAAACAAAAGGTAACACATTTCACCTTGACTCAACTCAGAATAAGTGTTTGTATGCAAAGATAGATGATACCTGGCTATGGCATAAAAGGTTTTTTCATGTAAATTTTGATAATCTGATCAAAATAAGTAAGAAGCACCAAGTAAGAGGTCTACCGAGTTTGGAAAAACCTGAGAATGCTATGTGCTAAGGATGCCAAATGGGTAAAATGACAAGATCAAGCTTTACAAGTAAGTCCTAAACTTCTAAGGGAATTTTAGATCTTGTGCACACTGATCTTTGTGGTCCTATGAAAGTTCAAAGTTATTATGGTGATAAATATTTCATATTATTTATGGATAATTACTCAAGGATGATGTCAGTTATGTTTCTAAAAGAAAAATTAGAAGCTTTTCAAATGTTTAAATGGTACAAGGCAAGAGTTGAAAATGAAACAGGTAGACAACTCAAATGTCTTAGATCAAATAGAGGAGGAGAGTTCACATCTGATGAGTTCAACTTATTCTGCAATGGTCATGGTATTAAAAGACAAGTCTCTGCACTAAGAACTCCACAGCAAAATGGGATAGCTGAGAGGAGAAACAGATCTATTGTGGATTGTGCAAGAACCCTGAAGATTGAAAAGAAAGTGCCACAAACATTTTGGAGAGAAGCAATAAGCACTGTAGTTTACACCCTAAACCGAGTACAACTGAAGAAAGGAACTTTTAAGACACCATATGAGATCTAGTATGACAAGAAACCTAATGTAAGTTACTTCAAAATCTTTGGAAGTAGATGCTATGTTCACAAAGATGATAGAAATGGAAAGTTCAATCAGAAAAGTGAATAAGGAACATTTCTTGGTTATTCTTGTAGAAGTAAAGCATTTAAATGTTTGATCAAATCATCTAATAGGATAGTAGAAAGTGCAAATGTGAAAATTGATGAACTTGCAGAAAGAAATGATGAAGGAAACTCCAAAGAACCAAAAGATTATGATGAATTTGTCTATGTTCAACCGACAAGTCCTACCGAGAGAACTGTTGAAGAAAATAAAGAGAATATCCAATTACCGAGTGATGAAGAAGATCATACAGAGCCTACCAAGCCTATATTAGCCAAGTATGTTAGAAGACATCATGCATCAAGTTAGATTATAGGAGATAAGGATGATCCAGTGATGACAAGGAGCAAACTAAGACAGAAAACATGTCTGATATCTGAATTTGAACCGAGGATAGTGAAAAAGGCATTTAATAGTGAAGATTGGATAAATGCTATGACAGAAGAGATTGATCAAATCAAGAAGAATGACACATGGACATTGGTCCCAAGACTGAAGGACAAAAATGTAATCGGTACAAAGTAGATTTTCAGAAACAAGCTAAATGAAAAGGGTGAGGTCATTCGAAATAAAGCAAGACTAGTTTGCAAAGGTTATGCCCAAGAAGAAGGAATTGATTATGGTGAGACTTTTGCACCTGTGGCAAGACTTGAAGGAGTAAGAACATTGTTGGCATATGCTGCTTACAAAAATTTCAAGGTATATCAAATGGATGTCAAATCTACATTTCTGAATGGTATATTAGAAGAAGTTTTTATTGAACAACCTAAAGGATTTGTTGAAGACACGAATAAAGATTAGGTATGTGAATTAAACAAAGCTTTATATGGTCTAAAACAAGCACCTAGAGCATGGTATGAAAGACTGTGCTCTTATTTAATCAAGATTGGTTTTATAAGAACAAGTGAAAACAACAATATGTACATGAAGAATGATGAAAATGGAATACTGATCTAAGCCATATTTGTTGATGATATTATATTTTGTGGAAATGACTCTCTATGAAAGAACTTTGGAAATGAAATGAGAAAAGAATTTGAGATGTCATTAATCGGTGAGATAAAGTATTTTATAGGTTTACAAATACTACAAATGAAAGATGAGATTTTCATTACTCAATCCAAGTACATAAAGGAAATCTTGAAGAAATTTGGAATGGAGGATTCAAAACCAGTAAGTACTCCTATGACTACCAACTGTAAATTATGAATGATGAATTTGCATCTGTTGATGAGACACTTTACCAATCCATGATTGGAAAGCTACTATATGTTGTTCACAATAGGCCAGATATAGCATGTCATGTAGCACCAGGGAACTCGGTAGGACAAGAACAAAAGTTCCAAAATATGCTACAATTTTTCTTTTTTTTTAATATAATATACATCTACCACCTCTAGAAAGTAAACATACTTAATGCCCTTACAGGTTCCCTTTAATGTTCATCAACATAATTGAAAGATATAACAGCTTAACACATAACATAATGTGCATAAAATAAACATACAATGATCTCCTTAATTATGAGCATGATATAATATTTCACAACACATTAACTTTGCTAGCTATTGAATATGCTACAAAGCTTTTATCATTTCATTTAGGACCAAAGTAAAAGTACAAAACAATCCCATTCCCACTATAGAATGAATAACTATCCTTTGCATCATTTTCCCCTTGATTATTATTTACAACATCCATACAATTAACACTTTTCATTTGATAACAACATATATAATAATGCAATTGCAATTTCTATTAATGCCTTCTACTCAATTTTCATAACAACACAATAAGATCATAAAGGGATAGGTTAGGAAGGGTAACATAACTTTTAAAACATTGTTTCAAATACAAAGTAATCATCCCTTATCATAGTTCCTATAAACTACCCTCCCTTTTACAATGCTTTTCATAAAATTACATGTTTATTATGAGGCCATTCATGGCTTACAAATAATCTTTACAATATTTGAATGTACTAGCTCAAAAGAAAGGTCTTCAACATCTTCAATCAAGGATCAAGAAACATCATCCAAAGAGATCACGAACACACCTCGAAAAATATTTACCACCCAACCGCGTGGAACCACAAAGGTCCACTCCCCCGTGCTAGGAGATAAAAACAAGGTCCACACAAGTACTAGGGCAATACTAAGGCCATGAGACATGTTTCCCCAAAACAATAAACAAGAACAACATATCACATAACAACATCAAATAACATCACAAGAGAGAGAGAGAAAACCAGAACACCTACTAGGTGGGTGTCATCATACAGCCTTAATGTTGGGATCCACCCTGCCTACCATGTACCGTGGTCCCCTCTCAAAAGGACCCACCCAGCCTATAACAATGGTTGTAGTACTCCAACAGGCCTATATGGACTAAAATAATCATTTATCTTGTATTAGTGTGTTATATCCCAACCCAACCCAAGTTCATTTTTAAAAAGGTTATCACTTGAATTAAACCCACTCATAGGATCTCCTAGAAACCACTTTGGGTCCTAGCAACCTATAGTGAGCCACCCACCTAAGGTATCTAGTTACCCTACTCAAAAAATTTATCAAATAAAAATAATAATAATTCATCTCACACAATAAGCATATAAGTTCAAGTACTCTCCCATGTACTCCAAACTATAAGGATGAGTTTGACCCATATCCCTAAGCCATAATCAAGCATGAGAAGGAGGTGGCCAATACGTAACATATATATAAAACATTTTATTTTATTTTTATCATGAACACCTCACATACATGAATTAGAGTCTTTAAAATAGAGGTACCTACTATAGAAAGCACCCAAACCCCTAAGAAGGAAAATCAACCCAAAGAACAACTCAAAAACCTATTAAAATTGAACCATGTTTCTTGTTGTTTAATAGATATTTATCTTGATATATGGTTTGAGTGAAGACTGAAATATATTTGAGAAAATATTATAATGATTTATATTTAATTTTAGCCTCAACCAAAGATTATAATAAAAGTTTACATAAATTTTCTTAAAACTATTTAAAACCCTCTTTGATAGAGTTGAGTAAAAGAGTATGTTCATAAATTAATATTAAATCATTAAAAGATGATGGATTATGATAATATTTGGAGTTTTATTTCATATCCATTTATTTTATAATCATTTGGTTTTAGTTTGAGGAAGATATTTGATGCCCTAGTGACACAAACAATGAATAATTTTTTTGTTTTGATTGACAGAAAATTAGTCTCGGGACAGGGAACATAACTTTCAAACTAACTATTGGATTTTCTTAAATTTTGAATATGTTTTAATACACCTAGATTTATATGTTTTCAATGAAGCGATTTGACAAATAATATCCGTAGTGAAAGTTATGAACAATAGAATCAGAACTAACAAAACTGGGACAATTAAAAATTATAAAAATAAAACTAAAACAAATACAAGAGTTATTACTCCCAACATGACACTCATTTTCTCCAGGTTGAATTTCCCAGCCAAGCATTTCCCTTACACAAACAAAGAAAGAAGCAGAAGAAAGTATTTCAAGAATAACACTCAAATTTTTAAATTTAAATTTTCATCTAATATTTGTTTAAATTATGCAAGCATAGCACAAGCAAGCCACATGGATTCTTCTTGGAATGAGGCCTACCTTGGTTCCTAAGAAAATCCTTTGAGAAAGAACAAGCAAATATCCAACCTCTTCTTGTGCAAATCTCTCTTCCTACTCCTAAACCTTCAAATTCGTTCTGATTACCTTCCCGGAAAAT